>NW_027507686.1:238810256-238912756 GCF_037356315.1 Lithobates pipiens
TCGGACATTTTCCGTCTGAATTTCCGACCATGTGTACAAGGGCTTAGACTTGCCTGGGTCCTTTAGTTCTGCGGTTCTCAACCTCGGCCCTCAATTACTTTTTTTTTATATATTTTTGAGGGCTATTTATTATAGCAAAATGTAAAAAATAATGTGTTCATTCAAAATTATTTTTTTCTTTATAGCACAAAAAATAAAAACCGCAGAGGTGATAAAATACCACCAAAAGAAAGCTCTATTTGTGGGAAAAAAAGGACGTCAATTTTGTTTGGGAGTCATGACGCACAACCACGCAATTGTCAGTAAAAGCGACACAGTGCCAAATCGCAAAAAGTGCTCTGGTCAGGAAGGGGGTAAAATCTTCCGGACGTGAAGCGGTTAAGGGGCACTCTGATGGGCACAACAAAACATGCCCCTTAATATAAAATCTGCCCATCAGACTGCCCCTTAATAAAAAATGTGCCCATCAGTGTTGCTCTTAAAATAAAATATGCCCATCAGACTGCCCCTTAAAGCGGAGGTCCACCCTAAAATGGACCTTCCGCTCATCGGATTCCTCCCCCCCCCTCCGGCGCCACAATTGGCACCTTTCAGGGGGGAGGGGGGTGCAGTTACCTGGATAATCCAGGTAACTGCACCCACTTCCGGGCTAGCTCTCTGCGGAAAGGGGCGTACATTACGCTCCTTTCCGCAAGTGCCCGCCCCCTTCCGCAAGTGCCCCGCTGCCTGCTGGGAAACACACAGATCCCAGAGGCAGCGGGGACCGTCCTCATTGCGCAGCGCGGCTCGCGCATGCGCAGTAGGGAACCGGGAAATGAAGCCGAAAGGCTCCATTTCCTGATTCCCATACCCAAGATGGCGGCGGCAGCACTCGAGTGTCGATCTAGAGATCAGCTTCGGGTGCCGACATCGCGGGCGCGCTGGACAGGTAAGTGTCACTATTTTAAAAGTCAGCAGCTGCAGTATTTGTAGCTGCTGACTTAAAAAAAAAAAAAAAAAACGCGGAGTCCCGGCGGACTCCCGCTTTAACATAAAATAAGGGTCACGCTGATGGGCACATTTTGTGTTAAGGGGCACTCCTTTCAAAATGTGTCCATCAGTATGCCCCTTAAGAAAATATGCCCATTAGCGTGCACATTAAAAATATACCCATCACCTTGCCCCTTAAAATAAAATGTGCCCATCGGTGTGTCCCTTAAAATAAAATTTGTCCATCAGAGTGTCCCTTAACATAAAAAAGGTGCCCATCAGCGTGTCCTTTAACAAAATATGCCCAGCAGTGTGCACTTCTAAAACAGCCGTCACTGGTTGCTGGGGAAACCCGCGGTCCCAGCAAACTAGTGACGGCAGTTTTAGAAGGATACTTCACTGTGCCCCCCCCCCCCCACCCCCAATAAATTGTACTGCCCATGGCATCTAACACCTCCCCCCCCCCCCTGTACTGGCTCTGCCCTCATCTCTGACTTTACTCAGATGCTGCATTTCTTCATTCAGCCACAGAGAGGCTCATCTCTGCTCACTCCCCCGTTTCAGCAGTTGGCAGCAGAGAGGAGGACAGAACTCCTCCTACAGATCCTGCACCTCTCTGTGTAGCTGCAGCACCCATTTGTCTCCACCTCCATTGGCCTCAGCATTCGCTAGATTCTGACAACTGACTCCAGCCCTCCTCTGGTCCTCCTTCAGACTCTGCGCTTTCTGATTACCAGCTCTTTCCCCGGCAGCAGCAAAATGTTAGGGTTGCACAATGATATAAAGGAGGATGGAGGACTTTTGACCTTTGATGGTGGTGGTGGAGGGGGCGGGGGGGGCTCTGGACATCTGATGTAAGGGTGGTGGAGTGCTCTGGGCATCTAGTTTTACAGATATAGCCGGCCCTTTGAGAGCGACCATAATCCTGATGCAGCCCATGATAATTTTGGAGTTTTACATCTCTGGCTTAGATGTTAATTTTGTGGATAGCGCCTAATAAAACTTAATGAGATAGTGAATGAAGACATTAGGGCTTTTATGAAGAAGATTGGCTGGAAAGCATTTTTAGATTTTCCCAATTATTATGGCATATTTCATTATGTTCTAATTAAATATCTCATTATTTTCCACCCTTAGCTTATCGTAGAGAAATGGGCTAAGCCAGAGTTGCCCAACCAGGGTGCCATTTGAGTTAACCCTGGAGTGCTGCAAGCAGAGGACCTAGTGGATTAGCAATGTGAGTTGCCATGGTGTGGATGGGCCAGCTACCAGCATCATAACATCCTTCGTTATGATGTTGTTGGGTCAGTACACACAGAATCATTCATAGCTATGTTGTTGGCAGCCGCCCAACCAGCACCATGTTAGTAATGCATGATTCTGATCCAGGGTTGGCAGGATGCAGGTTAAACTCAGCAAGAGGACAAACCTCTGCCTCTTCCAGACCTGTTCCACCACCAGAGGACAAACCTCTGCCTCTTCTAGACCTGTTCCACCACCAGTGGATGAACCTCTGCCTCTTCCAGACCTGTTCCACCACCAGAGGACAAACCTCTGCCTCTTCTAGACCTGTTCCACCACCAGAGGACGAACCTCTGCCTCTTCCAGACCTGTTCTACCTCCAGAGTACGAACCTCTGCCTCTTCCAGACCTGTTCCACCACCAGAGGACAAACCTCTGCCTCTTATAGACCTGTTCCACCACCAGTGGATGAACCTCTGCCTCTTCCAGACCTGTTCCACCACCAGAGGACAAACCTCTGCCTCTTCTAGACCTGTTCCACCACCAGAGGACGAACCTCTGCCTCTTCCAGACCTGTTCTACCTCCAGAGTACGAACCTCTGCCTCTTCCAGACCTGTTCCACCACCAGAGGACAAACCTCTGCCTCTTATAGACCTGTTCCACCACCAGAGGACAAACCTCTGCCTCTTCCAGACCTGTTCTACCTCCAGAGTACGAACCTCTGCCTCTTCTAGACCTGTTCCACCACCAGAGGACGAACCTCTGCCTCTTCTAGACCTGTTCCACCACCAGAGGACGAACCTCTGCCTCTTCCAGACCTGTTCTACCTCCAGAGTACGAACCTCTGCCTCTTCTAGACCTGTTCCACCACCAGAGGACAAACCTCTGCCTCTTCCAGACCTGTTCCACCACCAGAGGACAAACCTCTGCCTCTTCTAGACCTGTTCTACCTCCAGAGTACGAACCTCTGCCTCTTCTAGACCTGTTCCACCACCAGTGGATGAACCTCTGCCTCTTCCAGACCTGTTCCACCACCAGAGGACAAACCTCTGCCTCTTCTAGACCTGTTCCACCACCAGAGGACGAACCTCTGCCTCTTCCAGACCTGTTCTACCTCCAGAGTACAAACCTCTGCCTCTTCTAGACCTGTTCCACCACCAGATGACAAACCTCTACCTCTTCCAGACCTGTTCCACCACCAGAGGATGAACCTCTGCCTCTTCCAGACCTGTTCTACCTCCATAGTATGAACCTCTGCCTCTTCCAGACCTGCTCCACCACCAGAGGATAAACTTCTGCCTCTTCCAGACCTGTTCCACCACCAGAGGACAAACCTCTGCCTCTTCTAGACCTGTTCCACCACCAGAGGACGAACCTCTGCCTCTTCCAGACCTGTTCTACCTCCAGAGTATGAACATCTGCCTCTTCTAGACCTGTTCCACCACCAGGGGACGAACCTCTGCCTCTTCCAGACCTGTTATACCACCAGGGGACGAACCTCTGTCTCTTCCAGACCTGTTCCACCACCAGAGGACGAACCTCTGCCTCTTCCATACCTGTTCCATCAACTATCCAGCTACTGAAGTCATAAGGTATGGCTCTTATGTGAAGAGGGGACTGTGTGACTGGGGGGGGGGGTTTGTAATGGGGGAATATGTGATTAGAGGTGTGATTGAGTGATGGGATAAGAGGATTCTGTAATGGGGGAACTTTGATGTGATGGGTGGAATCTGTCAATGGGGAGTCTGATATGATAGGGGCTCTGATGTATAGGAGTTGCTCCAGTAGTTTGTTTAGGTTTTGTGCTGCCCTAGCCCTGACTAAACTTGTGCACCCCCTAATTTAAATATGACCCACCCCTTTCTGTCAAGGCCACACCCCTTGCTGTTTAAGACCCGCCCTGAAATTTTCAAGTGGGGACACTAGTTCTGAGGGTCTGGGAGGGGCAATGGATTCCCTTAATTTGCATAAATTTCCTCTCACTACCTGTATGGCTATGGGGCAGGAAGTGAAGGGAAATCTCTGCAATGAGACAGGGATGGTAAAAAAAATAAACTGGCAGGGGTTATAACCCTCCCTTACTCTATGCAAAATGAAAAAAAAAAGTGTTGCCTATAGTTCTACTTTAAGCACAAATTTTGGATAATTTTATAGAGAGGACTAAAGCCGCACACACGGGCGGATTGTATGGCCTACTTAGTCTGTCATACAATCCGACGGACAGTCCGTCATACTTTCGAATGAACGGACTTGACCACACACGGATGCACAAACAGTCCGTCGAAAGCTTGCGCGATGACGTGTACAGCACATACGACGGGACTAGAAATAGGAAGTCCAATACACAGCAATGCAACCTTTCGCCGTGTAAATCCTTTCTGAGCATGCGCCATTCTTAGTCCGTCGAACTAGCCTACTCACGAGCGGATTGTCCACTGAAACCAAAGTATGACGGACAGTATTACGGAAATTCCGAAATACTTAGTACGCCAGACTGCACGCTGAAAAAGTCAGCTGAAGCCCACACACGAGCGAACTGTCCGCTGAAATGTGTTTCGACGGACTAAGTTGGCCATACAGTCCGCCTGTGTGTATGCGGCTTAAGAAGATATAACCATGCCAATGGTGCAGCAGAAAACATATAGCCCAGTGAGGGGGGTTTGTGGTCCAGGGTGAGAGGACAGTCAAAATTAGAAGTGGCGCCCCTCCCCCCCCACAGTTGCGGAATGCTAGCCGCCCACATACCGGAAGCAGTGAGGCCGCTTTATTGGGGCTCTAGACTAATTTGCCCCTCAGCCCAGTCCGTCCCATAAGAGTGGTGCTGCACTAACAGTGTAGAGAAATCCGGCGGGCACTCTTTCCCTGCTGCCCCCCCCCCCCTGCAAAGTGCTGCCCTAGGCCTAGGCCTTGTCGACCTGTACACACGGTCGGAAATTCCGATGGAAAAAGTCTGATCAGATTATGTCGTCGGAAAATCCGATCGTGTGTGGGCTCTATTGGACTTTTTCAGTCAGATTTACCGACGCACAAAGTTTGAGAGCAGGATCTAAAATTTTCCGACAACAAAATCTGATCGCATAAATTCCGATCGTGTGTAGACAATTCCGACAGACAAAGTGCCACGCATACTCAGAATAAACTAAGAGACGAAAGATATTGGCTACTGGCCCGCTTATAGTCCCGACGTACGTCTTTGATGTCACCTCGTTCAGAACGATCGGATTTTCCAACAACTTTTTGCGACCGTGTGTATGCAACACAAGTTTCGGACAAAATCCATTGGAAAAAATCAGACGGATTTTGTGGTCGTAATGTCCAACCGTGTGTACAGGGCATTAGTCTTTTGACTGAAATGGCATTTTAGTTTTAGTCCAATTTTAGTCTTCTGTGATTGTTTTAGTCGTATTTAGTCAACCAAATCTCCAGGATATTTTAGTTGACTAAAACTCATTTTAGTCATCTAAAATCTAATGGGTGTAGTTAAATATCGAATGCATTATTTAAGCATTTCTCTACAATTTCCAAACTCATTATATAATGCTGGAGTGAAAAATTGAATATGTTATTATTTATGGTATTGAGGTATGAAGATGCACTACAGACCAGTGTTCATCTTGATGTCAAATTTCAATTTAGACTTAGTCTTAGCCCCCGTACACACGGTCGGGTCGGACATTCCGACAAAATCTGTTGGATTTTGTCCGACGGATTTTGTCCGAAACTGGTGTTGCATACACACGGTCGGACAAAGTTTGTCGGAGAATCCGATCGTTCGGAACCTGATGACGTTTGTTCGTTACAACGGGGCTATGTTGCGGCTACCCTGTTTCCCTGAGAATAAGACCTAGCGTGATTGTCGGTGATGGCTGCGATATAAGCCTTACCCCCCAAATAAGCCCTCCCCTCTTTCCCCTGAAAATAAGACCTACAAGGACTTTAACTAGGGCTTATTTGGGGGGGGGGGGGGGGGGTAGGGCTTATATTGCAGCCATCACCGACAATCACGCTAGGTCTTATTTTCGGGGAAACAGGGTAGTAGCCAATAGCTTTGGTCTCGTAATTTGATCTGAGCATGTGTGGCACTTTGTTCCGATCAGAATTCTCTACAAACGATCGGAAAAAGTCCGATCGGATTTTGTTGACGGAAAATTAGAGGAAAATTTGAGGTTCGACGGAAAAAGTCCGATAGAGCGCACACACGATCGGATTTTCCAACAATATAATCCGATCTGACCTTTTCCGTCGGAATTTGTGTGTGCAAGGCATTAGTCTTTTGACTAAAAATAGGATTTTTATATACAGCTTACCTGTAAAATCCTTTTCTTGAGAGTACATCACGGGACACAGGAGCTTCATTACATAGTGGGTTATATAGGCACCTCTGGTGATTGGACACTGGTTGACCCAATTAAAGAGAATTCCTCCCCTATATAACCCCTCCCATCAGGGAGGCACCTCAGTTTTGTAGAAAAGCAATAAGAAACCACGTAAAACCCAAGAGGGGCGGGAGCCCTGTGTCCCGTGATGTACTCTCAAGAAAAGGATTTTACAGGTAAGCTGTATATAAAAATCCTATTTTCTTGATCATACATCACGGGACACAGGAGCTTCATTACATAGTGGGATGTCCCATAGCAATGCTCAGGTTGAGGGGAGGGAGACACAGATCATGAATCTAGACCGCCAGGGACCTGAGGACCTAAACTGCAGCCTGCAGTACACTGCGCCCAAAGGCGATATCCTCCTGCCCTCTGACATCCACCTGATAGAATCTGGTGAATGTGTGGACTGATGACCAAGTCGCAGCCTTACAGATCTGAGCCAGGGAGGCCTGGTGATGCACTGCCCAAGAAGCACTTACAGCCCTAGTAGAGTGCGCCTTCACCTGAAAAGGAGGAATCTTCCCCTTTAAGTCATAGGCCTGAGAAATAACTTGTCTGATCCACTTCGAAAGAGTGGACTTTGACGCTGCCTGACCCGTTTTAGGGCCTTCTGGCAGAATAAATAAACAGTCAGTCTTTCTTATCTGAGCAGTTGCCTGAAGATAAAGACTGATTGCTCTAACCACATCTAAAGTGTGTAAGGATTCTTCCTCTGTGGACTGAGGGTTTGGAAAAAAGGATGGTAGGATTACATCCTGATTCAGGTGAAAACCTGAAACTACCTTAGGTAGAAAGGACCTGTTGGGACGCATGACCACTCGGTCCTTATGGATAATTAAATAGGGCTCTTTACAGGAAAGAGCTGCCAATTCTGATACCCTTCTAGCCGTGGATATGGCTACTAGGAACACCAGCTTCTTTGTCAGGAGAGTTAAAGAAGCCAGATGCAGAGGTTCAAATGGTTGGGCTTCTAAGGCCGAGAGAACCAAATTCAGATCCCAAGGGCATACCGGAGGTTTGACTGGCGGTCTCATCCGCATAGCCCCCTGGATAAAAGCCCGTACTAGGGAATGTGATGCAAGCGATCTTTGAAAAAAGACCGATAGGGCCGAAATCTGCACCTTGATGGTGCTTATGGCCAAATTCATTTCAAGGCCTGATTGGAGAAAGGCCAAGATTCTGCTAATGACATACCTTCTAGGATGCCATCTCCTGGGTTCACACCAGGAAACATATGCCCTCCAGATCTTGTAATAGATACGCCTGGAGGCCGGTTTTCTGGCATTGACCAGAGTGGAGAGGACTGGCCCCGAAAGACCACAGCCTCTCAAAATGTGGGTCTCAGCAGCCAGACCGTCAAATTCAGACTGCGTAAAGCAGGGTGGTAAATTGGACCCTGTGAGAGCAGATCTGGCCGGAGAGGGAGGGTCCATGACCTGCCCACTGCCAACTTCATGATTTCTGCGAACCATGGTCGCCTGGGCCAAGCCGAGGCCACTAGAAGGACCGGCTTCGTCTCCCTCTTGACCCTTCCCAAGAACCTCGATAACAGCGGGTTCGGGGGGAAGGCATAGATCAGATTGTACTGATCCCAGGGAACTGTCAGAGCATCTGACCCCTGAGCAAGTGCATCTCTTGTCCTTGACACAAAGTTGTCCAGTTTCCTGTTGAATCTGGACGCAAACAAATCCACGTCTGGAGTGCCCCACTTGTGACATATGTTTTGAAACACATCGGGGTGCAGAGCCCATTCTCCTGGGCACAACTGCTGGCGGCTGAGATAATCTGCCTGCCAATTCTCCACTCCTGGAATGAAGACTGCAGAGAGGCACGGAACATGCTCTTCTGCCCAGACAAGTATGCGATTCACCTCCTTTTGGGCCACCAGACTTCTGGTACCGCCCTGGTGATTGATGTAAGCCACTGCGGTGGCATTGTCGGACTGAATCCGAACTGGGAAACCTCGCAGTCTGTGAGACCACTCTCTGAGTGTCATGTAAATTGCCCGAATCTCCAAGACATTTATGGGCAGCAGACTTTCGGTCGCAGACCATTTTCCCTGCGAGCATGTTTCCTGCAACACGGCTCCCCAGCCTGTCAGGCTGGCATCCGTGGTGACAATCTTCCATGAGAGGGGAAGAAAGGTTTTGCCCTTCAGCAAATTTTTGGTCTGTAACCACCAGACAAGACTTTTGCGTGCCCGAGGGGATAAACGCATAGGAAGATCCAGGGATTGGGGCTTCCTGTTCCAAATCGCAAGGATGCATCTTTGCAGGGGCCTTGAGTGGAACTGGGCAAATGGAACGGCCTCGAAAGAGGCGACCATCTTTCCCAACAGTCTCATGTACAACCGAATGGAGGAGAATCTTCTGCCCAGAATCAGGCGCACTAGATCTCCAATGGCCAAGGCCTTTGGCTTTGGAAGGAACACCCTGCCCTGAGCGGTGTCGATAATCAGACCCAGGTAATCCAACCTGGTGGTCGGTTGTAAAGACGACTTTTCTAGGTTTATAATCCAACCTAGGCGGCCCAGATGTTCTAGCGTTTTGGTGACGCTGCGACTTAGGCATGTTGCAGTTCTCTCTACGAGAAGCAAGTCGTCTAGGTAAGCCCTGACGGCTATGCCCTGAACTCTTAAGATTGCTAAGAGAGGGTCTAGAATCTTCGTGAAGACTCGAGGGGCCGTGGCTAGGCCGAACGGCAGGGCCACAAATTGAAAATGGCGCTGCTCTACCGCGAACCTCAGAAACTTCTGGTGTGCGGGAAATATTGGCACATGGAGATATGTGTCTTTGATATCTATTGATGCCATGAATTCTCCTCCTTGCAGGGAGGAGACCACAGTGCGTATTGACTGCATCTGGAAGGTCTGGATGTGTAGAAACCGGTTTAAGTCTCTCAGATCCAAGATAGGTCTGACACTTCCGTTTGGTTTTGGAACGGTGAAGAGATTCGAATAGAAACCTGAACCCTGATCTTTCGGGCTCACCTCTACTATCACACCTTGGGATAGTAATTGATCTAAGGCCAGAAATAGCGGTTTCTGCTTTATCGGATCCCTGGGGATCCTTGACCTTAGAAAACGGGAAGGTGGAATCTCCTGAAACTCTAGCCTGTAGCCCAGAGATACTGAAGAGATCACCCATTTGTCCTGAATCTCTACCCGCCAGGCGCCTGCAAACTGCAGGAGCCTTCCCCCCACTCGGCCGAGCGGGGGCGCCCCTTCACAAGGATGTCTTGGAGGTCTGCTTGGCAGGCTTCCGCCCCCAAGTCTTTTTCTGTCCCTGGGCTCGGCCCTGAGGCTTTGCAGCCGAGGAGGGCTGAGAAGGCCGTCGCCACTGTTTAGAGCTCGACGCTTCGGGAGAGAGAGTACGCCTGAATGAAGGACGTTTACTCCTCTTGACTGGAAGGAGTGTAGATTTACCTCCCGAAATATTTTGGACGAATTTATCTAATTCCTCTCCAAACAACCGTTCCCCTTTAAACGGGAACCCAGTCAAATGCTTTTTGCATGACATTTCAGCAGCCCAATTTTTTAGCCATAGAGCCCTACGCATGTGTACCAACATGAGGGACAAACGTGATGCTTGTTGGACAGAATCCAAAATCGCATCAATTATGAAACATAAGATGTGAGGCATCTCTGCATATTTCTCTACTTCCTCATTAGGAAGGAAAACAAGTGGGACTTTAAATGAAGCATGTCAATTGAAAATAACAATGTATGGATACATGTGAATAAAATGATTTAGATTTAATTTATAATCAATAGCCACTAGGGGTTGTCCAAGATCGGAATGCATACAATAGTAGTACAGTAATATAATATAAATATGGATATACACTCAATATATTTTCATAATAGTAATCAGAGAATCTCGAAGTATAGACAAATCAATGGACATACATGGATGCAGTTCATAACAGAAATGCATAAATCAAAAATCATAAAATCACATGAACGAGTGCAAACTCAATAAGACAAAAGTTGATATTATCAAGGATTAAAATAAGCTTAGGTAGGCATCCTTAGTATGAGAACCCGACGCGTTTCTTGGCTTCTTGCCAGTCATCAGGGGTGGGATGCATGTTTTTACTAAAAAAGCAAATAAATATGACAAATGTTAATATAGGCGGAACCTCAGTTAAATAGAGAAAGTATCAAATTGGTCCACTTGATTGATAAAGTGACTTACAAAGTAGCCCAAAGATTGGGCAGAACTTCCAGCAATGGGAACTGTTAGAGCTGGGATAAAACCATCTCAGTGTCCTGCTTTTGGTTTTTTTTTTGGTTTTTTTTTTTTTTTTTTTTTTTTTTTTTTTTTGTTTGTTTGTTTTTTTGTGACCCGTCACACTTTTCTCTTTCGCAGATTTGGGTAACACACATATACATTTAGTACCTAGTGGACCTGTGTTGAGGATGTCTGTTTCGGTTCCCCCTGGCCTGCCCCCTGACATTGTTGGGGGATGGTCTGAACCCTGCCTCAACCCCGGATGAGATGGTTTTATCCCAGCTCTAACAGTTCCCATTGCTGGAAGTTCTGCCCAATCTTTGGGCTACTTTGTAAGTCACTTTATCAATCAAGTGGACCAATTTGATACTTTCTCTATTTAACTGAGGTTCCGCCTATATTAACATTTGTCATATTTATTTGCTTTTTTAGTAAAAACATGCATCCCACCCCTGATGACTGGCAAGAAGCCAAGAAACGCGTCGGGTTCTCATACTAAGGATGCCTACCTAAGCTTATTTTAATCCTTGATAATATCAACTTTTGTCTTATTGAGTTTGCACTCGTTCATGTGATTTTATGATTTTTGATTTATGCATTTCTGTTATGAACTGCATCCATGTATGTCCATTGATTTGTCTATACTTCGAGATTCTCTGATTACTATTATGAAAATATATTGAGTGTATATCCATATTTATATTATATTACTGTACTACTATTGTATGCATTCCGATCTTGGACAACCCCTAGTGGCTATTGATTATAAATTAAATCTAAATCATTTTATTCACATGTATCCATACATTGTTATTTTCAATTGACATGCTTCATTTAAAGTCCCACTTGTTCCCCTTTTCTTTTTACATAAAATACCCGGGATGGAAGCATGCCATTGCTATTTAGTACTGCAGCTAGGTCACTTATCTTTAAACCTCATTAGGAAGGAGTTCAGACATCTGTTTAACCTGTTCCTTAAGGAACTGGCACAACCCCACGGCTGCGACTGTAGGCGCCGGCCATGGAAAAGGAGGCTTTTAACAAGGTTTCCAGCCTTTTGTCAGCTGGGTCCTTAAATACCTGCGCATTATCCAAAGGACAAGTTAGGTTTTTATTCACACAAGAGATAGCCACATCCACAGATGGGGCCCCCCATTTCTTGGTGAAGCTTTCCTCCACGGGATAATACATAGAAAACCTCTTGGGAGGAGCAAACAGTTTATCGGGATGTCCCCAGTCCTTATACATCAAGTCAGCCATTAAAGGATGAATTGGGAAGGAACAAGCAGTCTGTGGAGCTTTCCTGACTCCCAGGGAAGAGACAGAGGATGTAGCGACTTCAGCAGCTGGCATTCTGAACGTGGTACGCACCAATTCAGTGTAATACTGCACCTGCTTTCTGAGTGCCTGGGAGGAGGGGACTGACTCCTCATCCTCTGACTGATCCGACTGCTCATGATCCCTTTCCAAAGATAGGGATCTCTCCTCATTTTCAGAGCAGCTGTCTGAGAGAGGGATTTCAGCAGAGGGAGGGGATCTACCCCTTTTCTTGCTATCCTTTAGGGAAGCAGAAATAAAATTCATTATCCTCCCTTCAAAACTCTCCAATGAAGCCCTAAGGGAGTCCTCAGTGACATAGACCGGGGCTGCGACATTAGGAGAGGCTGCAAAGCCTGAAAGGGGCACTGACTCGTCTTGAGATGCAGGCTCCACTCTTGCAGAGGGGGATGGTAATCTGCATGCACTTTTAGAACCCCTGGACCCAGGCGGTGACCTGCCAGTGCTTTTGTTACCTGCCCCTGAAACCCTCTTACGAGGAGACATAGTACTGAGCTACAAAGCAGAGTTACTAGTGTAAAATGCAATCACTTTGTTGTGCTTAAAGTCTCACAATAAATCAATATAAGCTTAACTGCACAATATGATGCCGAGTAGGTGTCTTAAGGTTCGCCTGGATCCAATCCCACGGATGCTTACAGCCCACAGCTCCTGTGTCTCACCTTACAGTCCCCTGACGCTCTGGGCTTTTAAAAACGGCCGTTTTGGCGCCTGCATTGCAGTCTGGAGCACTTGATTGTGCACAGCTGGCAACCACACCCCCCCCCCTTTCCCTATTAGGCCGGGAGCGCGCCCGGCGCGCGTGCACGAGGACCGTGGGATCCGGGGGGGGGAAGGGGAACCCAAAAGGAGTGACCTGGGACCCCCCGATCTGCGTGGGACCCCTTTTTAACTTATATTGTGGCAGGGACTGCAAGGAGACGTGAGTAGCTGGGAGGACCAGGCATTTCACTGAGCGTGTTTGTTTGAAAGGCATGTAAGTATGCATCAGGCTTGCTCTTACTCCCTCAAGTGGTGGAAACCAGGTAAGACATACAACTACTCAAAATGAAGAAATCCATTCATATATTAAAATATATAGGATGACTTCCCATACCTGTTCCCCGCCGCAGGAATTGCTGATTTCAGACCAATTCCAGCCTTCACCCATCACGGCGGGTATTGTTAGCCAACCTTCAGGCGTATCTGGGAATCTTACGAAAAGATTCTCCTACCTGGGCCTTGTAAAAAACTCTGCCAGAAACTTACGGGCGCCCTGAGTAAACAGTACCCCAAGTCTGGTTGTCCCAGAGTCCAGTCTTCCAATGGAGAGGACTTACAGGCAAAACCTCGTGTCTTCGGCAGACGAGGCCCGGGTACCATACCATCTTGGGAGTCAATTATCGGCCCGAGGTATGGATCCGGTTTGTTGTAGCCCTTCGGCCCTCGCCGGGACCCGCATAGAGCTAAGTTTTACGTGACCATCGACCAGACACTGGCAAAAAAACTGAGGTGCCTCCCTGATGGGAGGGGTTATATAGGGGAGGAATTCTCTTTAATTGGGTCAACCAGTGTCCAATCACCAGAGGTGCCTATATAACCCACTATGTAATGAAGCTCCTGTGTCCCGTGATGTATGATCAAGAAATGTCATTTTAGTTTTAGCCGTATTTTAGTCATTTCACTTGTTTTAGTTTTAGTCGTATTTTAGTAATTTCACTTGTTTTAGTTTTAGTCGTATTTTAGTCGACTAAAATGATATTAAGTTAGTTGACTAAAATGTTTTAGTTGGATTTAGTCGAAGGAAATTAACACTGGCTGGTGGGCATTGTGGCAACGCATCCACAACTTGAAAGTGTAAATGGGGCCCAAAAAAAAAAGTTTTGGTTGTGTTGGGTTTTAACAACTTTTTTTTTTTTTTTTCTTACATGTAGACCAGTCTGTAAAAATCATCCCTGTTTAGTGGCCCTTTAACTCCTGCACGCAGCGCTGCGATTTTAGTGCCCGTTCATCGGTCACAGGCTGGAAATTCTCCTTACTGAAGCAGTCATGCTGCATTTACTGCTGCTGGAATAAGGGGCTTTGATATATAGCATTTCATGCTCCACTTGGTACTTGGGTTTGACATGTTGTCTTGAATGGATGCACCATTTATCACTCAATGACAGTGGATCTCCTTCAATTTCATTCACATCCACCGCACAAGTGCCGTATGTGCGAAAGCAGCTCCCACTTAGAGCACTGATGTGGGCAAGAGACACCTAATTCGCTGCAGTACATTTTCATTACCTTGATGTCCACCAGACTGAGGAGTAGAAGAACACTTGTGATCAACAAGACCTTCTGAACAGGAATATTAACCAATACGGGGTCCAGGTCAAAGTTTGCGGAAAAAGTGCCAGCTTCAAAAAAATGCATGCATGGGCAAAAAAAAAAAATGCCATGTTTGTTTGTACCTATGTAGCTTTTTATTTTCCGGACAAAGGTGTGTTGTTTTCTATGGGACAATGCATGTGTAACGATCCATAATGCACACCTCCCAACATTTTGAGATGGGACTGGAGGACACCTACTAGCAAAAGTATGTAGGCTAAGGACACGCCCCCCATGCCACGCCCCCTTAAAGGAGAATTAACACACAAAAAAAAAAGAATTAAATCCACAAGGACTTTTTTTTTTTACCACTACTATTCCTTTATAATGGCTTTTAAAATCTGCAAATGCAGCAAATTGGAAGGTTTAGCGCTTGGGAAGAACGTTTTGAAAGCTAAAAGGTGCATTTTATATACAACTATATGGATCAGACCAAAATGAGGGACAAATGAGGAGGAATGAGGGACATTGCTCCAAATCAGGGACAGTCCCTCCAAATCAGGGACAGTTGGGAGCTATGATAATGCAGTGATGCGCTTGTAAGCAGGTGCTTCCAAGAGGGTTATAAAGGGTTAACAGTTTATGCCGTGAAGTTAAAGTGATTGTAAAATCTTTTTATTTTATTTTTTTTCTATAACAATAACAAACATGTTATACTTACCTGATCTGTGTAGTGGTTTTGCACAGAGCAGCCCCGATCCTCCTCTTCTCGGGTGCCTCTTCTGTTCCCCTGGCCCCTCCCTCCTGTTGAGTGCCCCCAAAGCAAGAGGCTTGCTATGGGGGCACCTGAGCTGCAGCTCTGTGGGTCCATTTAGACACAGAGCTGCGGTTCGGCCCCGACCCCTCGCTCTCCTGATTGGCTAACTGACTTTGATTGACAGCAGCGGGAGCCAATGGCGTGGCTGCTGTGCCTCAGCCAATCAGTAGACGAGTCCAGGAAGGCCGAAACACTCGTGGACATCGCTGGTCGGAGATGGGACTCCGGTAAGTATTAGGGGAGACGAAGGGGGCTGAGGGGGGGCTGCTGCACACAGAAGGTTTTTGATCTTAATGCATAGAATGCATAGACAAAAAAAAAATAATTTAAAGTCAGCAACTACAAATACTGCAGATTAATAATCAGACACTTACCTGTCCCGCTGTCCAGTGATGCGGGGGAACAAAACCCTGCTCGTCTCCCCCTCCTCTCTGCGGCACCGGCATTGTCACTGTGGGCGCCTGGCCATGACTTCACAGCTGGGCACGCACTGCGCATGCACAAGCAGCATTGCGCGCCTTGACTGGCCAGGCAATCATCTAGGACCTGTGACGTGTCCCAGATGATTGCCGAGAGGGAGGGGGGGGAGAGGTGAACTTACTTCTGGTGCCGCAGTGCCCCGGGAAGAAGTGGGAGCTGTGACCCTCTAAAAAGAGGGTTTCCGCTCTGCCCCCCCAAAAAATGACATGCCAAATGTGACATGTCAGGGGGTCACCTTCCCTTAAAGCAGAAGTTAAATTTTTGGGTGGAACTCCGCTTCAAGATAAAAAAATCTTCTGACTTTACAACCCCTTTAACTAGCTCGACCATGTTACAAATTGTTACATTGTATATTGTGTGTCCTCAAGTAGACCTGCTGAGCTGGTTAGTGCCGCTGGCTCGGTTTTCCCTTTCTTTTCACAACTTCAAAAGGACTCTTTATAGATATAGTCATCTGTCTAAGGTACAGTCACTTCCTGGAAAGGAGTGCATGAGAAGATGCAATACATGGGTCTAATGAGCAGAATGCTGTACAGAGGAAGCTAGAGTCCCTTTGCTAATGACTACAGAATGTATGTCACTTGCTAAAGCACCCAACCAGCCAGAAAATGGGTGATATGCTTGTCCCCTTCACTAATGGCCAGGTTCCCCACACACTGGTACCCATAGGTGTGCGCAGCCTATTGCATTTGTGTGTACGCCCCAAATCTCAAACACACAGGTCTTCTCTGCAGCTTCAGCTGCACTGGACAGTGAATGAATGGAAAGTGTTATGTGCTGATTAGCTTCCTGTTCATTCACACACTGAAGCATAGTAAACACAGTTTACTATGTTTTTTGGTTAAAATTGAGCACAGTAAGTGAGTGTGTTCACTGCGCTCATTTAGAAAAGGAAAGGGCCGGTAAAGGAAAAATTGATTATCTCCCTCACCCACTCTCCATCCTGAAACATCCCTGCAGCAGCCGAGGGGAGAGGAGAGGAGGGAAGCCAGCAGCATGGCGGTGGGGGGTGGAGGCGCAACATGGGGGGTAAGCCCAGGAAGGAGTGGGAATTGGCTATTAGGGTATGCCCAGGCACACCTTGCAAACCCCATGCCTATGCTGATACCTACCCTGTGACACAATCTCCCCAGTCCATCTCCTAAAAAGACAGAGCCTTTGGAGTCACTGTGCACATGCTCAGTTTGGTGTGTATTGCTAGAGAGTTTTTTTTTTCTTTGGAGGGTGTATGTGATCATCACAGGACCAATCAGCACTGTCCAGACAGAGGGTCAGGGGTCCTGCAGCCTCAGAGGACAGTCAACGTAGAATGAAAACTCCTCCTACAAGCGTTAACCAGACACTAAGGAAAGTCACAAGACTGCTATTTACTGCTGATGAGAAAAGGTATTTAGCAGTTTATATTTACTGATTGCATTTTCATGTTCTGTGTACTGTGGAAAACCTGATATAGTGAATGCAGGCTTCTGGGTTTAGTAACACTTTAATGTTGATCCCACACGACCACAGTGCCTGCCTTAGCCCTTGTACACATGATCGGAGATTCCGACGGAATGTGTCAGATCGGAGCGTTTTGTCGGATATTCCGACTGTGTGTGGTATGCATCGGACTGTTTCCGTTGGAATATCCGTCGGACCAAATTTTCCAACTTGCCGGAAATATTTTCCGACAAAATGCTCCGATCGGACATACTCCGATCATGTGTAGAGAATTCCGATCGGACAAAGTGCCACGCATGCTCAGATCAAATTCCTACATCAAAGCTATTGGCTACTAGCCTGAACATAGTCCCGTCGTAATGAAATAACGTCATCACGTCGGATTTTCCGACAACTTCTTCCGACCGTGTGCATACAACAGTTTCGGACAAAATCCGACGGATTTGGTTGTCGGAATCTCCGACTGTGTGTACAAGGGCTAAGTGCGGTTCCACTGTGTTCCAGCTAGAACACCTTAAGTCCCCGTCTGCACGCTCACAACGGTGAAAAAAGAAAGAAAATTTTAAGTTTGAGTGCAATAATTCATGCGCATACATATGTATATACAAGCGTATACAAGGAAATTGTAACAATGGCAGCTAGAAGAGGATAAAGGAGAATTGTATGCCTGTGTACGCATGTGCATGTTTGTGCACCTGTACAGTGTGTCTTACAGAACATAACCTGTGTTTGTTACTCAGGATCTTTCTGCCAACAAACATCAATAAATTATTATGTTTGTGTATAGGAGGCCTTAGGCTACATGCACACTAGCTCTGTATCCTCCTCCTCTGTTTTCAGTTCAAAAGTTTACATTTTGCATCTATGTATGTGGATATACATACACAGAATTGTCAAAAGTATTGTGACACCTGCCTTTACACGCACATGAACTTTAATGGCATCCCAGTATTATGCCCTGTACACACGGTCGGACACTCCGACCACAAAATCCGTCTGATTTTTTCTGATGGATTTGTCCGAAACTTGTGTTGCATACACACGGTCGGACAAAGTTGTCGGAAAATCTGATCGTTCAGAACGAGGTGATGTTCGTTGCATGCGACAGGACTACGTAGAGCCCAGTAGCCAATAGCTTTGGTCTCGTAATTTGATCTAAGCATGCGTGGCACTTTGTCCGTCGGAATTCTTTAACAACGGTCGGAAAAAGTCCGATTGGATTTTTTTGACGGAAAATTTTAGACCCTGCTCTCAAATTTTTCCCTGTCGGAATTTCCAACCGAAAAAGTCAGATAGAGCCCACACGCGATTTTCCGACAATATAATCCGATCGGACCGTTTCCGTCAGAATTTCCGACTGTGTGTACAGGGCATTAGTCCGTAGGGTTCAATATTGAGTTGGCCCACCCTTTGCAGCTATAACAGCTTCAGCTCTTCTGGGAAGGCCGTCCACAAGGTTTAGGAGTGTGTCTATGGGAATGTTGGACCATTCTTCTAGAACAGGGATATGCAATAAGCGGACCTCCAGCTGTTGCAAAACTACAAGTCCCATCATGCCTCTGCCTCTGGGTGTCATGCTTGTGGCTGTCAGAGTCTTGCTATGCCTCATGGGAATTGTAGTTCTGCAACAGCTGGAGGTCCGCTAATTGCATATCCCTGTTCTAGAAGAACATTTGTGAGGTCAGGCACTGATGATGGATGCTAGAAATGTCCCTCTCTAGATGTGCAAAGCTGGTAGAGACATCCCCAAAAAGACTTGCAGCTGTAAAAGGTGATTCTACAAAGTATTGACTCAGGGGGGCGTTATACAAATTACACACAGTTGGACTCTTTTAGCTAATTAGGTGACTTCTGAAGGCAATTGGTTCCACTAAATTTTAGTTAGGGGTATTAGAGTAAAGGGGGCTGAATACAAATGCACACCACATTTTTTCAGATATTTATTCATTTGTAAAAAAAGTTTGAAAACCATTTATCATTTTCCTTCCACTTCCCAATGATGTGCCACTTTGTATTGCTCTATCACATAAAATCCCAATAAAATACATTTACAAATTGTGGAAAATTGAAAGGGGTATGAATAGTTTTTCAAGGCACTGTATATACATACACATGTGTGCTTGAGCTTTGGAGTGCACCCCCCCCCCCCCCAATGCAATAGACTGCACACAACTATGTCCAGCATTAAAAGTTTTTGGATTCTCAGCTCATTGGTCTCTTGCTTTTTTTGGACTTTTTTATAAGTAGTTTCCAAACTTAAAGTGGTTGTAAACCCTTACAACACACTTTGACCTACAGGTAAACCTAGATTAAGGCTTACCTGTAGGTCCAAGAAATATCTCCTAAACCTACACGGTTTAGGAGATATTTGCCGAAAGACAGGCACCGCTGTCTACGGCGCATGCGCTGTAGACAGCGGCGCGCAGGCGCACTGAGCGCGGCACCATCAACGACGAAGATGCCGCGCGTGTCGGCTCCCGTGCGCATGCATGGGAGTGACGTCATCGTGGCTTCGCCGAATGACAGCGGCGGAGCAGCGAGACCCACCGAGAAGATGAATGCGCCGGACTACAGGGGACAGCGGTGACTTCGCTGGCTCCTGTGTCAGGTAAGTGGCACATAATGGACTACTATGCAATGCGATGCATAGTAGTCCATTATGCTTTGCCTTTGCAGGGAATGAAAGAGGAAGTAAACTCATCAGGGTTTACTTCCTCTTTGAGATCCCCCATTTATAATGGACCCCTGTTTTTGTTTAATGGCAGCCTCAACAGGGCTGTGGTGCCCCATATGAATTTGTTTGATCTTCTCCAACCACGATCCAGTAATGATTCCAATCCAGTGTCTCAGTAAAGCCTCGTACACACAATCAGATTTTCCAACAGGAAATGTGTGGTGACAGGTTGTTGGCAGAAAATGTGACGTTTGTACGCTCCATCGGACAATTGTTTTCGGATTTTCCACGGACAAATGTTGGGTGTCAGGTTTTAACATTTTCCATGGACAAATGTCTGTTGTCGGATTTTTTTCCGAGCGTGTGTACACAAGTCCGTCAGACAAAAGTCCTAAGTACAAACACGCAAGTACAGTTCGTAATGGAGAATTAACATTCGTGACGTGGCAAATTATGAAATCTCGAAATGCAGCGCACAATTCTCTTCTTCTTTAATGGAATAATAATGAAGCTGCTTTGCTGGTGATACTGATGGGAGTTATTGCAAACTAATTTTCAGAGGCTTTTTTTTTTTTTCTAGTGATATCAAGAATAATATTATTATGTTTTTTTTTGTTTTGTTTTTTTGGGCAAGTTAGCACAACACCATTATCCCGTAGTTTTTAAGATCAAAGATACAACTATATTGGTGTCCCTTGTCAATTTTACATTGTATTTTTTTAAATGTACCAGACTACTCCCGAACTGTCATTTGAAGTAAAACACATAGCCAAGTATTTATTGGGCATTAAAAAAGAAAACAAATAAAATTAGACATGTTATCTGCCAATAGAACTTAATCAAAAAGTGCATTCTATGCATCCAAAAATATAGAAAATATACCAAATCAAATCATTATTATTCAACCAAACAATAAAATAAAAGCCTCATGCATGTGTCCTGCTTCTTAATATAGGGGGTCACCAATGCCAAGAGTTGGTGAAAGCAGGGGTCCGTCATCTGGAGATAATTTCCGAAAATCATCCAGATTATTCTCCTGGAGCTCCCACAGCAAAGGCATATGACATAATTGGTCGCGATTAATAAAGTAACCAATTTTTGGTCCAAGAAATCCTCTTCCTCCTGTTCCTGGACTGGACTTATAATAAATAGCATGTTAATAATTGAAAAAAACTTGCTATTTGTCACAGGGAATACGTTACTTTACCCCACATCCCTAAATTACACAATTGAAAAACAAGTTTCCTCTGGGTGGGACTTTGACTAGGGCAGGTAGCTAATGAGATATGAGAAGAGTATAAAAAGTATATATCTTTTAATAAGAATATTTAAAGTAGTGAGCACATACATAATATGAAAAACTTTTTGTAATGACACTAATAAGCATGCGATATAGTGAAATTGTACAGACAATAATCGCACAGGATCTGTTGAGCTAGAAGTGAGTACAACAGAAGTACCCAATAAATAACGCGTTATCTCCTCCGATTCCACAACATGGCTGGTTGACGAACGGCCGTTCAGAAACGAACTGAAAAGCACAAAATAAAAGCAAAGTGAAAACCTGAAAAGTGCCAAATCAAAATCGCGAAATGAAAAGCACGAATCAACACTCACCAAACTTCTACTAACACAAAATTAGCAGAAGGAGCCCAAAGGGTGGCGCTAAAGAGCTGAAAAACCATGTAATACGTCACTACATTCGTGTTTGTCGGCTGACAATTTCTTGTAGTTTTGTTTGCAAGACAAAATCCAGGCACACGGCTTCAGACAAAAGTCCGAGGTTTTGTCTGCGGAATATCCGATCGTGTGTACGAGGCTTTACGTACATTCCAGATTGCAATATACAGAGACCTCCGACAGGCAAAAAAAAAAAAAGAATGTTAATGAGAATTCCAAAAGATATATTTATCTTTTTTCGCAAATACATTAAAATGTTTTTACATGCCATTCCACAAGCTTTAGACAAACACCCCAATGACACAGCTGTTTAGCTTTTAAACTCATTAGACAAAGTGTTCTGAAAAAGAGGTCCAGGTCTAAGTGAAAGAAACACTTGAAAGGCTTTTTTTTTTTTTTTTGCCACCGTTATCATTTTTTTTTTTTTTTTTTATACATAAACTGCCCATGTGCTTTGCAGTCATTACAAAAGAAAGAGTACCCCCCCTTAGCTGAAAAAAAAGAAAAGAATGGAAAAAATAAAATTGGTTGTTGTTGGGATTATGGTTGGATGATCTCTTTTATGTAACAGCGACATCTACAGGTAGAGATAGGCTGTGTCCACAAAGCAGAAGAAGGAAAAGGAATTGCTGAATTGCTGGGGATGATCTATGGAGCTCCTGTGGATTTTACAAGTCACACTCGTTTAGCAGCTCGAAATGGACATGACTTTCAATCCTGCCCCGAATTCAACCCCGAGGAATGCAGTTCGCTGTAACTGCGGGGGGGGGGGGGGCTTTGCAACCCCTTTAGTGTAACACAGACAGACTTAGACAGACAAGTCATCGCAAGGAGCAATAAGGATGTAATATAAATTCAGTGCAGCGCTAACAAGTGATAACAAAAAGAAAAAAAAGAAAACTGAAACTATCAATCAAGGGAGTCCCAGAGCAAAAAAAATTAATAAAAAATAGGCGTAGGGACAACATGACCGGGTGAATAATGAGGACAGCGGAGGGAAAGGGTTGAAGGTTAGGGCAGTTAGCGTGGTCTTACTTTATTTGTAGTGGTCTGTGGTTGGAAGTGGTACCCAGGAAGTTTACATAGTTAGTGAGGTTGAAAAAAGACAAAAGTCCGTCTAGTTCAACCATAAAAAATAAATAAATAAATAAAATATCATACAATCCCATATACTCAATCCTATACCCACAGTTGATCCAGGGTAAGGCGAAACCCCCCCCCCCCCCCCAGAAAACCATGATCCAATTTGCTATAGCAGGGGAAAAAATTATTTCCTGATCCCGGAGAGGCAATCGGATTTTCCCCGGATCAACTTTACCTATAAATGTCAGTACCCAGTTATATTATGTACATTTAGGAAAGAATCCAGGCCTTTCTTAAACAGGGGCGGATACAGAGCCTAGTCTCGGGAGGGGCACTGCCAGAAAATAAAAAATTTTGCAGGCAATTTATCGGAGAAATGACTGGGGTTGGCGCTTCAATCATCCCGGCACCATGGTTGTTATGGTGTCAGGATGATTGAAGCGCATTATTTCTATTAATACGTTGTAATATAAAATTAAATGCTTCAACTCACCATAATGCTGAATCAGTAGGAGCCCGGAGCGTGTCACACATTGCGGATTGTCACTTGCCACGTCCCCTTCCACACATTGTGGATTGTCACTTGCCACGTCCCCTTCCACACATTGCGGATTGTCACTTGCCACGTCCCCTTCCACACATTGTGGATTGTCACTTGCCACGTCACCTGCCACACATTGTGGATTGTCACTTGCCATGTCACCTGCCACACATTGTGGATTGTCACTTGCCACGTCACCTGCCACACATTGTGGATTGTCACTTGCCACGTCACCTGCTGCACATTGCGGATTGTCACTTGCCACGTCACCTGCCACCAGATGCGGATTGTCACTTGCCACGTCACCTGCCACCAGATGGGGATTGTCACTTGCCACGTCACCTGTCACACATTGCGGATTGCCACTTGCCACGTCACTTGCCACACATTGCTATTGTCACTTGCCACGTCACTTGCCACACACTGCGGGTTGTCACTTGTCACCTCACCTGCCACCAGATGGGGATTGTCACCTGCCACGTCACCTGCCACCAGATGAGGATTGTCACCTGCCACGTCACCTGCCACCAGATGCAGATTGCCACTTGCCATGTCACCTGTCACCAGATGCGGATTGTCACTTGCCACGTCACCTGCCACCAGATGTGGATTGTCACTTGCCACGTCACCGGCCACCAGATGTGGATTATCACGTGCCTGCTAAGGTGGTGTTTTGCTTGTCTCTTGCTTCTTTGTCCCAGAGTCAGGCAGCAGAGATATAATGTAATCTCTCTGCTGCCCACGCTGCCTGCACAGTGAGGGCGGAAGTTACTGCAGGGATGCTGGGGCGGTGAGAGATGATGCCATCTCTCTGCTCCCCTGCCCGCCGGCTCGTTGATTGGCCAGCTGCACACTCACACCTAGCCTGCACTCACCCGCCCACACACTAAGCCACACGCCCACAAACCGAGCGGCCCGGTCCGCCCACGGAGCCGCCTGCTCTGTCATCCGCCCCACGGAGTCACCAGCTCTCTCCTCCGCTGGTGGACTCACGGAGCTGCCGCTCTCTCCTGCGCCCGGCCCGCAAAAAATTTCTCGGGGGTGGCAATTGCCCCGTTGCCCCCCTGGATCCGCCCCTGTTCTGAAAGCAATCTACTGAGTCGGCCAGAACCACCTCTGGAGGGAGTCTATTCCACATTTTCACAGCTCTTAGCCCTTGTACACATGGTCGGACATTCCGACGGAAAATGTCTGATCGGACCATGTTGTCGGATAATCCGACCGTGTGTTCCATCTGACTTTTTCCGTCGGAATGTTCGGCCAACAAAGTTTGAGAGCTGGACATAAAATTTTTCCGACAACATGGTCCGATTGGACTTTGTCCGATCGTTTGTAGAGAATTCCGATCGGACAAAGTGCCACACATGCTCAGATCAAATTCCTAGACCAAAGCTATTGGCTACTAGCCTGAACGTAGTCCCCTCGTAACGAAATAACGTCGTCACATTACGAACGATCGGATTTTCCAACAACTTTGTCCGACCGTGTGTATGCAACACAAGTTTCGGACAAAATCTGACGGATTTTGTTGTCGGAATGTCCGACCGTGTGTACAAGGGCTTACTGTGAAGAAACCTTTCCATATTTGGAGATGAAATCTTTTTTCCTCTAGTTGTAAAGAATGCCCCCTTGTCCTCAGTGTTCTTAGTGACCGTAAAGTGAATAACTCAACACCAAGTTCATTATATAGACCCCTTATATATTTATACATGGCTATCATACCCCCTTAGGGTAGTTTAGGGGTAGTGGTGAGCCGTGAGGGTCCAGTAGGGTGTAGCACAGAAAAGAGAAACTTTCCACCCGCCCTCCTTGTTGCGGTTCTTGCTAGGTGGTTGTCATGGCAGTCTGGCAGTGGTGGGTCTTTGGAGGAGGAGAAAATTATAGATAATAGAATGGTCGGGCCCCATCGGTTGTGTGGGGTTCTCAGGTACATTCCTATGTAAATGGAGGTCACTGCAGATAAAGAAGATAAGGCATGTACAGATTGTTTCATTAAGAATTTTTGGTATTTCTGACATTCAGATGTGTCTGAATGTATGATTTATAATAGTATCGAATTTAAACTAATCCAAAATAAAGAAAAAAAAAAAAAAGGAATTTGAATAAATTCAAATTGTTTTCGAATTTGAATATTCAAATCCGAATAGTTTTCAATTTGTTTTCCAATTTCCAAAGAGAATAAATAAATAAGAAAATAAAGGAATATAATAGAAAAAATAGAAAAGAATAGAATATAATAGTGTAAAACAGAAAAAAATAAAATAGAAAATAAAAGAACAAAATAGAATAGGATAGAAATGAATAGAATAGAATGAAAAAAGAATAGAATAAAAAAGAATATAACATCTTCATTTCTCAGGTTCTGTTCTACGGAATGTTGTGTTATTTAATTTGAAATGATTTACTTTGTTAATAAAAGGCTGCAGTGGCCATTTTTCTCCAAAACCTTGTTGTGCCCTTTTATTGTATAGTTTGAATCAGGCTTGGGTCAGTGCTGGAGGTTATCTGTTCTAAACACGTGTCATGAAATTGTGAAAAACAAACAATTATAAAGGTGTTAAAAAATAAGGCGTATACAAAGTGCATATAAGTCCATATATAAAATTCCATAGACATCTGAATGTCGAGAAAAGTGCTCTCCACAGTGATATTTAGTAGAAGGCACACAGGTGTAGAAAGAGGAAGAACTGGACCCAAATAACAGCAGTATGGATAGCTTGCTCCCAAAGCCAGACAGCCTACAGAAAGGCTTACCAGACCGAGGTGACCACTAAATGATAGGTGGACAATTTGCACATGGGGACATCAAGGTCTCCCTCCAACCTGGCTGATCCCAGTAGTGCTCAAACATGTGTAAAGAAAAAGAGCACTCTCATAGTGCAGTACAGTAGTAGAGTGTTTTAATAGCGAGATAAAAGATGTGCACTTACAAAACGACTGTAATGATACAAGATTTAGCTCAAGCAACAAAGGTGTGCGGCATTACTGCGGGCTCCACTCCAAGCATAAGGTCATCCAGCAAATCAGGAGGAAGCAGCATGATGAGGTCACCATAGTAGGTACCACCCTATACGTTTCGTTATAGATGACGTTGTCTGGGGGCGGACTGAAGTGTCTATGAGAGCGTTCTTTTTATTAGCACGTGTTTGCGTACTACTGGGATCATCCAGATACAACCAGGTTGGAGGGAGACCTTAATATGCCCATATTGACCACCTAATCATTTAGTGGTCACCTCGGTCTAGTAAGCTTTTCTGCATGCTATCTGGCTCGGGGAGCATGCTGCCCATGCTACTGTTGCTATGAATTATGACAAATAGAACTTTTCTTTTGCTCTCTACACTGCCTCATTGATATAAGCTGATGTTTTATTACTTTATTAGCAGAGAGCAGGGGAGGACTGGGATCAAACCTTTGGCCTGTGGTTTTGGTGTGTGGGGGGGGGGGGGGGGGGGTTTGAGTGCACAAACCCAATCACCTAGCCTAGGGGTCTCCAAACTTTCTGAAGAAAGGGCCAGTTTACTGTCCTTCAGACTTCCAGATTGTGCCCATTGTGAGTAAATAATGCCCAATCTTTGGTATTAGGGGGAGATATAGTTGGTGTCAGTGGGGGGAATTGTGCCCCATCATTGGTGTCACTGGAAGGAATAGTGCCCCATCATTGGTGTCACTGGAAGGAATAGTGCCCCATTGTTGGTTTCAGTGGCAGAAATTATGACCAATTGTTGGTGTCGGTGGCAGGAAGTATGCCCAATTGTTGGTGTCTGTGGCAGGAATAATGCCTCAAGGGCTGAACAAAGGCAAGCAAATGGCCACAGTTTAGAGGCCACTGACCTAGCCCTTCCTGTTGCAATATTTTTATTGGTTTATTGGTATAATAAAAGAGAGATTTACAAACATGTGTTGGATTCAGTGATCAGGTGGTGAGCCTTAGTGGGCAGTGGATCATAAAGCATAGACAAAATATACTGAATATACACAGAAGAGATAACAGATTATATGCGAAGAACATGCAATAGGGCTCTGGACTAGACATTCTAAGCAGGGTGGTGAGGGAATACCCCATCCCAAGCCACTAGAGTCCAAGGTCCTTATCCAAAATAACCATTAACCAATGGCTGTTAACGTGGTTGTAAACCTCAGACATGAAATATGAACAAAACATATCCCTCTATAGTGTGTACTTGTTTCAAACCAGCGCACTGAGTGCAATTTCCCTCTGCTGCCTCATCCATCATCATGAGTCACTTCTGACAAGAGGTAAAAAGGTGTCAGGGGAAGGAGCTCCAGCATGCAGCCTGTGACTGAAAGCCTCAGCTCTGTTCCTGTGTGCTATGTGAAGGGGGGGGGGGGGTTTCCCTTCCCACCAATCAGCTCTCAGCTTTCCTCCCTGAGTTCTGCAGAGTGCTCCCTGTCTCTTGCTTTCTGAAAGCTCAGGCACGATGGATAAATTCTGGACTCTGAACGGTTGTAGAGAAGAGATCACCGCAGATAAACGGGTACAACTTTCATCTCTGTGTATCACCTGAGGCTGGCCACTTCACTGGATATATGAGAGAGTTTACAACCACTTTAAGCAATGAGTATTAATGAATCAGAACATTAAAGATAAGGAAAGTGATCCATAATTCAGGGGGCATAGTAAAGAAAGAAAAATGAAAAAGATAAAAAGCAGAGAAAAAAGAAGAGGTTGCTCATTTCGGCCAGAGACCTAGTTCTCCGCCACCCTGCCCCATTCCTGATCCTACACAGATGATTGTATATTAACAAGCCCTCTCATGGTCAGGAGGACACATTTCTCTGGAATAAAAAGAAAGTGTACAATGTAAAGGATGCCTTGGTACTTCATTAACTGGTGGTCATGGTGGAAGGTGAGGGTTTCTAATGCCGCGTACACACGAGCGAATTGTCTGGCGTACTTAGTCTGCCGAAACGCATTTCAGCGGACAATTCGATCGTGTATGGGCTTCAGCGGACTTTTCCAGCGTAAAGTCCGGCGGACTTGGAAAGTAGTTTAGCACTCCAATCTTTCCGCCGGACTTGGGTTTCAGCAGACAATACGTTCGTCAGTATGCTAGTCCGACGGACTAAGAATGACGCATGCTCAGAAGCAAGTAGGAAAAAGGAAGCTATTGGCTACTGGCTATTGAACTTCCTTTTTCTAGTCCCGTCGTACGTGCTGTAAGTCATCGCGCTAGCAAACGCCGGACTTTCTGTGTGTCCGTGTGGGGCCAAGTCCGTTCGGTAGAAAGTCCGCCGGACTATCCGCCGGATTGTTTGCCGGACTAAGTACGCCGGACAATTCGCTTGCGTGTACGCGGCATAAAGGACATCATGTATTGTGACAGCATCAGCATAAGCTCTCGGCATTCAGTCACATGACACCTCAGAGATGCAAATGAAATTCATGCTGGAAGACTTCCTTCTGCCGGAAGCTGTGATTGTAGGTCCAAGCATGGAGCAGATAGCCATATATATCTCCACTAAAAGCAACAACCCCAAAAATTTTAATAGTACTGAACTGGGGGAAACGCCACCCTGCCCCGTACTCTGCTGGCACAGAGGCATGTTAAGAGGGCAGCGAATCATTTTACTCAATCAGAGTTCTTCTTTTGCTAATCTGACTAATATAAATTATACTAATGATAGATTCATATTTAAGGTCAACAGTACAGCATCCATTAAGTGCCCAATATTTCCTCCATTTACAGCATGCACAGCTGATTGCTGAACATTTTCCACTGTAAAAATGGAGAAGGAAAACACCAGTGGTCATTTTCCGAAGTGCCCCCTTACCCTTACATTGATAGTCAGTAGAGAAATGTCCCCTTACATTGGTTATCAGTGAAGTTGGACCCCTTACATTTAATGGTCAGTGGGGAAGTGACCCCTAACAATGGTGATCAATGGAGAAGTTGCACCTTACATTTGTAGTCAATGAAGAATCTTGGTGGTGAGTGGAGAAGGGGACCTATACCCTGGAGGTCAGTGGGAGAGGTGACCCTTTATAATAATGGTCAATGTCCCTATATACTGATAGTAATAGGAGAAGTGCCCCCTTGCATTGACAGTCAGTGGTAAAATATCCAATTACATTGGTGATCAGTTCAGAAGCGACCCTTTACAATGGTGGCCAGCGAAGTAGGGCCCCTTACATAGGTCAATGGAAGGCACCTTCTTATATTGGTGGTCAGTGAAGATGACACCCCTACTATTGGTGGTCAGTAACCTTACACTGTTGGTCAATAGAGAATGATGACATTACATTGTTGATCAGTGAAGAAGTTCTTCCCTATTTTGGTAATCAGTAGAGAGGGGGCTTCTGATATTGTTGGTCAGTGGGCAAGGGTCCTCTTATAATTTTGGTCAGTGGAAAAGGGCATTCTTATATTGGTGGCCAGTGAAAGAAGGGGGAGGGAAGACCCTTTTATAGACAGCTAGAGAGATTATTGTTGTCAGTAGATACTTAAGAAGCAAGAGGAGACCCTTCTGCAAAGACAATGACCCAGGTACATACAGGCACCCTGAACTTGAAAAATATATTAAGGCAGACAGTATAATAATAACTCCAAATGTGTCAATAGTCCACTTCTTAAACTGAATCCATAAGACTTAACCTCCTTTCACAAAATATAACCTATCCTACCTAAAACATAACCACTGTCTCTAACACCGAACCTCCCCCTCTAAGACTAAACACCCTAACCTCTGAGTGGTCAGGTATCCCAGGAGCTGCACATCAGGTCAAGACCTGCTGTATGGCAGTGAATGGCAGTCTCGGCCTGGTTCCCCACTAGACCACACCCCCAGTGCATTTTACTCCACCCAATGGAGTTCACTCATGGGGAATACCCCCCTAATCCCTGACCCTAATTGATCTAACAAAACAAAACTAAGTTCTAAAACTCCTGTTCTGAATTCTCACAGCTCTGCACTGAAAGACACTACTTTCAGTACTTATAACATCTGATCTTTGCAATATGTGTAGCCACCATGCTTTAAGCAGGAGCATCTCTAATAGTTCTGTATGGCTGCAGTCAGTCAATGCCAATTTGTAGTCTGTATTTTGGTCAGCTTCTCCTAAGTCCAGTCCGCCTTTCAGTCCTCCTATCTGTCAGTAGGCGGCACTGTCACCTGTGGTATTAGCATGAGATCACACAGTAGGTCCAGATTATGAATATGCATGTCTTTTCCCAGCCAACCACTAAGTGCTTCCTATGCCAGTGGTGCATTATGGGAAAGGCTATAAATACTTGGGTTGGCCGATGCAAGCTCTCTTCCTCTCAGGCTCTACCCTGGGGAGGGTGCATGTGCTGGAGCTGTTTCTTTAGGCCCCTGGAGTTTGAACCTGAAAGCAAATGGAGCTGTCCTTCTCTGAGTGCAAGATGGAGTCCGATGGAAGCTGGTTGACTCTGCTGGAGAAGAAGGATGCTGTTGCTACTGGTGATGTCCTATAAAGAGTTCTAATACAGTAGTGTCATTCGTGACTTAAAGGTCCTTTTCTTGTGCAGTGATACATAAGGTGCAGGAATTGTGTTTTAACCTGACAATCTGAAACCCTCACCCTCTCGCCCATGGACTGTGAGTAATAAAATTCCTTTTTGTTTCATCTAAAAGTGACTGGCACCCATCTGTCTACATATCCCACTATGCCTATGTCATCTACCCCTGAGGTGAATTTCAGCCCACCCTGTCTCTAGGGGTACCGCCAGTGCTGGGAGAAGGCCATTCAGCGCTCAGGTCAAAGATAACAAATTTGTCCCCTCTCCTCTGTGATGTGTGCACCCAATTGTCTTACCTACATACAGTACAGGGTGCACGGGAGCAGGGCCGGGACAAGGGGTGGGCAGGAGGGGCGGCTGCCCTGGGCACTGTGGTATCATGTCAGATGGGGGGGTCACCACAATAAGTTTGGGGGAAGGAGATTTGTGTTGAGAGGGGAAATTTGGCAGGGGATAAGAATTGTTCTAGAACATCTCCCTAAATTTCCCCTCCTAGGAACCTAGGAATGGTGATTTGAGGGTATTTGTGTTGGGAGGGGGGATGGTGGAAGATGATTTGTGCTAGGAGTGGGGGTTTGTACTAGAAAAGGTGGATTAGAGGAGATTTGTACTAGGAGGGATTTTTTTTGTTATTGTTTGGGGGGGGGGGGTTATGCCAGTGGGGATGATTAGAGGTATTTGTGCTAGGAGTGAGATTTTGGAAGGGATTTGTGCTAGGATGGGGGATTGGAGAGAATTTGTGCTGGGAGGGGCATTTGGAGAGGGGACAGAGGATTTGTGCTCACAGGGCAAATTTGAGGGGTAGAGGATTTGTAATAAGAGAGGGGAATTTTTTTTAAGGGGTGAGGTGGATTTGTGCTGGGCACATATGGGGAATGAGAAGATTTGAGCTGGGGGGGGGCAAAGATTGGTGCTGGGAAGGGGATTTCAGCAGGGGTGGATTTGTATGGGGGGGGGGGGGTATGCTTGGGGTGTAAGCATGTAGATTGGTTCTCAATTTCTTTTTTAGGGGAGGGGACTTTTGCTGACACATAATGGGGGGGGGGGGCGTAATTTGGCAGGTTCGCCCAGTGAAAACACTGTGCCCAAGGCAGCTTCACCTCCTGCCCCCCCTTGTCCCGGCGCTGGGTACCTCTAAGCCTCCAGTGATCAGGGGATGCTACATATAATACTGACACATAATGTGCAGAGCTTTTTAGAAGAACTGAAACATTTACATGAGCTACTGCCCCAGAGGAGCTTACCGTTTAATATCCTGATCACAGTCATACACACACAGTAGCATCCACCAGCAGCAAGTTAAAAGGAGAATAAAAATAGGGTATTTTCAGCGCAGGTTGCATTATCCAGAAAATAATAGTGATATAAACCTGCCAGAAGTTCAGCTCTGGCACCGGGCTTAAACGTAACCTATTCATCCGGTAAATTGCTAATTGATTTACCTCGTAAAAAGACAAAGGTTTGCTCTCCTTTCATAGGGTCAACTGCATGATTTATTAAGAGCTGCAAGGGCTTTGTCCACCTGCAGAGATTTCATAGATGACACCTGAATCATGGTGCAAAATCCTGAACAACAAGTATCAAACCGGTGACAATGGCTACATTTATAGTTTAAAGAGACAATCTAGTAAAAATGAAGAAATTTCAGTCAGCTAAATGGCCGCTGCCTACAATTAATCCTTGGCTCTCTACATGGTTCAATTTTCCATTAGGCAAAGTAGGCTTGTACCTATGGGTGGCAAAGCCAAAGGTATATTACCCCATCATCATTGCAGTCTCTACTCCATGCCGTAGGTGTCTCTCAACCAAAGTGGCAATGCAGAAAGGGAAGAAAGTTGTGAGAAACTTGGTTCCTCTATGATCTCCTGCAGTCACCAGGGGGACAGCTGTCTGATTGGATGCTGGTGCCCTATGATACCTTGGCATTCATTTTGGGTCAAGGAGGCGTTTATTTAAGACTCTGGCTACTGCGTTTGGCACAATTTGTGGGAGTGGCTAGTGTAGCAACAGGTCCCCTGTCTGACAGGGACTATTCTATCTCCACCTAAGCTTACCGTATACAATTTGAGATTTGAACCATGTATGGGCAGGCTAAATGTACTCAAGTCGATCAAACGATCAACTTGGGTACAACCAGCCTATCAGATTTTACATGTGATTATTGCCAGTGGCTGAAAATATAGTGTTCTCATGGCAGGAACGTCTTCCCATGCCCCACTGGGGGAACACAATGGCTCTGCAGTAGGAATTTCCCCACCAACACATGGGGTAATCAAGGGATTTTCTATGTCTAGCCTCAAAGGACACATTCTTGATCCTTGTTGCAGAAGCTTTCAGAGTCATCTCAGGATATGCACCTCTGCTGCAGTTTCGTAAGTGGCTCTGGTTGGCTGGGCCTACCTACCGGGCCTACTTGTGCATTGTTGGGACTTTCTTAATACACTGTTCTCAGTCATCTTGGCCTCTGTGTGATCTCTGCTCACCAACACTCCACGCTGCACCCTACCCACACAGTCATTTTATTCAAGCTTAGTAACAGCCTGCAACAATAATATGCCAGGTATTGCTTCGGGCAACAAAGGTTGTGTTCTTGCTGGCCCCGGGAATAGAAATCTGGTCAGGAATCAATTAATGCCCTCTATCCTAAGTAGCTTTTTATTATGAAAATAAAAACCAGAAAGACTTCAAGTGGCCTTTTTCTTTGCCAACACAGGGCAAATTAAAAGGGTTACATAAGATCTTCCCTCCCTAACAGTACATACCTTTATGCACTCTCTCAAGGTGCTGCTCTGTTCTTTGCACCTTGAAAGCAAAGATCCATATGACCTTCAAACCAAAGTTGTCAAAGCTTACAAAAGTCCATAAACTAATTTTCCAGCCTTGTCTAAAAGTGCTTGTTAAATTAAAAGGCGCCTAGTGCTCTCACATGGGTAGGTGGAGTGAGCCAAATGCTCACCTAAACCCATAAGTGCCAGTGACGTCCACATATTGTTTTATTATTGTTTGGTAGAGTTTTTACAAATACTTTATTCAAATTCCTATTTTAACTTCTGTAATAAAAATTATGTTCTGGGAAATTATTATTGATTTTTTTATTTTACATAATTGGTTTAATTGGTTACTCAGTAAACGACACCCCAGAAATCATCAAGACCCACATTTCACCTCTCAATCATTGAGGCAAATTACTCACAACTACATGTAGCACCCCTTTCCTAAACAGGGCTGCTAGTAAATTTAGCTGTGCTAGGTGGTAGCTAGCCTGGCTAATTTGTAGCCTTTAATCAAATGGTTTTCTCCTAAGCTTCAGTTTAGCTGTGATTTCTCTCTTCTGTCAATGGGTGGCACTGTTGCCTTTGGCATTAGAATGATATATTACAGTGAATTAAGGTAATGAGTGAATATGCTTCTCAGCCAATCAGGCAGGAGTTTATTTGGCTGCTGAGGCTGCTGGGATAGTCTATTTATTTGGAGAGAGTCAGGTGATTGGAGTTCTTTCCACCTGGACTGTGGCCTGGGTGGGAGTGTGTGGAGTAGCAGCTAAGGTGTAAGCCTGAAGCCTGGGGCCTAACCACATGTAAAGGGGCTCAGCCTCAGGGGAGCCTGATCGCTGCCAGGAGGCAAGGGAGATGAAGTTGTCAGAGGGACAACCACTCTTGTTGCCAGAGGCAGGTGTAAAGAGATAGAGTTCTGAAGGATTACCAGAGGGGATTCTTCATCAGCCAGGGACTGTGAAGTAGCTGGGAAAGCTTCAGGAGAGAACTCCTCCACGAAGTACAGTGGGTAGCTGTGCATAAAGCTTGAAGGAGGAAAATGGGTAGCTGTAAGTAAAGCTTGAAGAGAAATACAGAGGATAGCTGTGAGTAAAGCTTGAGGAATCCAGCAGGTAGCTCTGAATCTGAGGAACCCAGAGGGTATCTGTCGGTGAAGCTTGAAGAATACACTATACACCTAAATGACGGCACATTATATCACTCACATTTACTGCACCACCCTAACCCCTAGATAAAATAAGGTCAAACACCAGTTAGCCCTATTATCCTTCATAATAGGACTGTCCTGTTGCTGACCGGTTTTATCCTAGCCTGTGCTCTGGTAAATTTGGGCCTAGCCTTGCTCATTAACACATTGTCCTGCTGATGACCATTTTCACACTACTGTATCATCTGCAGTTCCTAATTCTTCTATTAAACACCTGTTTGTATTCTTTGTCACCAGTACATGTTGTTGGCCTACTATCCCTAATTACAACTGTCCCGCTACTGGAAAATTTTGCATTGCAGTATTCTCTGCAGTTTAAATAAATGAGTAAAGCCCCAGCTTGTACTCTTTGTCTCCAGTACATTTGGGCCTAACCTTGCTATTTAAATGTGTCCTGCTTCTGACATTTTTTTGAATGCTCTGACATCTGTGATCTATTAATTCTTCTCTTCCTCCTTCATCTATCATTCATATTAAAGTTAGCCTTCAATAAGAAAAATAAACAAAGGGGCTACATGACTAAAGGGAGGAATAGTCCAGGGAAAGGGTTAACATCTGAAGCAGTGAAGAAGTCTTAACTGATTGGTGGTCACTGGTCAGATGGTAGGGAAGTACCACAGGTGTAATGATGGAGTGCTTCTGGGAAGTCATTCCGGAAAGTTTGGCTGGAAAGTAAAGTTGTCCTATCTGCCTGCCCAGCTCAATGTATCAGCAGCAAGGTGGTGCTTTTTTTGTCACGGCAACTTCACAGGTTTGGGGGATCTTTGGGGGTCTGTGGAAGAATTGGAATCATAACAAAATGGGGCCCATCAGGTGGTATGGTGCACCATTTGGTGGGTTGTTGGTGTTACCAGAGATGGTTATGTTGGTAAAAGTCAGTCAATTTGGAACTGTCCTCAAGTCAGTGGTGGCGCTTAGATAAAAATTTGGTTAGTGGACACCCAAAGACCCTCTCCTTGCAATAATTGCATGTTTATGCTTGGTACATTATATTTGTCTACTGTTATTTATATAATAATTGTTGTTAAATAACGGGAGGCTATGGCCAATTTTTTAATCCATGTTAGGCAGTTCAAGTCGTTATTTTGGAAGAAAAATGAAACTGACTTATTGATGAATTCATCGGTCATGCCATATTAGAGGCAGGCACAGCATGGCTTCTTGTGTCTATCAATGATCTTAAATCAGGGGTGGCACAGACATCTAATTGTTCTGGTTGTCTTGTTCAGGAGACAAGTTAATTTGCATGTAAACAGCCCTCCCAGATGGAGGATCTACAGCAAATTATAACAAAGAAGCCGTAGAAAAGAGTTCAGTTTTCCTTAAAAACATATTTCTAAACTCTTGCCACTTTACATTTGATAGAGATTTAGAATACATAAATCGGGATTAAACTAATTTTAATAATTGACTTTCTTATTTATTCGGCTTGAAATTTTGAGCGACACACTTTGGCTAGACAAATATCAGTCAACCATAAATGTTAAATAAAACATAGAGCACATAAATAAAAGCGAATATGATATATACTGTAAGACTTTATAAATCCGAGGCATGGTTGTTTTTCATTTTTGTATAGAAAAAGCCAGAGATAATTCGGACCTATGTCATTCAAGAAGCAATTCATGTAATGCTCTTCTGTGGCTGCATATTATAGAAAATGAACCGTATAATACAGGAAAAGAATGCCAAGATTTCACTTCAAAGGTACCTTGTCACCAAGTTCTTCAGTGAAATACATTTATGATTTACAATGGGGTTTTGTGTTGCATTGGGAAAATAGGATTCCTAAATGGCATTCTAGAGCCAGCAACTGCAGATTTATTTTTGTTTATATTCACATAACATAAATGATATCTACATGGGCTTTTTCAATCCTAAATATTTGTGCAAAATGATAAAATGCCAATAGGATGAGTTGGCTTGTTGTAAAGTGTATCTCTAGGCAGATCCCCCTTTTTTTTCTTTGCTGGCTGTGTCCCCAGTGGGGAGAGTTACCCCATTTGAAACAGTAACCATTGTTACCGAGAAAGAGAGTGAGGGGAAATCCAAAATTTTAAATATGTCCACAGAATAAGAGAATGTCCAATTGCAAAAGAACATGCCCACAACTTTGAAGATTTTTTTATTTATTGTGAAGCAAACAACAAATAGGACAAAATAACAGAAAAAGTCAATGTGCATAGCTATTCACCCTCCTAAAGTCAATACTTTGTAGAGACACCTTTTGCGGCTATCACAGCTTCAAGTCGCTTTGGATAAGTCTCTATGAGCTGCCACATCTTACCACTGGGATTTTTGCCCATTCCTCCTTGCAAAACTGCTCCAACTCCTTCAAAATTTGAATGGTTTGCGCTTGTGAACAGCAATCTTTTTAAGTCTGACCACAGATTTTCTATTGGATTGAGGTCTGGGCTTTGACTAGGCCATTCCAACACATTTATATGTTTTCCCTTAAACCACTCAAGTGTTGCTTTAGCAGAGTGTTTGGGGTCATTGTCCTGCTGGAAGATGAACCTCTGTCCTCAAATCACACACAGAGTGGTACAGGTTTTGCTCAAAAATATCCCTGTATTTACCATCCATCTTTCCCTCAACTCTGACCAGTTTCCCAGTCCCGACTGCTGAAAAACATCCCCACAGCATGATGCTGCCACCACCATGTTTCACTGTGGGGATGGTGTTCTTTGGGTAATGTAATGTGTTGGGATGGTGCCAGACATAGCGTTTTCTTTGATGGCCAAAAATTTCAATTTTAGTCTCATCAGACCAGAGCACCTTCCTCCATACATTTTGGGAGTCTCCCACATGCCTTTTCGCAAACTCAAAACGTGTCATTTTGATTTTTGCTGAAAATAATGGCTTTCTTCTGGTCACTCTGCCATAAAGCCCAACTCTATGGAGCGTATGGCTTATTGTCGTCCTATGTACAGATACTCCAGTCTCTGCTGTGGAACTCTGCAGCTCCTCCAGGGTTACCTTAGGTCTCTGTGCTGCCTCTCTGATTATTGCCCTCCTTGCCTGGTGTGTGACTGTCTCTTGACAGGTTTGCTGTTGTGCCATGTTCTTTCCATTTGGTTATGATAGATTTGATGGAGCTCCTAGGGATCATCAAAGATTTGGATATTATTTTATAACCTAACCCTGACTTGTACTTCTCAACAACATTGTCCCTTACTTATCTGGAGAGTTCCTTGGTCTTCATAGCAATGTTTCGCTAGTGGTGCCTCTTGCTTAGGTGTTGCAGCCTCTGGGGCCTTTCAAAAAGGTGTGTATATATAATGACAGATGTGACACTAATGCCGCGTACACACGGTCGAACTGTTTGACGTACTTAGTCCGTTGAAACACATTTCAGCGGACAATCCGCTCGTGTGTGGGCTTCAGCGGACTTTTTCAGCGTGCAGTCCGGAGTATTAAGAATTTCGGTTTTTCCAAAAATCTTTCCGTCGTACTTTGGTTTCAGCGGACAATACGGTCATCAGTATGCTAGTCCGACGGACTAAGAATGGCGCATGCCCAGAAAGGATTTACAGGGCTTTGCTGTGTCTTGGACTTCCTATTTCTAGTCCCGTCGTACGTGCTGTACGTCATCGCGCAAGCTTTCGTCGGACTGTTTGTGTATCCGTGTGTGGTCAAGTCCGTTCAGTGGAAAGTACGCCGGATTGTCCGTCGGATTGTATGACGGACTAAGTACGTCAAACAGTTCGACCGTGTGTACGCGGCATTAGATTGCACACAGGTGGACATCAGTTCACTAATTATGTGACTTCCGAAGATAATTGGTTGCACCAGGGCTTTTTATGGGCTTCATAACAAAGAGGGTGAATACATACGCACATGGCAATTATAATTTTTTTACTTGTGAAAAATTTTTTTTTAGATATTTTTCAACTTAGACTATTGTGTTCTGATCCATCACATATAATTCAGATTAAAAAAAAAACAACAAAAAACATTGAACTAAAGGCTGTAATGTAACAAAATAGGTAAAAAGCCAAGGGGGGTGAATACTTTTGCAGGCACTGTATACCGAAACACTGGAACTTACCTAATTGTGAGAGATTTCCACAAATTTTCCATTGTGTGTTTGAGACATGAAGTGAAGGGAAGTTTACTCAATGGTACATATACAGCAAAAATAATCTATCCAAAATAACACAAAAATTGGCTATATATAGTCCAACTATAGCCTAAGCAAAGAAAGAAAAATATTGAATACCCAACATCACTTGAAAATAAAACAGCTACTACTACAGTATCTCGCTGTCCCCTGCAGGTTGTCCTGTTCAGGGCTCCAGTGCCGCTTCTCTACCCATTTCCTGTGAGTTTAGAATGGCAAAGCTTCATCCCCAGCCCTTGGACTCATAGGAGAATCTTGCAGAGAATAGTTCCACCTTAATGCCTGATGCTGCTCTCAAGAGCTTTTAGGTTCTGCCAACCACAAGAGGAAGAAGGTGAGGAAGACCTGTAATGTCACTTAACCAAAAACACCAACACATGGGAAAGATAAGGATTTTTTTATTTTTCATGTGTGATGGAAGTCTCCAATCAATTAATTGTAATGATTCATACAATCCAAGTGAACACATAAGGGGGGTACATCTTATGATATCCATCTACCAGTTCTTCTAGGTGCCAAAGGCAGGCTAGCTCAGCGCACCACTCTGCCTATGTAGGAGTAGATATCAATTTCCAATGTCCTGGAATCACATTCCTTGCACTATGTAGAAAGAAGTGGAGCAGACCTTTCTTAGCTTTAGATATAGAGCTAGGAAGCATTGAGATTAAATCAATGGTGGGGGGCACAGACATATATGTATTAGTTACCATATCATAGAATCACAAAATGCATGCTCAGATGTCAAGGATCGACAGGCATGACCACAACATATGCATTATTGTTCCCGTAGGCCTCTCACATCTCTAGGAAGTGTTGTGGATGGAGAGAAAAAATCTATATTAGGGGGCAACTGTACCAACATGTGGGAATCTTTTAGTTATTTTCTTGAACCACTACTGAAAGCTTGTATCCTTATTGATCATCTTCATACTACACCAGGGAATCTTAGGGGTTGTCCCTGTTGATAATAACTTGGATAATAGGGGGCGTGGCTCGGCGGCGTTCCGAGATGGCGGCGTAGTCCTGGAGCTCCTGTCCTCGAGGCCCAGCACACTGTAACCACGGCGGGGAAAAAACGCCTAAAGCACAGCGGTAAGCAGGGGCCACCACAGGGGATGTCGGCGGCTAGATCCCGCTCCCCTCCGGAGCAGCATACTCAGCCGAACAGGCAGATCCCGGACCTCTTCCGCGCGAGGCCTAGAGGCGGCTCGCAAGCCGCGGCCTCGAGTAGATCGCGCTCCCACAGCAGGAGCCCGCTACGCGCGAGGGCAGATCCTGAAGCCCGGGAACCGCAAATGCTGACAATTGAAGACCTAAGGCATGTAGCTGCCGACATCAAGGGCACGCTATCCGCTGCCATTGCAGATCTAAGGGAGGATATCCACTCCATGTCTGTCAGGGTGGAAGAAATTGAATCAGTCCAGGCCCGCCATGATGCCTCCCTGTGCCATGTTCAGCAGATTACTGAGTCCCACGCTATCCATCTAAGGGATATCAACAGGCACATGGAGGATCTGGACAATAGGGGGAGACGTCGGAACCTTAGGGTGAGAGGTCTCCCCGAATCTGTCGAACCTGACCGCCTTACTCAAGCTGTCACCCACATTTTCAATGACTTGCTGGAAAGACCCCTAGAGACTCCAGTGGCCTTTGAACGCATTCACCGAGCGCTTCGTCCGAGGGGTAGAGATGCAGACCCCCCGAGAGACGCAGTATGTTGTCTGATAGACTTTCAGCTTAAAGAAGAGATTCTCCGCAAAGCCCGTGAGAGAAATCAGCTCATGTACAGGGGAGCCTCCATTAAAAATTTTCAGGACCTCTCCGGTATCACATTGCAACGCAGAAGGGAGCTAAGGCCCCTCCTGGAGGTTCTCCGGCGTAGAGAAATTCAGTACCGTTGGAAATTCCCTTTTGGCCTGTCAGCCTCTCACCAGGGCCGTAGCGCAACCCTTAAGGTACCAGAGGATTTAGACCACTTCTGTGCAGCCCTGGATATTCCTGTTGTGGAACTTCCTGATTGGTACAGCGATTTCAAGCTCCCTTCTTTAATGAGAGTTTCTTCCATGGAAGGTATGGAGGTAGCTGATAATTTCCACCTGGGACGTCGGCGCAGAGACTTCCAACAGCCTCCCCCTCCTCGTTCGCCACGGAGGGTCCCGGACGCCCCACGGAATGGTAGCCCCACCGATTCTCCTGTTCACCGAAGGCCTAGACATAATTGACCAGGTACTCGGCGTGTTCTTACCCACATAACATGTTCTATTTGACCTGAGATTGTTCATCGATTTCTCTGAAACCATATGTGCCGCCTCAGAAGAAACGTACTTACCACTTGGCCACGTTGGTCTAGGCAGGTCTGGAGACCCCACATTTGGTGTATCTCAACCCCACTCAGTGACCCTCTCTTTTTATGATAGACTTGGTTTCCTCATATAGGCTAGCATCTACCAACGCAAACCTCTGGTCCCTCTTCAAGCTGACTCTATGTCCATATGTCAATTTGACTTCCACAGACTCTTTTGCAGAGGTCCCCCCCTCCATAGCACAGATTGACTGCTGTAGAAGCCACTTAACACAAAGACTCTCTATTAGAGGGAGAAGAAGGGGGATTCTGTGCTCCCTAGATGCCACAGCTCTTTCCCTCCTCCACTATGTTATTCTCTTCTCGCTCACCTCTCCTGTCTCCTTTGCCTATACCCTCTCCTCTTCGTGTCTTCTAAACCTCTGCCTACTTTTTCCTCCTCTTTCAACCTCTTGCTTGTTTCCTCTGTCCTTGGTTGATGGTTCTTGGCAGCTTGAGCCGTAACCAAACTGTTATATTATACACCATTGGTTCTGTTTTCTATTGCGGCCCAGCTCACAATGAAGAGTTTGATCGCTAGATAGCACTCGGGGGGAAGGAATCTAGCTCAGTATGCCTGAGGGTGAGTCCCCCCCCTGTTCGGAGGTTTCCCAAATTGTGGAGAACATTTCCCAGGTATTTTATCTTCTATGCTACATATGTGGGCCCAAGTCCATGTTTCACCTGACACATCAGGCAATTTGGTTTCATAGGTTCCAATAAGGGTTGTGAGATAGACAACTTGCACAGATTCCTTCCCCTCACGTTTGTTGGTTTCTTTCTTCTTTCATTTTGTCCTGTGGTGTGGGTACTAGAACATTGGTTCCAACGTTATGGTTTCATTACTCTGTTTTGTGTTTTTTTTTCTTTTTTTTTTATGCAAATTGTATCTTTCTTTTTGATAAACTCATTGGTACCGACAAGGTGATTGTTTGCTCAATTTAAAATCTTGCCATACCCTAGTGATGTCTTAATATATGTTGTTTAAGCTGTTATGCCCAGTACCATGACTTTGCATTACCCTTCCTCTGGTTATCCCTTTTGCGTGATAGTCTCACTCAACCAGGTAACAGGTGACTGCGCTCCTGAATTAGGCCGTTCCCGGTGAAGGGTGCAAACTCTGAATCCCAGGCATTTTGTGCACCTTAGGAATTTTTACCTTCCACTAGATGACACCCTTCCACGCTCTACCCTAAGCACACCGTTTGTTTATGTGCGTTCTTATGGACGCACATGCCCTATAATATCTAGTTTAACCTAGGGTGGGCTACTCCTCCCCTCTAGCTGTTGCTTCTAATAAAGTAGTCTTCCTTCTAACTCGTCTGTAGGGGTTGCACATGATAGGGGGATAGAGTTGCTTGTGGCCCCTCTTCCCCCATCTTGACTTTCCATATGTTATATATGCCACCCCGCCTCCCATATATCACTACCGGCCTTATTAGGACCCAGAGCTAGTCTCCCCTCGAGTTACTCCGTCCGCCACCCCCACACAACGGACGCTGGTAGTCCCTGTTGACCACGCCGAATTTGGACTCTTTGAGAAGGTTGACGAGCTCAACCTACTCTTCGGCTTGATCCTTGCCTCCCTTCTCCCCATTCCGTAGAGACCCATCTATCCAGGCCAACACCCTTCCCCCCCCCCTTCCTCTCTTTTCCGCCTCTCCTTTTTTTTTTTTTTTTTTTTTTTTGTGTGTGTCTTTGCTTGCTCAATGCCTGCTCCCACTCAATGCTCAATGCCTGCTCCCACTCCACGTCAACAGTGCAATAGACTAAAACTAGTTTCTCTGAATGTGAAAGGGCTTAATGTCCCGGAGAAACGCACTCAAGTGCTCTCCCTTATGCGATCTTTGCAGGCAGACGTCGTCTTCCTGCAAGAAACTCATTTTTGCTCTAAGTCGATCCCGAAATTATTCAGTCCTAGATTCCCCATTTGCTACCATGCCACTTCCCCCACCTCGAAATGCAAGGGGGTATCCATTCTCCTTGCTAAGGATTCCCCCATTCAAATAACAGACACACTAGCTGATGAACAAGGTAGATTCATCTTCATCAAGGGTACATTTAGAAATAGGAACATTACACTTGCTAATCTTTACAGTCCTAATTCTGCACAAGTGTCTTTCTTCCGTGAGACGATAAACAGACTATCCAACTTTCAAGCAGGCCTTTTGATCCTAGGCGGGGATTTTAATGTTCCACTTGATCCTCTCATTGATACGTCTTCCGGCACCTCCAGCATCCCTTTCAGAGCAATTAAGCAAATTAAGAAATGTTTTCAAGAGGCGTTCCTTCATGACACTTGGCGCATACTCTTCCCAAAAGAAAAAGATTTTACGTTTTTCTCTATTCCCCATAATAGATACTCGCGCCTAGATTACATTATGGTTTCTCAACAAGATCTCCATCATCTATCGAGAGCTACCATAGAACCCATGACAATCTCGGACCATCATCCTGTCACCACAACTCTCTCATTTCCCGACAAGCTGACTCGCTCTAATATATGGCGTCTGGACGCAAGCATTCTGACGGATAAGATTAGGGAGATGGAAATTAGAGATTGCTTAAGACATTTTTTTCACGAGAACGATACACCCGACACGTCTTCCCAACTGCAATGGGAGGCCCACAAATGCGTAGTGAGGGGAAAAATGATTGCTATTACTGCCGCAATGCGTAAAGAGAAGCAAGCTAGAATGACAGCTCTATTGGCCAAACTTAGAAAATTAGAGGCGCAACACAAACGTTCCCTTGCCCTAGATACTCTGGCTGAATTGACAGAAACCCGTACATGCATCCAGGAAGAGCTAAATCGCCACACCAAAAAGAAATACATCTTAACCCAGAAGCTCTTTTATGAATCGGGCAATAAACCAGGCCACCTACTGGCGCAAGCTTTGCGGGCACAAAGGGTCAAGAACACAGTACACCAAATCCGATCTCCAACAGGTGATATACATGAATCAAACCCCGCAATTGCGCGTGAATTCGAAAAATATTACGCGTCCCTTTATAACTTACACGGGCATTCCTCACATACTCAAGATACGCAACAGAGGCAGCAAAACTTTAAAAAATACCTAGAAAATTTACCAGTAGGAAAAATCTCGAAAGACGCTTCTGAGGCCCTAGAAGCCCCGATTTCCCCCACAGAATGGGTAAAGGCAGTGAAACAATTGAAGCCAGGTAAAAGTCCTGGGCCGGACGGTCTGACGGCAGCTTACTATAAAATTTTTACGGAAACTCTCCAGACCCCTTTTTTAAAGGCATTCAATACCCCCCATCTCTCTAGATCTCTCTCGAAAGGGCTTCTTGAAGCACATATTACGGTCATACCTAAGCCGGACAAAGATACTACTAACGTGAGCAGTTAAAGACCCATATCCCTCTTAAATGTGGACATCAAGATTTTTTCTAAAATTTTAGCTAACAGGCTCCTTCCACTTCTTCCCTCTTTAATTTCCACTGACCAAGTGGGTTTTGTCCCTGGCCGTGAGGCGAGGGACAATACAATTAAGGCTATTAACCTACACCATTTAATTACTAAATCAGGGCAGAAAGCCATGTTTCTTTCCTTGGATGCGGAGAAGGCGTTTGACAGAGTTGCATGGGACTACATGGAAGCGGTGCTATTAAACTTGGGTTTGGGTCCCCACATGCTCAATCTGATCATGTCTCTGTACTCAGTCCCAACTGCTAGGGTCAGGGTCAATAATACTCTGTCAGACGCCTTCTCCATCCTGAATGGCACGAGACAGGGCTGCCCTCTTTCCCCAATTTTATACATATTGACATTGGAGCCCCTCTTACAAAAAATTAGACTCAATCCAGATATTAAAGGAGTACGATCCCCTTATAGAGAATTTAAATATGCTGCTTTTGCAGACGATATTCTTCTTTTCATTTCTGAACCTGTGACTTCCATACCAGTGGTCCTCAAGGAATTCGAGTACTTTCAGTCGATAGCTAATCTTAAAATCAACTACAATAAGTCTTATGCTTTGAACATCTCTCTACATAACAAGACGAAAGACCAATGCGAACTTAACTTCCCCTTTCACTGGAAAAGTGACTGTATCCCTTATCTGGGAATTAATCTCCCATCGGACCTGTCTGAATTATATACTAAAAACCACTTACCCCTACTGTGTAAATTAACAGACGACCTTGTCAGATGGAATAGACCCACGTTCTCATGGTTCGGCAGGGCCGCCATTCTAAAGATGAATGTGCTACCTAGATTGCTATATGTGCTTCAAGCTATCCCTATACAACTGCCTAGCTCCTTTTTTAAGTCCTATAGGAATATATGCACCAAATTCTCGTGGGGAGGAAAAAACTCAAGAATAAACTTTAGACATCTCACCTATCCGAAACACTTAGGGGGGATCAGCCTCCCCGATATTTATAATTACTATAGGGCGATCCATTTAACTAGAATAGCGGATTGGAATCTTCATAGTCAATACAAGGACTGGATCCCATTGGAAGCTTCCTTTACCAGTCTCTCTCTAGCCACTATCCCGTGGCTAGAGCAGACCCACATCCCGCCGGAACTATACCAACATCCACTAATAGGTCCTACCCTATTGTGCTTTAAGCAAATTTGCTCCCAAACAAAGCTATCGTCGGTGACAGGCCCCCTTACGCCACTTAGGCTCAACCCTAACTTTCCCCCGGGGATGTCTTCCCAATTCCTCGCAGACAGCTGGTCGAAAAATTTTGTTCAGGCCTTTCACTTCTTCGACGCGGGTAAAATACGTACGACCCAAGACATTGCTCTTACCTTGCTGATTTGTACAACTTCCTTAAATCGTATAGACAAAGATTCGCATGTCTTGGGTCGTAGTATTTTACCGCGTCAAAGAATGTAAGCCTACAATTTTGGAAAAGCATGTCTGCGGAAAAACACCCCACAGCGGCACCTTATCGCCATCACACACAACCTCCTATTCGAAGATATACGTCCCAGTTCGAGTAAGCCCTGCCGGAAATGGGAAGAGGATCTTTCTATAACGGTGACGGATGATCAATGGGAACACATATTTAAGCATATACACTCAGGTTCACTCAATGTGAACACGCAAGAAAACGGGTTCAAGATTCAGGTTCGGTGGTATCGCACGCCCGCTCTCATTAAAAATTTTTACCCTTCGGCATCTGACACCTGCTGGAGATGCCGGAACGACATTGGAACATTTCTGCACATTTGGTGGGAGTGTCCGTTGATTCAGGCTTTCTGGAAAGAGATTTGTCAAATTACTTCCCAGGTGACGACGTACCAGATAGACGCAACTCCAGCCCAATGTTTGCTTCACCTGACACCTCTATCACATCGCACATACCATAAATCACTGGCAATGTTTATGCTTAATGCTGCGAAACAATGCATTCCCATACTATGGGGCTCCCCTAGGGTTCCCACACTGAAAGACTGGTTTAATAAGATCAACAAAATTGCTGATATGGAAGAACTGATTCACATCTCCAGAGATACAACTCAAAAATTTAACATGATCTGGTCCTGCTGGAAACATTTCACTTCCACCCCAAGATACACTGAAGTTATGGCACCAACAAGATTATAATTAGGTTCCATTTCTTGGTTTATTTCACGAACATGTCAAAGCAGCCTCTGGGTTGGGGGAAGTGGCAGAAATGATGGTGTAGCAGAAAGCGACATCCTCCTCCACACTTTAAGGTTGTAACATCCTACTCTTATATGTTTGCCCCTGAGTGCGTGCAGGCCTCCCCCCTCCCCCTCCCTTTTTTTTTTTTTTTCTCTCCTTTTTCTCTCTTTCCTTTTCTCCCCTCTTCTACCTCCAATCCTTCGCCTACCCCCTCCCTTCCCCTATCCCACACTTAGTCATTCCTGAGAATATGGAAACGTGCATCTTACCGTGTAAAATATGGAAACCGGATACATTTCCATATTAAGTACGTCTGAAGAACTCTAAGGTGATAGCTTATCAGGAGTAGTTTAGGTAGTGTACTCTATACCATGATACTATTTACTCTTTACCTGTCACCATTAGACCGGGCTTCTTTGAAAGTTGTCTGGGGAAGATATTCCAACTACGTAAAGAGATTAGACTCTCCCCTCCCCGAGTACCACACACGATCTGGCTACACCGCACCTACTAGGTAATTGAGGTCTGTTCTCTTTTTTTTTTTTTTTCTCGATTGTGCATGTAAGTGTTCATTTGTTAACTTTGATAACTGTTCATGTTATTTGTTGCTTTACGGCCTCTGGATATGTGTTTCCGTAAGATATGATGGAATGTCCTGTACTTTCTTGTATGCCTATGTTACTTCCCTTGTTTCCCCCAATAAAATGTTTTAAAAAAAAAAAAAAAAAAAAAATAACTTGGATAATAAGCTCCATTCTTTCCATAGCACATGCCCAGCATTCTACCAATATACCAACTGCCAATAATAAAAAATTGTTATTAAAAAAAAAAAAAAAAAAAAACAGAGGTTCTCAGCTTTCCCCACTCTACTTTAGAAAAATGTTTTATTACTGTCTGTACCTGCTTGGGAATCAGATTCAGTTCGTTTGGGAAACCTTATCTTAAGGGCCGGTTCACACAGCGAGGCGAGGCGAGGCGACACGGCTCGCCTCGCCTCGCTCCCGCAAGTCGCCCCCGTTCTGTACAATGGAACCGTTCTGAGAGGAGCGACTCGAGTCGCTCCGACTCAGAAAAAAGGTTCCTGTACTACTTCGGGGCGACTTCGGGGGCGACTTGCATTGACTTCTATACAGAAGTCCTCTGCAAGTCGCCGCTGAGCTCCCCGCAGGTTGCGGCGAGGTAAGTCGGAGACGCCTCGCCGCGCCTCGCTGTGTGAACCGGCCCTACCTCTGATTGATAGATATGCAAGGTCTGTACTAAATGTGATACAAAAGTGGGCATAACATTTTTATTAAAGTGGCTATAAAGGCACAAGGTTTTTTGTTTTTTTTTACCTTCATGCAGTCTATTCATGAAGGTAAACAACCTTCTGTGTGCAGCAGCCCCCCTTCCCCAGCCCCCTAATTTGTACACATGGTCGGACATTCCGACAACGAAATCCGTCGAATTTTGTCCGACGGATTTTGTCCGAACCTTGTGTTGCATACACACGTTCGGACAAAGTTGTTGGAAAATCCGATCGTACGTAACATGATGATGTTATTTCATTACGACGGGACTACATTCAGGCTAGTAGCCAATAGCTTTGGTCTAGGAATTTGATCTGAGCATGTGTGGCACTTTGTCCGATCGGAATTCTCTACACACAATCGGACAAAGTCCGATCGGAACATGTTCTTGGAAAGTTTTATAGCCCAGCTCTAAAATTTTGTCCGTTGCCCACACACTTTGTCCATTGCCCACACACAGTCGGATTATCTGACAACACGGTCCGATCGGACATTTTCCGTCGGAATGTCCGACCATGTGTACAAGGGCTAATACTTACCTGAGCCCCTTCTCAAACCAGCAATGTCCATGAGAGCCTTGCCTCTCTGGGGTCTTGCACTCTTGATTGGCTTTTGGCAGCAGCCACAGCCAATGGCCCCCAGTGCTGTCAATCACAGCCAGTGAGCCAATCAGGAAAATGATGGGGTGGGGTCAAGCTGTGGCTTCATCTGTTAAGGGATACGCAGAGCCGTGGCTCGGAGACGTGACTGCTTGGGTGCCCCCACAGCAAGATGCTTGCTGTGGGGGCACCCGGAAGGAGGGAGGAGCCAAGAGCACTGGCGAGGGACCCGAGAAGAAGAGAGTAGGCAAGTATGAAACATCAATATGCAGCGCTAATATGATTTAATATGTAACATAGTAGATGATGAAGAGAACAGATGAAAACCCTGCAGTAGCTTTAGTAAGAAGTGTGATACACACAACACTCCAGTGTTTCCAGCAAGTCTTCTTACCAGAGGATTTGGACCCTTAAGTGATAGAGTGGTCATATACGCATGTAACACAGATCTTCCCCAATCCTCAGCACTGGACATCTGGTGAAAACGACTCACATTAAGATCTCTATGGGCTCTACATATATACTCCCAATTCATGCATTCAGTATCATGATCATATAAACAATCAGCTCCCAGATCACATGATGTTCAGCTGTATAATATACATAAAAGGTTGCATAGTGAAGTATGTTTAAAAATTCCAATTCCTTAATTAAAAAAACGTTCCTACAAAAATAGCATAAAATCAGGCATCACATAGGAACAGTAAAAATGGCGTGCTTGCGTCATACATCACGTTCCACCTAATGGGTTTTGTCATCAAATAGACATCTTTAGAAGTATAACATGGTTGGTATTTAAAAAACAAAAAACAAAAAAAACACAAGGCTTTAAACTCGCTTTAATTTATATAGTTGGTTCAAATTTCACATGTTGGTAAAGTAACTCTTCCTTTTCTTGATTTTTATTGCAGGTAATGACATTAGCAGAAGCAACGTGCCATCATTGAGTTTTGGCATAGGAGGGGTGCAGGCTGTCCGACATCTACAGAGGGCTACAGAATGTTTACGGAGATGACACCATTGACAAGAGCAATGTGCACAGATGGATAAAGACGTTTAAAGAAGGGGAAATCAGCAGTGAACACAAACCACGCAGTGGGAGACCATTAATGTCGGACAGCTTGCACCCCCCCTTCATCAGGACTCAATGACGGCATGCTGCTTCTGCTTGGAATCCATTAATTACCTGCAATGAAAAAAAAGAGTTACTATAGAGGAAGATTTACTCTACCAACATGTGAAATTTGAATGACATATGTAAGTTATAGTGCCTTGAAAATGCATTCATATCCCCTGACATTTTCCACATTTTATCATTTTACAGCCAAAAACGAAAATGTATTTTATTGGGATTGTATGTGATAGACCAACACAAAGTGGCACAGAATTGTGAAGTGGAAGTAAAATGATAAATGGTTTTCAATTTGTTTCACAAATAAATATGTGAAAAGTGTGGCATGCATTCAGGGCTGATGCAAGGCTGTCTGACACCCTAGGCGAAACCTAATTTTGCCACGCCCATTGGCCCCACCCCTGACTCCACCCCCTTTGTCCTGCCCATGTATACCCCACCTTTTTAATGATGCGCCCATCAAATGCAGCCTCTTCAGTGCCCATCCTCACCAGCACCCATCAAATGTTGCCTCACCAGCGCTCATCAAATGCAGCCTCACCAACGCCCATCAAATGCAGCCTCACCAACGCCCATCAATGAATCTTTGCTTGCTTCTATTCATTCGGGAGTAGGGACACAGACACAGTCCTCCGCCACCACTGCACCTCTGACACTATGTTCGAATGGAGTGGAGGCTGCCTGCTGATGCTGAGACTTAGTTGCTTGCTGCAGAGAGAAGAGAGTAGAAACACCAGTGGCCGGGCGCCCCTAGGCAGCAGTGCACCCTCGGGGGCTGCCTAGTTAGCCTAGTGCTAGCACTGGCCCTGCTTGCATTTGTATTCAGCCCCCTTAACCCTGATACCCATAACTAAAATCTAGTGGAACCATTTGCCTTCAGAAGTCACCTAATTAGTAAATAGAGTCCACCTGTGTGTAATTTAATCTCTATATAAATACAGCTGTTCTGGGAAGCGCTCCGAAGTTTGTTAGAGAACCTTAGTGAACAAACAGCATCATGAAGGTCATGGATCACACCAGGCAGCTCAGGGATAAAGTTGTGGAGATGTTTAAAAGCAGGGTTTGGTTATAAAAAAATATCCCAAGCTTTGAACATCTCACGGAGCACTGTTCATCAGAAAATGGAAAGAGTATGGCACAACTGCAAACCTACCAAGACATGGCCATCCACTTAAACTGACAGGCTGGGCAAGGAGAGCATTCATCAGAGAAGCAGCCAAGAGGTCCATGGTAACTCTGGAGGAGCTGCAGAGATCCACAGCTCAGGTGGGAGAATCTGTCCACAGGACAACTATTAGTTGTGCTCTCCACAAATCTGACCTTTATGGAAGAGTGGCAAGAAGAAAGACATTGTTGAAAGAAAGCCATAACAAGTCCAATTTACAGTTTGCAAGAAGTCATGTGGGGGACACAGCAAACATGTGGCCAAAATGTAACTTTGTGGCCTAAAAGCAAAATGCTATTTGTGGTGGAAAACTAACACTGCACATCACCCTGAACACACCTTTTCTTCAGCAGGGACAGGGAAGCTGGTCAGAGATTGATGGGAAGATGGATGGAGCCAAATACAGGGCAATCAAATACAGGACAAACCTGTAAAGCCTAATACAACCAAACGGATTTTCGGCAGACAAAGCGTCAGAATTTTGTCCAAAGGGCGTGTGCCTGGATTTTGTTGTGCATACTACCAGCACACAATTGTCAGCCAAAAAACTCAAACGTAGTGACATACTATTTGGAATTTCGGCTCTTGAGTGCCACCCTTTGGGCACCTTCTGCTAATGTCGTGTTTGGTGAGCATTGATTACAAGCATGCGTGTTTGTACTTTGGACTACTTTTGTGTGACGGACTTGTGTACAGATGAGATGAAAATCTGAGAACAGACTGTTGTCCGCCGAAAAATTTACTAGCCTGCCATACGACATTTGTTGCCAGAAAGTTGGCTAACAATTGTCTGATGGAGCATACTAACGGTCGGATTTTAGGCATTTCTGTTATCACACAATTCCCGGCCAAAAATCTGATCATGTGTATGAGGCTTTAGAATCTGCAAAAGGTTTGAGACTGGGGCAGAGGTTCACCTTCCAGCAGGACAATGATCCTAAACATACAACCAGAGCTACAGTGGAATGGTTTAGATCAAAGCACATTCATGTGTTAGACCCCATAAACACTTTTAGATTTTCTGCAGAATTTTGTGTTCAGATTTACCAAAACCATGTAGTGCAAGGGTCTGCCTGATTGCATACAAATTTAAACTCTTAAGGTTTGACCTCATATTATATGGTTTTGGTAAATCTTAAGACAAAAATCTACACAAAATCTAATAGTGTGTATGGGGTCTTAGAATGGCCCAGTCAAAGTCCAGACCTAAATCCAATTGAGAATCTGTGGCAAGACTTGAAAGTTGCTGTTCACAGACGCTCTCCATCCAATGTGACAGAGCTTGAGCTATTTTGCAAAGAATCCCTCTCTAGATGTGCAAAGCTGGTAGAGACATCCCCAAAAAGACTTGCAGCTGTAATTGCAGTGAAAGGCGGTTCTACAAAGTATTGACTCAGGAGGGCCGAATACAAATGCCCCCCACACTTTTCACATATTTATTTGTAAAAAGAAATATGAAAACCCATTTATCATTTTCCTTCTACATCACAGACATGTGCCACTTTGTGTTGGTCTATCACATAAAAAATCCCAATAAAATCCAATTATGTTTTTGATTGTAACATGACAAAATGTGGAAAATTTCAAGGGGTATGAATACTTTTTCAAGGCACTGTAAGTTATGCCCACGTTTGCATTACTTTCAGTACAGACCTCATATAACATATCTAAGCCCTTGTACAGACGGTCGGACATTCCGACAACAAAATCCGATGGATTTTGTCCGAAACTGGTGTTGCATACACACGGTCGGACAAAGTTGTCGGAAAATCCGATCGTTCATAATGTGACGACGTTATTTCGTTACGAGGGGTCTATGTTCAGGCTAGTAGCCAATAGCTTTGGTGTAGGAATTTGATCTGAGCATGCGTGGCACTTTGTCTGATCGGAATTCTCTACACACAATTGGACAATGTCCGATCGGATCACGTTGTCGGAAAGTTTTATAGCCCAGCTCTAAAACTTTGTCCGTCGGATATTCTGACGGAAACAGTCCTATGGAGCCCACACACAGTAGGATTATCCGACAACACGGTCCAATCGGACATTTTCCGTTGGAATGTCCGACCGCGTGTACAAGGGCTAAAACTTTGTCCGTTGGATATTCCGATGGAAACAGTCCTATGGAGCCCACACACAGTCGGATTATCCGACAACGCGGTTCGATCAGACATTTTCCGTCGGAATGTCCGACCGTGTGTACAAGGGCTTAGACAGTTTACAATGTGCATAATGAGCTATTAAGGAATCAACAGACGAGTATAGGAAAGGCTGCCTTCACTGGTCACGGCATACAAGACAGCGTTTACTGGCGTGAACCTTTGGGTCTGTTATTACCGTGAGGGATGAATCAATCTGTAAACAAATAGCAATGACAGAAAGGATATTAATTTGAGCAGACAAAAATCAGCAGGACCAACACTTTGACAGCGATGGCTTTGCACGGATAATGCCACATGGAAAAAAGGCATGACCTCGGAGCCATTAGCTCGTGCCTGTCGTTGGCAGCTGCTGGTACCATCCTCCCTCCATTGCCTCCCCCTCCCTACCACCTCTGTTAAGTTCTTATATGACTTGCCGGCCTGCACCATTTCTGGCCTTTAACATGCACTGCAGCACAAACAACTTTTATTATCTCTGTTCCAATCTGCATCAAGGCACGCAGTGAAGGCCTGGAGATCTGTGGACAGGCTGGTATTTAAAGAAAGCGGGTTCCATCCCTTGGATGGCATGAGACGCCTGGATGCAGCACAGCTGGAGGCGTTGATAAAACATCACAGAGAACACCAGGCTGACAGTGGGAGATAATTGACAGCTATTTATAATGCAGAGCAATATGATCATGTCAGACAAAATTCAGCCATTATGCCTTAGCTCTACACATTACATCCACTGCTGTAGGAGTGGGGTGGTGGGTTGGTGGGGTGTGCAGGGTTGAGTTTAGGACTGGCCCTTGATTGCTGGAATGTCCTTGATTTTTGTTGTGATCTTGTTGCTCTGTTTCAGTTTAAACGGTTGTTCCCCCCAAAACACATACTTCCGTTTTTGGTAGTTTAAGAAAAAGCTAAATTGCCTAAGCATATATCTCTGGTTGCAAGATCTACAAGCTTTAAAAGAGAAGTTTCGAATTAAAAAAAATAAATATAAAATAACCTAGGTGGATGCAGCATGTCCCCTGCCACCTCTACATCAAAAAACGAGCAATCAAAGGCATCTGATTTCTCAGTTCTTGGTCTTCGGTAGGGATGGGCGAATGGTTCGGCCCAAGCATTAGTTCAGGCCCAACATTGGCTGTTCGCACGTTTGCCGAACAACCAAATTATCAGGGCGTCGACCATTTGTTCGGCCCGACGCCGCACAGTGCATTGAAAGTCCTGATTGGCTGAAGCAATGAAAGCTTTACCCAATCAGGGCACAGAGCATTGTCAGACCCATGATTGGACGCTGTCATGATGACTTTATCCAATCATGGCTCATTGCTGTTAGTCCCACCCCACACTATAAAAATATTCTTTCAATAGCTGCCATTTTCAGTGTGATATTGGCGTGGTATAGTTCAGTCAGTGGGAGTGTAGTGACCAATTAACACAGTAAATTTTATTGCGTTACTGCAAGTTTAACGCTGTATATTTCAGTGCGTTACGTGCCATTTAATGCAGCACATTTCTGTTTGTTAGTGCATGCTTGACACAGTATATTTCAGTACGTTGCTGCAAGTTTACCGCTGTACAGTTCAGTGTGATTCTGCAAGTTTTACGATGTATATTTCAGTGTGTTATCTTCCGTTTAACACAGTACAGTTCAGTGCATTACTGCACGTTTAACGTCATATATTTCAGTGTGTTATGTGTCATTTAATGCAGTATAGTTCAGTTTGTTTTTGCAAGTTTAACGCCGTATATTTCAGTGCGTTATCTTCTGTTTATTGCAGTACAGTTCAATTTGTTACTGCAAGTTTAATGCCATACACCTTTCCACATCTATATTACATTGTGTTAATAAGTACCCCCCCCCCCCCCCCATTATGTCTGGGAGGACAACCAGGAGAGGCAGACGTTAGACGTTCCCATGGCACTGTGTGAGGGCCAGCAGGGTATGTGTTCACAGGCAAAGATGGATGTGGTCAGTTCTCAGGCAGGGCATAATTTCCTCTGTTTAGTGATGTTGCCGTGCTATCCAGCCACAGCATGCAAAGGTGGTGGTGGACTGCCTTGCTAAACCATCCTCATCCTCCCCATCCTCCGCATAGCAGCCACCCTATTCCATCACATTGTGCAGCTGTTATCTCCCGGCCCTCTTCCCGCAGCTCAGATCTCTTTTTTAGCACATGTGCAGCTGTTCGCACTGTTGCAATTTGCAAACTTTGTCTCACCATGGCAAAAACACCAGCCATTTGGGTACCACATGCTTGATAAGGCATTTAACCTCCCACCACTCAGCCCATTGGCAAGAGCATCTGAAAGCAACACAAAAGGGGAGCAAATCTGTCCCTCCTCCTTACTAACCTCTGTTTGCCCCTGTTATACCTCTTGACCTCTCAGCAGCCTCCACAGACAGGGATGATGGTATAGTGTAGGGTGTCCCAGGTGCTTGTAGCACATCTGCCAGCAGCACACCACCAGCTGTAGACTATAGCCGGCAAATTTATCGGCCCCATCTGCAGCTGCTGAAAAAAAAAAAAAATACAGTCACTTCCACCCACATGCCCATCATCTAAATGCAAGCTTGTCAAAGCTGCCGGCTCTACAACTTCTGCCTTTCCATCTGGTGGATTCTGTCTCCTTCTGTGAATTTGCAAATGTGCTGTACCAAAATGGCAGGTTCCCAGTAACTATTTCTTTTCATGTAAGGCCATTCCAGCTCTGTACCATCATGTGGAAGGCAATGTTGTGGCATAGTATGGCAAGGCAGTCAGCAGCAAATTCCATGTTACTTCTGACATGGGGTCCAGCAAGCATTGTCAGGGACGATATATTTCGTTCACAGCACACTGGGTAACTCTGCTAGCAAATCAGAAGTATTCAGGAAAGGGCTCAGTGCTGCAGCTTGTTGTGCCTCCATGTCTCCATACAGCTAGTGGTGATGATGCCATATTTGTCAGCTCTACCTCCTCCATGCCCTCATCTGTTGAATTGTCCTATGAACCACAAGTATGCCCTAAGTGTTCAAGGGGCTATTCAATGAGTCAGGTGAAAAGGTCCCATGCAGTGCTTCAGATGGTGTGTTCAGGGGACAGGAAACACACTGGAACAGTGATTCTTGCAACTCTGTAGGGACAGGCACAAAGGTGGTTCACGCCATGTCAGCTGGAGCCAGGAATGGTGGTGTGTGATAATAGCACAAACCTCCTGTCTGCCCTTAGACAAGGAAAGAGTTAACACATGTGCCACACCTAGCACATGTCCTCAGACTGGTGGTGCACTGTTTCCTAAATTGCTACCCAGGGTTGGAAGATCTGTTAAAGCATGCCAGAAGAGTCAATTTCAGGCAGTCATAAACAGCCAGTGCTCAGTTGGCTGAAATTCAGAGGGAATTCCACCTGCCCGTAAACCGCCTAATTTGTGACATGCCCACCAGGTGGAACTCCACTTTGGCAATGCTGCAGCAGCTGCACATTCAGCAGAGGGCCATCAACGAGTACCTGTATGAGTATGGCACAATGACAGGCTCAGACCGGATTGGCTTTTCACCCCACGCCAATGGCTGCTCATAAAGGATGCATGCACTGTATTGTCACCATCTGAGGAGGCCACAAGGATGGTGAGCCATGACAATGCATGCATCAGTGATGCAATCCCTGTTGTGTTCCTGCTGGAGCAGACTCTGGGTGGTGATATAGACAGGGCACTTGATGCAGAGCAGTGGGAGGAAGAGGAGGACTTCCTTTCTTCTCAAGACCAACTTTATGCAGACACAATTGTTCCTATGCCACAGAACACACAAGACGAGAGGGAGGAGGAGGGGGATTCTGGAAGTTTTGGAGGCATTGAAGCAGAAAGAGATGGTTTTCCAACCCTTGGGAGTAGTACGTGGCTGGGAGGAGGCAGTTCCAGATATTATAATCCTCAGTGACCCCGAGAAGCCTGTTTCTCATGCCTCTGCAAATTTGCGGTGCATGGGCTCCCTCATGCTTCAAAGCCTGCAAAAGGACCCAAGAATTTATGACGCAAAGGAGAAGGATCACTATTGGTTTGCAGCCCTCCTTGACCACCGTTACAAGGGGAAAGTCTCAGAACTCATCCCATCTCAACAGAGAGTGCAGAAGATGAAATCTCTTGAGGACACCTTAAAGAGTCTATCTAATGCTTTTCCCGACGTTGTCATGGAAAACTTATTTTTGAGGCTTTTGTTGGTCAAGAGAGGAGCGGAGGAGAAGGTAGCCGCCTAAGTGATGCATTTCGCTATTTTTTTAGTACTCGCTACCCAGGGCTATCAGCTTTCACATCCCATCGGCAGCATCTGCATCACACGGTGGATGATTATCTAGGGGCGAAAACAGAGATGGAGATCTTTCAAGTCGACAATTCAATGGCTTACTGGGCCATGAAAATAAACCACTGGCCAGAACTTGCCCAGTATGCAATTGAGCTGCTGGGCTGCCCAGCACCCAGCGTGCTTTCCGAATGGGCATTCAGTGCTGCTGGAGGTTTTGTTACTGATAATAGAACACGTCTGTCCGCAGACTCAGTGGACCAGCTGACATTTATCAAAACGAATCAGGCACCACTGACACCCAAACACCAATTTTTCCACACCCGTTACTTCTATCCCAAGTCTGTGTAAGAGACACCAGAATTTATCCAAAAAATCTCGAATCTTGTTCCCAGTGCACTACATCTTCATACAGACTGGCTCCGCAAGCCGATGCTTACAAAATAAAGAAAGCTTGCAGCAAAAATGTAATTTTGTGTGGGCTTTATAAATGCAATTATTTCTTCAGCAGCTTCTATACACAGTACAGATGTGCCACTTTACATGTAGACTAAGGAGCCCCCCCAGGCACTATATTGAAAGGAATTTTTCATTTTTGTGTTTTCATTTTAAGCATCAATAAATCACTGCTCATTTAAAAACAAAGTTTTTTTATAAACTTTTTTCTCTTTGATGCATGTCCCCAGGGCAGTACCCAGACCCACATAACCATTGTATGCCCAATTACTTGCATATAACCCTTCAAAATGGGCACTTTTGATTTTTCACTTTTGGGTTCCATAGACTTCAATAGGGTTCGTTATTCAGTTCCTAACTTTCGCAATGTTTGAAAGTTCTGGTGCAAACCGAACTGGGGGTTGTTCGGCCCATTCCTAGTCTTCAGTGAACAGAGAGCCTGTCCCTCACTGGAGCGCTGGGCTTTGGAGGGGGTGGGAGCAGCTGACTCAGGCTCTCAGAGGCTCACTAAGAGGCTGAGCCAGCTGCCAGTCCAAGCATCTGGGTGGATCCTGATATCAAAGTCTGGATCTCTCTAGAGTCTGGATTGGCTGAGTGACATCAGCTGACAGCGGGCTTTAGCTTAAATACGGGTCACAGGAGTGCAGAGCTAAGTGCAGTCCTGTGATCCCCAGGAGAAGTAGGACCAAAAGAGGTTTGGCTCTACTTCTCCTTTTGGACCTGATCTTAGATATTTTTCCTGCTGAAGCAAAACTTCACTCTCCCAATCAACATTGATTATTTGTAATCCTCATACTGCTAGCATTAGTAAATAGATAAGAAAGTATAATATATTTACTTGTTTTAAACTTTTTTTTTACATTTCTTCAGTTACTTCCTGGTTTCTTGCCTAGGAAAATGATGTCATAAATCCCAGGAGTCTTAGGGAGGGAAGGCGAGGAGGAGGTTTTTTTTTTTCAGCTAAGCACACCTTCCTGCATGCATGCTTGAGCTAAGGGCAGAGGGATTCCAGGAAGTAAATGCTACATGAATCATTTGCCCTTACTCAAGATGGCCACTACCAAAAATGCTAAGGGGGTGTTTTGCAAAGTGATTTTTCAACAAAATAAAGCAAGGAGACATGGATGGATGGGGGCATTTGCTTTGAATATTAAAAATGAATTAAATAGTGTTTTTGGTTTGTGGTGCTCAGATGCCACTAAAATCCACTTTAAATACATGCAAGCTACGTAATGTGAAAGTGTAATATTTCCAGGTATCATTGGCTCACAGTACTCCCCCTGACAATACCTTCACCTGATTTTCTCTCCAGAAGGACAGAGGTTTCTTTGTTTAGGCATCATGCATGATCATCATCCATTTCCTGGACTGAGATGCCTGCCCCTTGTGCCTTGTGATTTGCTCCTACGTTACAATGTTTCAGTCTGATTACTGGGGGACAGGAGACTGAGGAAATGCTTTCTACTCTCCACAACAAACTGATGACAAAATCTCAATCTGGACGGAGTCATTAAAGTGGAAACCAAGGATGTTTTTTTTTTTTTTCATGTATTATGGCTGTATATGTGAAGTGTCAAAAATGAATTGTTCAGACTTGCAAAGTTAAAGAAAAGACCTCTTTAAGTTTTAAGGTAAGCCAAACTTCCCCCTATTGGTCGAGCATTTTCCACAGAGATTCCACATAGAGAGAAAAGATTCCACATAGAGAGAAAAGATTCCACATAGAGAGAAAAGATTCCACATAGAGAGAAAAGATTCCACATAGAGAGAAAAGATCGCTGCTGGAATTGGGTGGGGGAAGTAAAATAAAAATAATGATGATGATGAATGTTATTGGCTGATTGTAACCAAAGAGGAGGAGCAGTAAAATGGCCAGAACTAAGTACACACGTACAGCCAACTTACTTTCAATTACGATTGCTAGCAGAGAGAGACGCACACACTGAATCATTTCAGAAGACAGTCAATCTTATGCCGCGTACACACGATCAAACAAGCGGGTGGAAAAGTCCGGCAAACTCAAGTCCGCCAGACAATCCCCCCGTGTGTAGCCTCCGGCATATTTTTTGACCCGAAAGTACGGCGGACGTAGAAAGAAGTTTTGCACTCCAATTTTTCCACCGGACTCGCATTTCAGTGGACATTCCGGCCGTGTGTATGCCAGTCCGCCGTACTTTTGAAATGAGCAGACTTTTCCCGCCCGGAGAAAAGTCCGCTCATTTCGAGCGAGTCTGCAGGTAGGCGGGGCCCGCGAAGGAGACGCCGCTGGATCCGCCACCTGGTATGGACTTAAAGGGGAACCCCAACGCTGAAAAAAATCGGCGTGGGGTCCCCCCAAAGTCCACAACAGACCCTTGTCCGAGCACGCTACCCGGCCGGCCAGGAAAGGAGGGGCGAGCGAACGCCCCCCCTCCTGAGCCGTACTAGGCCGCGTGCCCTCAACATGGGGGGTGCCTTGGGGAAGGGGGGGCCGCGTGGCCCCCCCACCCTAAAGCACCTTGTCCCCATGTTGATGAGGACAAGGGCCTCTTCCCGACAACCCTGGCCGTTGGTTGTCGGGGTCTGCGGGCGGGGGGCTTATCGGAATCCGGGAGCCCCCTTTAATTAGGGGGCCCCCGATACCGGCCCCCCACCCTATGTGAATGAGTATGGGGTACAATGTACCCCTACCCATTCACCTGTCAAATAAAGTACAAAAAAAAAACACAACACACAAGATAAAATAATTTATTGCACAGCTCCGGGGGTCTTCCGTCTTCGGGGGTCTTCTCGCCGGACTCCTCCGCTATCTTCTTGTAGCTCTTTTACTAGCGGAGGAGCCCGGCATTCTTTTTCGTCGCCGCGGCCTCTTCTTCCGACTTCGGGGGTCTTGTCCCCCTCTCCGGTCTTCTGTCGCCGCCGCCGCCTTCCGTTCTTCTTCTTATTCTTCTTCTCCTGGAGATGTTCACTCAACGTTCTCTCCGGCCGCAATGCCAGGGACGCGCTGCGCTGCCACTTATATAGGGACAAGGGGCGGTGTCACATGGGTTGGTGTCACATGGGTTGGTGTCACATGGTGACCCCGCCCCCTTACGATGTCACAGTCGCGGAGGATGCTGGGACTGTCGCCATGTAACATCAACCCATGTGACACCAACCCATGTGACACCCAAGTGAAGCAAGCTACAGTTCAACTTAACTTTTTTCATAACAATCTCCTGCTATTGTGTTAGTGTTGTGAACTTGATAGTGATACTAGTATCGTTAGTATAGTTAGTATCGCTAGTAAAAAACGAATTTCGGGAGTAACTAAATAAATGTATTTTTCGGACGAAAACAAAATTCCGAAACAAAACATTTCAGTGAGCACATGTCTATTCTGTGTTGCTTATTACATAACAACATTACTTACCTGCATACTTATTTCAGATATTTTCATCCCTTTTCTCAGCTAGCAAGTTTCTTATCCAGACTTGTTCTGTAGCTTTATCACTCAAGTAAATGTATTTACTCTTTCCATGAGGATCAGGGTGCCATCACTTGCACGTTAAAATTCACCTTACCCCCTTTCTGCCCAGGAAGTAGGTTGTAAGTTTTAGATATATGTACATAGATAACAGTCAGTCTTCTCAGAGTGTGACAGATGATGGTCATGAATGCATTCGGTTTTTCATCTACAGAAGGAGCACAGCTTGTTCGCTTGCATGAGCGTAGGACTTTTTCCAAAGAACTGATCAGTAGTTTTCAGCGTTCATCCCTCGTTACTCCTAAATTTTGGATGAGGACCGGTAGCTTTTCGTATTAATACTTCAAGCACGCCATATGGTAAGTTTGGAGTTTGTGTTTGTGGTAGAGTCAAGGTTTAAGGGTTGGGGTTGGGATTTCGAGGGTGATCGGCAGGTTAAGTGTTAAGGGTAAACATCTAGGGATAGGTTAAGTGTTATGTTGAGGGTAAAGGTTAGGGGTCAACTTTAAAGATTAGGTTATAGCTCAACTCCAGGTATTTTTGGAAAGTTTTCACTAATGACCTCCATGGTGGATCACTTGATAGTCTTATAATTAAATTAAATTACATTATTTAATGTAGCGGGGTCTCTTTAAGGACTATAAAACTACTGTTCCCAGAACCCCGCTGGTTCCCAGGATGTTTTGAGTTATGCCCCAGAGACTTATGGGGGAGGGCATATAAGGAGGGGGAGAGGCCTAGTTCGCTCTCTTTGGACACCCTCCCCCTCTCTCCTAGCAAGAGGAGGCCTGTGCTGAACTGCTGAAGGCACAAGGCCTAAAGCCTGGGCCTTGTGCTCTTTTCCAAAGAGCCCTCTGCCAGCTTAGCTGCACCTGAGAGACATTTTCTCATCTTTGCTGCAGTACACCAGAAGGATTGAAGACTCGGAGGTCGGTGGATTCCTGTTCCTAGACGAAAAGGCAGAGAAACCGGACTTGGACTTGTCCGGGTGGTGAGAGCTGTTTAAAGGCAGATGCTTTATCTTTATTATTCGTTTGGATTACAAAGTTGTTCTTCAAGTGCACCACCGAAAGATTGCTAGCGAATATTGTTTCACTGGACTTCCATCTAGATCAGTCAGGCCTGACTGCATAGGTAGATAGTGTTGGGTGTTAGTTTACCCATGCAGGGAAGTAGCTGAAAAAGGGCAGCGTTAGAGTTGCATAGCAATACTTTATTATGCTGATTACTCTGTTTATCTTTATTACTGGTTACTGCAGGGACCTGATTATGTGTTGCAATCCAAATGTTTGATTCATGTTATTCCTTTTATAAAAACAATAAGTAAAGTCAGTTATATACTTTCAAGGATTGTCTATGAGCTTGAGTTATCCACCCACGCACACACACATAATTAGAGTATAAGCGATTTAATGTGTATTGCTAGATACTAACTGTGCCAAAGTGGGTAGTGCAGATTGCCGGGGGGTTGGCGGAGATGTGCTCAGGACCCAAACCAAACTTGCGGCCCTCTTAAGTGAGGGTATCGCTATACTAATAAAAATGTTTTTACAACTTTAGTGATTGGACTTTTTGAAAGTAGAACTAAAGGCAAAACATTTATATATATATATATATGTATATATATATATATTTTTTGGATAGATTTATAATGCCTTTTACCTTTTTTTGCCATCTACAGTGGTGTGAAAAAGTGTTTGCCCCCTTCCTCATTTCCTGTTCCTTTGCATGTTTGTCACACTTAAGTGTTTCGGAACATCAAACCAATTTAAACAATAGTCAAGGACAACACAAGTTAACACAAAATGCAATTTGTAAATGAAGGTGTTTATTATTAAAAGGTGAAAAAAATCCAAACCATCATGGCCCTGTGTGAAAAAGTGATTGCCCCCTTGTTAAAACATACTATAACTGTGGTTGTCCACACCTGAGTTCAATTTCTCTAGCCACACCCAGGCCTGATTATTGCCACACCTGTTCACAATCAAGGCATCACTTAAATAGGAGCTGCTTGACACAGTAAGGTCCACCAGAAGATCCTTAAAAGCTACACATCATGCCGAGACCCAAAGAAATTCAGGAACAATTGAGAAAGAAAGTAATTGAGATCTATCAGTCTGGAAAGGGTTATAAAGCCATTTCCAAAGCTTTGGGAATCCAGCGAACCACAGTGAGAGCCATTATCCACAAATGGCGAAGACATGGAACAGTGGTGAACCTTCCCAGGAGTGGCCGGCCGCCCAAAATTACCCCAAGAGCGCAGCGACGACTCATCCAAGAGGTCACAAAAGACCCCACAACAACGTCCAAGGAACTGCAGGCCTCACTTGCCTCAGTTAAGGTCAGCGTTCATGCCTCCACCATCAGGAAAAGACTGGGCAAAAATGGCCTGCATGGCAGAGTTCCAAGGAGAAAACCACTGCTGAGCAAAAAGAACATCAAAGCTCGTCTCAATTTCTCCACAACACATCTTGATGATCCCCAAGACTTTTGGGACAACATTCTGTGGACCGATGAGACAAAAGTGGAACTCTTTGGAAGGTGTGTGTCCAAGTATATCTGGCGTAGAAGGAACACTGCATTTCATAAAAAGAACATTATACCAACAGTAAAATATGGTGGTGGTAGTGTGATGGTCTGGGGCTGTTTTGCTGCTTCAGGACCTGGAAGACTTGCCGTGATAAAAGGAACTATGAATTCTGCTGTCTACCAAGAGATCCTGAAGGAGAATGTCCGACCATCTGTTTGTGTACTCAAGCTGAAACGAACTTGGGTTCTGCAGCAGGACAATGATCCTAAACACACCAGCAAGTCCACCACCGAATGGCTGAAGAAAAACAAAATGAAGACTTTGGAGTGGCCTAGCCAAAGTCCTGACCTGAATCCTATTGAGATGTTGTGGTATGACCTTAAAAAGGCCGTTCATGCTCGAAAACCCTCTAATGTAACTGAATTAGGACAATTCTGCAAAGATGAGTGGGCCAAAATTCCTCCAGGACGCTGTAAAAGCCTCATTGCACGTTATCGCAAACGCTTGGTTGCAGTTGTTGCTGCTAAGGGTGGCCCAACCAGTTATTAGCTTTTTCACACAGGGTCATGATGGTTTGGATTTTTTTTCACCTTTACTAATAAATAGTGATGGACGAACTTCCGACGGGACGTTTCGCGAACGCGAAACGCGAACGGACACAAACGTTCGCGAAAACGACCGTTCGCCGCGGGCTCCATTGACTTCAATGGGAGGCGAATTTCGCAAACCTTTAGGTCGAATTTGCGGCCACGGGGTAATTATTAGGGGGTAGCACGTAGTCCCACCACCTGGACAATAGCATAATACATGTATGAGGTGAATTTGGGATCGATAACTACAAGCATTTTTTTTTTATTTGGGAAATTGTTCTGACAATTCAGGACTATGGAGCTAATGAAGGCAATGGAGGAGAGGGAAGGTCAGGGACCAGGGTAGGCAAACAAGAGGGTGCAGGAGATACAGAGCACTGACAGCAGCACCGTAATACAGAGCACTGACATCAGCACCGTGACATACAGCGCTGACAGCAGCTCCGTGACATACAGCGCTGACAGCAGCTCCGTGACATACAGCGCTGACAGCAGCTCCGTGACATACAGCGCTGACAGCAGCTCCGTGACATACAGCGCTGACAGCAGCTCCGTGACATACAGCGCTGACAGCAGCACCGTGACATACAGCGCTGACAGCAGCTCCGTGACATACAGCGCTGACAGCAGCTCCGTGACATACAGCGCTGACAGCAGCTCCGTGACATACAGCACTGACAGCAGCTCCGTGACATACAGCGCTGACAGCAGCTCCGTGACATACAGCGCTGACAGCAGCACCGTGACATACAGCGCTGACAGCAGCTCCGTGACATACAGCGCTGACAGCAGCTCCGTGACATACAGCGCTGACAGCAGCTCCGTGACATACAGCGCTGACAGCAGCTCCGTGACATACAGCGCTGACAGCAGCTCCGTGACATACAGCGCTGACAGCAGCTCCGTGACATACAGCGCTGACAGCAGCTCCGTGACATACAGCGCTGACAGCAGCTCCGTGACATACAGCGCTGACAGCAGCACCGTAAGCAGCCCCAGGAGGAAGTCAGCACAGCACAGGGATGGTGTGATCCCCTCATAATAAGAACCCCCAGGAGGAAGTCAGCACAGCACAGGGATGGTGGGAGCCCCTCATAATAAGAACACCCAGGAGGAAGTCAGCACAGCACAGGGATGGTGGGAACCCCTCATAATAAGCAGCCCCAGTAGAAATATGACACCGCTCAACCTCTTCAAAGAGGAGGGTAGGGGCATATAGTACGGTGTGCTTTTTTGGGTCAGGGAAGTGAGCCAAATGAATTAAGAAGGTCTGTGTGCTTGATTCCAAAAATTGTTTATAGACATATACATGGTCTACTGATCACATGTGTTGAATTCCTCCGAGATCCATGCCTCATTCATTTTTAGAAATGTGAGGTAGTTAACACTGTGGTGAGCTAGGCGAGTACGCTTATCGGTCACAATCCCCCCTGCTGCGCTGAACGTCCTTTCGGACAGGACACTGGATGAGGGGCAAGCCAACAGTTCGATTGCAAATTGGGCAAGCTCTGGCCAGAGGTCAAGCCTGCCCACCCAGTAGTCTAGGGGTTCATCACTCCTCAGAGCGTCCACATCGGCCGTTAACCCAATGTAGTCGGACACCTGACGGTCTAGGCGTTCCCTGATGCTGGATCCGGATGACACCTGTCGATGGGTCGGCTGAAAGAATGACCTCATATCCGAAGTCACCAACACATCTTCAAACCGGCCTCTTCTTGCAGGCGCTGTTGGATTGGTACCCGCAAATCCTTCTCTGGGAGTGGGAATTGCTCCTCTGCCAGCGCACGCAAAAGCAGAATGCAGCATTTCTCGAAGCAAGGCCTGGAAGTGCTGCATTCTGACAGCCCTCTGCGACGGCGGTAACATTTCCGCCATTTTGTGTTTGTACCGGGGATCTAAGTACGTTGCCACCCAGTACTGGTCCTTGACCCTCATGCTTTTTATACGGGGGTCCCTATTAAAACACTGGAGCATGAAGGCCCCCATTTGCACTCAAGCGGAAGGTATGTGGTGGTGGTGGTGTTGTTGGTGGTAGTGTCTTTGGGGGTGCACATAGCAGAGAGTGAAGAAGAGGGTGCAGATCGAGAGGATGAGGAGGGTGCAGAAGAATAAGGCTGAGTGAGCCACTCAACCAAGTCTGGTGCGTCCTTTAAAGTAATTGAACGCACCTTCTGCAACTTCCCACTTTGGCTCAAGGCTGTTGCTCCTGCCCTACCCCTACCACCCCTGCGGAAGGGCCTGCCTCTTCCTCTGCCTGTCATTTTTTAAATCACCCTGTGACAAAACTCTTAGTCCCTATACCGCTGAAGGACTGCTGCAGTATAGGGCAGCGGTCAGCAGTAGTGCACGTCAACCCTATGTATTGTGGACCGATAGCGGTCCTTACAGAACAGCAGACTGTACTGCACTCAGGCCTATGTACCGTAGCACCCTATACCAAGTTACCAGTCCTTATAAAAACTTTTGTGGACCAAGCAGGTTGTGTGTTAGTGTTTAGCAGACTGTGCGTCAGTCCCTATACCGCTGAAGGACTGCTGCAGTATAGGGCAGCGGTCAGCAGTAGTGCACGGCAACCCTATGTATTGTGGACCGATAGCGGTCCTTACAGAACAGCAGACTGTAACGCACTCAGGCCTATGTACCGTAGCACCCTATACCAAGTTACCAGTCCTTATAAGAACTTTTGTGGACCAAGCAGGTTGTGTGTTAGTGATTAGCAGACTGTACGTCAGTCCCTATACCGCTGAAGGACTGCTGCAGTATAGGGCAGCGGTCAGCAGTAGTGCACGTCAACCCTATGTATTGTGGACCGATAGCGGTCCTTACAGAACAGCAGACTGTACTGCACTCAGGCCTATGTACCGTAGCACCCTATACCAAGTTACCAGTCCTTATAAAAACTTTTGTGGACCAAGCAGGTTGTGTGTTAGTGTTTAGCAGACTGTGCGTCAGTCCCTATACCGCTGAAGGACTGCTGCAGTATAGGGCAGCGGTCAGCAGTAGTGCACGGCAACCCTATGTATTGTGGACCGATAGCGGTCCTTACAGAACAGCAGACTGTAACGCACTCAGGCCTATGTACCGTAGCACCCTATACCAAGTTACCAGTCCTTATAAGAACTTTTGTGGACCAAGCAGGTTGTGTGTTAGTGATTAGCAGACTGTACGTCAGTCCCTATACCAATGAAGGACTGCTGCAGTATAGGGCAGCGGTCAGCAGTAGTGCACGGCAACCCTATGTATTGTGGACCGATAGCGGTCCTTACAGAACAGCAGACTGTACTGCACTCAGGCCTATGTACCGTAGCACCCTATACCAAGTTACCAGTCCTTATAAAAACTTTTGTGGACCAAGCAGGTTGTGTGTTAGTGTTTAGCAGACTGTGCGTCAGTCCCTATACCGCTGAAGGACTGCTGCAGTATAGGGCAGCGGTCAGCAGTAGTGCACGGCAACCCTATGTATTGTGGACCGATAGCGGTCCTTACAGAACAGCAGACTGTAACGCACTCAGGCCTATGTACCGTAGCACCCTATACCAAGTTACCAGTCCTTATAAGAACTTTTGTGGACCAAGCAGGTTGTGTGTTAGTGATTAGCAGACTGTACGTCAGTCCCTATACCAATGAAGGACTGCTGCAGTATAGGGCAGCGGTCAGCAGTAGTGCACGGCAACCCTATGTATTGTGGACCGATAGCGGTCCTTACAGAACAGCAGACTGTACTGCACTCAGGCCTATGTACCGTAGCACCCTATACCAAGTTACCAGTCCTTATAAGAACTTTTGTGGACCAAGCAGGTTGTGTATTAGTGTTTAGCAGACTGTGCGTCAGTCCCTATACCGCTGAAGGACTGCTGCAGTATAGGGCAGCGGTCAGCAGTAGTGCACGGCAACCCTATGTATTGTGGACCGATAGCAGTCCTTACAGAACAGCAGACTGTACTGCACTCAGGCCTATGTACCGTAGCACCCTATACCAAGTTACCAGTCCTTATAAAAACTTTTGTGGACCAAGCAGGTTGTGTGTTAGTGTTTAGCAGACTGTGCGTCAGTCCCTATACCGCTGAAGGACTGCTGCAGTATAGGGCAGCGGTCAGCAGTAGTGCACGGCAACCCTATGTATTGTGGACCGATAGCGGTCCTTACAGAACAGCAGACTGTAACGCACTCAGGCCTATGTACCGTAGCACCCTATACCAAGTTACCAGTCCTTATAAGAACTTTTGTGGACCAAGCAGGTTGTGTGTTAGTGATTAGCAGACTGTACGTCAGTCCCTATACCAATGAAGGACTGCTGCAGTATAGGGCAGCGGTCAGCAGTAGTGCACGGCAACCCTATGTATTGTGGACCGATAGCGGTCCTTACAGAACAGCAGACTGTACTGCACTCAGGCCTATGTACCGTAGCACCCTATACCAAGTTACCAGTCCTTATAAAAACTTTTGTGGACCAAGCAGGTTGTGTGTTAGTGTTTAGCAGACTGTGCGTCAGTCCCTATACCGCTGAAGGACTGCTGCAGTATAGGGCAGCGGTCAGCAGTAGTGCACGGCAACCCTATGTATTGTGGACCGATAGCGGTCCTTACAGAACAGCAGACTGTAACGCACTCAGGCCTATGTACCGTAGCACCCTATACCAAGTTACCAGTCCTTATAAGAACTTTTGTGGACCAAGCAGGTTGTGTGTTAGTGATTAGCAGACTGTACGTCAGTCCCTATACCAATGAAGGACTGCTGCAGTATAGGGCAGCGGTCAGCAGTAGTGCACGGCAACCCTATGTATTGTGGACCGATAGCGGTCCTTACAGAACAGCAGACTGTACTGCACTCAGGCCTATGTACCGTAGCACCCTATACCAAGTTACCAGTCCTTATAAAAACTTTTGTGGACCAAGCAGGTTGTGTGTTAGTGTTTAGCAGACTGTGCGTCAGTCCCTATACCGCTGAAGGACTGCTGCAGTATAGGGCAGCGGTCAGCAGTAGTGCACGGCAACCCTATGTATTGTGGACCGATAGCGGTCCTTACAGAACAGCAGACTGTAACGCACTCAGGCCTATGTACCGTAGCACCCTATACCAAGTTACCAGTCCTTATAAGAACTTTTGTGGACCAAGCAGGTTGTGTGTTAGTGATTAGCAGACTGTACGTCAGTCCCTATACCAATGAAGGACTGCTGCAGTATAGGGCAGCGGTCAGCAGTAGTGCACGGCAACCCTATGTATTGTGGACCGATAGCGGTCCTTACAGAACAGCAGACTGTACTGCACTCAGGCCTATGTACCGTAGCACCCTATACCAAGTTACCAGTCCTTATAAGAACTTTTGTGGACCAAGCAGGTTGTGTATTAGTGTTTAGCAGACTGTGCGTCAGTCCCTATACCGCTGAAGGACTGCTGCAGTATAGGGCAGCGGTCAGCAGTAGTGCACGGCAACCCTATGTATTGTGGACCGATAGCAGTCCTTACAGAACAGCAGACTGTACTGCACTCAGGCCTATGTACCGTAGCACCCTATACCAAGTTACCAGTCCTTATAAAAACTTTTGTGGACCAAGCAGGTTGTGTGTTAGTGTTTAGCAGACTGTGCGTCAGTCCCTATACCGCTGAAGGACTGCTGCAGTATAGGGCAGCGGTCAGCAGTAGTGCACGTCAACCCTATGTATTGTGGACCGATAGCGGTCCTTACAGAACAGCAGACTGTAACGCACTCAGGCCTATGTACCGTAGCACCCTATACCAAGTTACCAGTCCTTATAAGAACTTTTGTGGACCAAGCAGGTTGTGTATTAGTGTTTAGCAGACTGTGCGTCAGTCCCTATACCGCTGAAGGACTGCTGCAGTATAGGGCAGCGGTCAGCAGTAGTGCACGGCAACCCTATGTATTGTGGACCGATAGCGGTCCTTACAGAACAGCAGACTGTACCGCACCCAAGCCTATGTACCGTAGCACCCTAGACAGACCAAGTTACCAGTCCTGATAAAGAGCTTTGTGGAACAAGTGAGTTGTGAATGATTAGCAGACTGCAGCAGAAGGGCAGCAGTCAAGTATAATATTCTTTCTATATTTGGAAGAAAGAATATTATACGTGTACAAGCCTATTACCGTACCACTGATACCAGTCCTGAAAAGAACCTTTGTGGAACTAATAGTAACAGCAAGTCTTTAAAATTATCCTCACTGCCTGACACACTGCTTCCTGCCTGTCCCTATACAAATTGGCAAAAAAGAGTAGGCTGGAACGATTAGCTGGAATAGCTCTTTTGTGGACCTGATAGTAACAGCTAATGATGATGATGATGATGATGATGAAGAAAGACTAATCTGGCTGAGCTGTCCCTAAAATAGCAGCATACAGCGCTCTGTCCCTTTATCTAAACTGACAAAAGAAACTCAGGCTGCTGACCTAACACCTATACCAGTCCTGAAAAGAACTTTTGTGTACCAAATAGCTAGCGTTTTCTCTGTCCCTACTCCACACAGGATCCTTTCCCTACAGTGACAGAAGAAAGAATGTAAAATGGCCACCGGATCGGGTGTATTTATAGGTTAGGGGGAATGTCCAAGTGTCCATGAGCTGTCATGTCTCAATTGGTTGTCCTGTAACACATGATAAACGTGTCACGAAAGGTTAAAGTTCTTGTATACATTAAACACGTAAGTCCGCCGGGGCGAACGACGGAAAAAGGCGTTCGAACCCGCGGACGGCGAAAGTCGGAAATTCGCCGCGAAACGACCGCCGGGCGAAACGTTCGTCCATCACTACTAATAAACACCTTCATTTACAAATTGCATTTTGTGTTTACTTGTGTTGTCCTTGACTATTGTTTAAATTGGTTTGATGTTCCGAAACACTTAAGTGTGACAAACATGCAAAGGAACAGGAAATGAGGAAGGGGGCAAACACTTTTTCACACCACTGTATGTCCCAGTGGGGAGATTTACCTTTACTTCCTGTCCCATAGCCAAAACAGGAAGTGAGAGGATATCCCTACAAAGGGAGGGAATCCCTGGTTTCATAGTTTCATAGTTAGTAAGGTTGAATAAAGACACCAGTCCATCCAGTTCAACCTGAGTGAGTGTCTACAACTGTCCCTATCCCTGTACACTGCACACTCACACCAAACCCTACCCTCAAGGAGTCCAAAATCCTAGGTACCCATTCATATATTAGGGCCAATTTTGGACAGAAGCCAATTAACCTACCTGCATGTCTTTGGATTGTGGGAGGAAACCGGAGTACCCGGAGGAAACCCACGCAGGCACAGGGAGAACATGCAAACTCCAGGCAGGTAGTGTCATGGTTGGGATTTGAACCAGTGACCCTTCTTACTGCTAGGTGAAAGTGCTAACCACTACACCACTGTGCTGCGTACTGGTTGTTGCCAGTATCACCAGAACTAGTGTCCTCATCTGAACATTTTCCCTCTATTACCGTTCAGAGGGACAACCAGTGGCAGCCTGTCCATAGAGGGCGCACGGGTGCCGCCTCCCCTTATCCATGCGTTCTCCCCCCTGATCTACATATCAGTGGCACTAGACCATGGCTTTCAATCCGGGGTGGGTGTTTTTTGAAGCACCTGATTAGAGCCAGAGGCGCTAATAGGCTTCAAAAAAGGGTGGCCCAGTTGTGTGACCATAGCAAATGAATTTTCGCTATTTTCACACTAAAGTTCCTCCGTGCCAATCAGGAGGCAGATCTGTGAGATGCTATTGGATGCCTAGAGCTGTAGCAGAAGAGGAGACACACGACGGAGGAAGCCGCTGGAGGGGTGGGCACTGGAGCCGCTGCGGCTTCTGCCCATTCTCCAGGAGAGGAGGAGAGGACACCACAGCACCGTGGTTAAGTGCCGGACTGCCCCGGGGGGTGTTTCAATGCTATGCCATGCCGTGTGTGGGGGGGGTGTTCTTTGCTTCCCCCCCCCCGCCCCAAAAGAAGAACCCACCAGACGTCACTGGGGACAACCCAAATTTTTGAATTTTCATTCATTTTCACTCTCAGTGATAACGATAAATAGGTCATACAGAGAGGGTGAATCTCCCTAATGGGGGTACAGACAGACTAAAGACCTGACAGATGTTCTAATCCCTGGTCTTCTTCAGGGGGTTCATACATTTCTATAAAGACATCAAAAGGTACAAATTACAATCATAATAATTTATAATAATAATATAATTTGTATATTGTAACTTGTACCTTTGATATCTTTATAGAAATGTAAGAACCCCCTGAAGAAGACTTGAATTACTAAGGTTGAAATGCATTGGGGCTTTTCTTTACATTGGATGGTATAATCTACCACTGTGGGGTAACACCCACTGCTATATACTAAGTATCTCATTACAGATCAAGTGTCTTTTCTTTACAATTCTAAATGATCTCGCATTGTATACACCAGAGCTCATATTTTAACTTTCATATGCAACCATTGTCCAACTTTTTTTGTTAATAAAACCAGTGCTCTTTTACAAATTCTTTTGTCTAATTTTTGCTGCTAAAAAGCCCCATTGGGACATTTCCATTCCTTTCAAATATTTGTTTTGGGGTATGCAGCCTCATCAGACTCCCATCTATGTGTTGCCATTGAAATCAATGGGCTGGGACTTGTCAAGTGACTTTACGTGCTCAAAGTCGCATGATACTTTGCATAAGTGTGATAAGTGTGCCCGGAGCCTCAAACAATTGTTTTCACAAGCGCGTCAAATTGCCTCTCATGTAAAAGAAAGAATTGCCACTTTCACCGAGAAAAATGAATCTGCGTATATTTCTCTCCAGTGATGTCCGCACGAGATGACTCATACTGATGAACAAACCTTTAAAAATTCAAATTTCTTAAAGTCTCATCTAAGCCGTGCTTGCCATCAGAGAGACGCGGAGGTGAGATGTGGCATCTTACAAATGACAGGGAGAGGAATACGTTAACCCTGGTGGGCCAATGCGGCGCTCGTGTCGAATGCAGTTATACATATTTAAACGCAGTCGGGACCATGTGACGCGCTCAATCACTTCCCATTCTTTAGCTGGGGAAACTATTTTTACAGCTTAGCTCAGGTCAGAGGTGTCTGGGAAGCGATTTACATAAAAAGCTTTGTAGGTCTCCAATAAGGAACAAAGGTAAAGGCTGAAAGCCTCGGGTCGAAGGTCTGACCATGCGAGTCAGATGCAACTACATCTGTCGAATGTAAAGGACTTTCGGCTGTCTATTTGACATGGGAAAATGGAAATTTTACTGTCATCATCACACCGTGTCTTCACATGCATGTGTCAGAAAAATGCTTTCTCCTCTTTTTTTTATTTCCTTCAGCTTTTTAAAGAGCTACTGCAGTTGTTTAAAACAGATCTCTAGTTAAACAACTAAACACATAGCTGAAATACATACAGATTGTGTGGGTTGTTTTAACCTGCTAAAGGTTTGGTAATTCTAATCAGCCACTCTTGAAATTTATTGTCTGCCAAACAGCATAATCAGGTCCATGAACCTCCTTTTTTCCAATGCAGTTACAGCGGTACAGGTTGGTTAAGGGCATGCCCCGAGAAAGTAATTGGATAGTAAGCAGATGCAGTTAGCCGCACTGCCTATAGGTGGCTCTGTGGCCTTATTGCATGGGAAGGGAATCCCTTAGGAAATCCATACAGTGCCTCGAGAGGAGACATTATCTGATTGGACGCTGAGCTCTCAGAGGCCATTTTGGATGAGGGAACTTTTTAAATAAGGGCACTCAAGTAATTTTGGAGCACTTCTGGAGAGTGTATGGTCAGAGACTGGAACTCGCTTGTGAGGGACAGTACAAAGCATAGGGAAAGGTTCCTGTGGAGTAAAGACAGCTCGGGGCTGGCTCCTTGATCATTGCTGATACTCCAGTGGTCGGAACTGAGATGTGGCACTCATGTAATGTGATAAATTGCATAAAAAATGTATAAAGGAATGCTACCCCTGCTAGCTGAAGCCATCCTCTGGTAAAGCATATGGTGAATACTAAGACTGTACAATTCTGCGTCACTGTGCATACACACACACACATATATATATATATATATATATATATATATATATATATATATATATATATATATATATATATATGTAAAATAAGTATTGCGCATGTCACCATTTTTCTAGGTAAATATACTTCTAAAGGTGTTATTGACATGAAATTTGGAATGACACAGGGAAAAGTACTAGGTGATCCTCACAAGATTTCTGAGAAAGGATTATCAGATGTGTTGTCCCAGAGCCAAGGACCACTTGTGCAGAGCTTCAGAAAGACCTGGAATTAGCAGGTACAATTGTTTCAAAGAATACAATAAGCAATGCACTCAACCACCATGGCCTGTATGCACGCTCACCACACAAGACTCCATTACTGTTGAAGCTCATTTAAAGTTTGCTGCACAACATTTAGACACGCCTGCGAAATACTGGGAGAATATAGTCTGGTCAGATGAGACCAAAATTGAACTCTTTGGAAGCCATAATACACACCATGTTTGGAGGTCAAATGGAACATCACCCCAAAAACACCCCCAATACCAACAGTGAAGTTTGGTTGTGGGAACACCATGGTGTAGGGCTGTTTTTTTCCATATCATTGAAGGAAGGATGGATGGAAAATCTGCTGCCACCTACCAGGATGATGAAGATGAAACGAGGGTGGACATTTCAGCAAGACAATGATCCCCAAACACAAAGCCAAGGAAACTCTCAATTGGTTTTAAAGAAAGGAAATAAAGTTGCTAGAATGGCCCAGCCAATCACCTGACTCAAATGCAATAGAACATCTATGAAAAGAACTTAAGAGTTCATAGAAGAGGCCCACCAGAACCTTCAATATTTGAAGACTGTTTGTGTGGAAGAATGGGCCAAAAATCACACCTGAGCAATGCATGCGGCCAGTTTCTCCATACAGGAGGCGTCTTGAAGCTGTCATTACCAACAAAGGATTTTGTACCAAGTATTATTCGCCACAATTTTTTTATTGTGCGTTAAAAAAAGAAAACAAATAAAATTAGACATGCTATCTGCCAATAGAACTTAACTAAAAAGTGCATTCTATGCATCCAAAAATATAGTAAATATATCAAATCATATCATTATTATTCAACCAGAAAAATAAAGTCAAAGCAATAACTCCAAAGCCAATAATAAATAACACGTTATCTCCTCCGATTCCGCAAAGTGGCTGGTTGACGAACGGCCGTTCAGAAATGTACTGAAAAGCACGAAATAAAAAGCACAAACTGAAAAGCGCTAAATGAAAAACACAAAAATAAAAAAGTGTGAATCAACACTCAACAAACTTCTACCAACATGAAATTAGCAGAAGGAGCCCAAAGAGTGGAACTAAAGAGCTAAAAAACCATGTAGTACATCTAGTACGTCACTATGTTCGTAATTGTTGGCCAACAATTGTGTGGTCGTGTGTATGCAAGACAAGTTTAAGCCAACATCCTCCACGGTTTTGTTGGCCAACAATCCGATCGTGTGTACGAGGCATAAGACTGACAGCCCTCTGCCTTTCAGTACAATATGATTAGAGCATCCCCTGAAGACCTGAATTAGCACAAGTCACATAGGAGCAGAGTTTTACATGGTGGCGTCACGCTGCCATTTCTGATCCGCAGCGGCGGCCATCTGTCTAAGTTCAGCCTGTCTTTTATACATAGAATTACCACTTGTAATGTGCCAGATTCTTTTTAATAATAAAGTACTGCACAATGGCAACTTTCATTGTGGCTCCAAATGGTTAGCATTCTAGTGCTTGATGATTACCTGCTGCATTGAGAAGGGAGTGGTGGAGCCTGGTTGTATGCTGATGGTCTGGTGCCCCCTGGTGAACAAGGAAGAAGAGGGAGTCCTTCCAAGTGCGTCAGTGGTGTGGTCATTAAGTAAAGGGAACGAGTCCTGTTATTCTGTTGTGAGCGCTATATGCTGCTGATACTGGTAGCCAAGCCATTCATTCTAAGTGTATTATAAGTGTATAGTGGTGAAGGTGTAGTGGCACTTACCTTGGATGAGGAAGATACAGGTTGGCACTCCCAATATTTGTGGTGGAAACACATATCAATAGGACAGTTGTAATAAATTCTGGAGACCATAGATTATTTATTGCACATTGACTACTGCTTTGAGACATCACACTTTTTTTGTATATATATATATATATATATATATATATATATACATATATATTTTATTTTTATTTTTTTGTGAGGGGGTTAGCTCAGCAGCGGGTGTGTGTGTGACCCCCTGGATGGGTTCACCACACAAAATCAGGCACAGCAGACAGCGTTGTAGGTGAAAAAACAAAACAAAGTTGCGGTTTATTTATACTATATGCAGTGAAAAAAATATAATAGCAAAACAAAAAGAAACATAAAAAGAAATCCTGGTCAGCTTGACCACTTACTGCACACTTAGATTCCCTATCTAACAACTAGGTGCAGCCTTGTGCTGCCCCAGCCCTCTCTCCTTGCTTTAGAAGTTTGCCACACAGACTCAAAGCACAGAGCAAAATGCCATACTCCCCAGTCTGCACAAACACAGAACTGGTTCCAGGATGGAGCAAAAAAAAAATCAAACGCAGCCATTGTGCCCATCAAATGCAGCTACTGTGCCCATCGAACGCAGCCATTGTGCCCATCAAACGCAGCTACTGTGCCCATCAAACGCAGCCACTGTGCCCATCAAATGCAGCCATTGTGCCCGTCAAACGCAGCCACCGTTCCCATCAAACGCAGCCACCGTGCCCATCAAACGCTGCCACTGTGCCATCAAACGCTGCCACTGTGCCATCAAACGCTGCCACTGTGCCTTCAAACGCTGCCACTTTACCATCAAATGCAGCCACTGTGCCCACCAAATGCTGCCATCATATTCTGCCAATGTGCCTATCAAATTCTGCCAGTGTGCCAACTGCCCATTAAATGCTGCCAGTGTGCCCAACTACCCATCATATGCTGCCAGTGTGCCCATCAAATGCTGCCAGTGTTTTTTTTTTTACACTAGCCACCAGTGGCAGTCCCCTATGGACGTGCCGCCTTTGTTGACTAGTGTACAATGAGGGGTGGAGGTGGGGCTCTTTTTTGCTGTTGTTGATCATTTTGCTTTAAATTCCACCAAAACAAAAAATCTTAGTTATAGATATAGTTACATTGTTCCAGCTTGGGCCAATGTAACAATGCACATACCAACCCTGTGGGTTCCCTCCAGTGATCTCTACTAACTTCCAGGTCCTCTGCTGAGCGGCTGCCCAACTGCATTGTGAACACAGTAGGTCGGCCACTCAGCGCAGGCGTCATTCAGAGAAGGCTTCACATTTTCCCAATAAATGCAAAGCGTTCTCTGATGGGACGATATAAATATTGTGACATCATTACCCCACCTCTCCACCTCATCCAATTAGAGAACACTTTGTATTCATTGAAAAAATGCAAAGTGTTTTCTGAATGAAGCACAGGGAGCAACCTTCTTTGCTCATTAAACAGCAGGGCAGAAACAAGCACAGGGTCCAAAAGCTAATGGTAATTACTATGTACCCCATATTCATTCACATAGGAGGGGGGGATCTGGGGACCCCCTTGTTGAAGTGGGCTTCCAGATTCTGATAAGCCCCCCCCCCCAGGAGACCCCCACAACCACCGCCCAGAGTTGTGGGGAAGAGGCCCTTGCCACCCCATCAACATGGGGACAAGGTGCTTCGGGGTGCACGTGGCCTGGTATGGTTCAGGGGGGCACTCGCCCCCCCCTTTCCTGCCCTGTAGGGCTGCATGCTCAGAAAAGGGTCTGGTATGTTTTTAGGGGGAACCACATGCATTCTTTGATTGTACATTTTTTGCATGGGGTTTCCCTTAAAATCCATACCAGACCTGAAGGACCTGGTCACAATAATAAAAAAAAAATAATAAAAAAAATAAAATAAAAATAACAAAACTAAACAAATTCCGAAACGAATCAACAAAACAAAATTACTAACATAACAAATCTATCCTAAACAAAACAACGTTTTACATTCCACACATGTCTAGTGGGGATCTGACACCACAAACTGCCGAGCACAGAGCAGGGAGCTGAGTGTAATCTGAGACCTGAGTGCGGGCAAAGGGCACACCCTTCTCTACAAAGTCTCATAGGGAAACATGCGCAGCTGAGGCTGTCAATCACCTGGTTTGTGCTGGAGGAGGGACAGTGCTGTTCTGTGGGACTTTGTGGTATTGGCATCGACTGTCAGAAATGACTCAAGCAGATAGCGTAAGGAAGACAGAGCAGATAGGAACCACACTCAGTGATTTGGATAGAGGCTAGTACATGCTATGGAGAGATGTACTTTGTTCATTTTTTGTTTCAGAGGTTCACAACCACTTTAACCGCTTGCCGACCAGCCGTCCCCATTATACTGCGGTAGGTCGGCTCGTTCCCACAAAAATCGTCGTAGCTGTACGTCGGTCCCTTCAACAGCTATAGCATGCGCTGGCTGCGCATGGGGGGAGCTGATGCACGTGGCCGGCGTCCGCGATATCTGCTGGCCACCTGCGATCGCTTGACAGAGAGACAGTTTTGACAGGGAAGTACAGAGTGATCACCTGTTCCTGGTGATTAGGAACAGAGATCCCTCTCCTCCTCCAGTCAGTCCCCTCCCCCCACAGTTAGAAACACCTCCCAGGGAACACATTTAACCCCTTGATCACCCCTTAGTGTTAACCCCTTCCCTGCCAGTGACATTTATACAGTAATCAGTGCATTTTTATAGCACTGATCGCTGTATAAATGTCACTGGTCCCAAAAAAGTGTCAAAAGTGTCCAATCTGTCCGCCGCAATGTCGCAGTCCCACTAAAAATCGCTGATCACTGCCAATATGCCGCACGACCGTGCAATTTTTAGTTAAAGTGACGCAGTGCCGTATCACAAAAAATGACCTGGTCATTAAGGGGGGGGGGGTGGAATCTTCCTGGGCTGAAGTGGTTAAGGTCATCTCAACCGGCCAAATTCACCTGCAAATTATATATAGATTTTTTAATTGTCACGGGTGCTGGAACAAACAGACGGAGGGGAGGAATTTAAGTTCACATAGGACTTTTGAGTTGAGCTCTAAGTTCACCTAGGTTGACCTGGAGGGACCTGTGTCTTTTTGTTCAACATTATTAACTTTGTAACAAAGTCTTCATTTTTATTAGACTTTTTTTTTTTTCTACGCTTAATTTGGTTGCAGAAATTTGCGGGTTATCTTGAGTCGTGACTTGATTTAGCACAAGCCAGAGGGGCTTGTCTTATATTGGTTGTAATGCATTAGGATAAGAGAATATTGCATATTTTTACCCTTTTATTGCTTTCTGCAGTTTCTTCTTAAAGGATTATTTTAAGCCTATTGTTAATGAGCACCGAAAAACACGGTGTACAGATCAGCATCAAACGCATTCCGATGAGGGGAAAACCTAATTATTTCAAGGGTAATAGCTGTATTTTCAGAAGCAGCGCAGTGCTGAAATGTATCAGAGATAATGCGTAAAAACATCATAAACAAGAGCAATGGCGTATCATGCTCACAGGATAAAAAAAGCAACAATAGAAAAAGGAAGCTTTGAGAAGAGAAACGTGAGACAACTTGGTATGAATAGTCATAGGTCTTTGTTTTAAAGCTGAACTATGACCATAAACAAATAAAATACTATTGGTACCCCATCTCCTTCATCTGATCTTCCACCCTGTTCTGGTTGTGAATGACCGATCTGCTGAAGCTGCTCTGTATGCCACCCACTACATACAGGTTCGCTACACTATCTTCTTCATGGACAGACATTGCAGTGCTATTCAGACATAAGACTTCCTCACCTGAACCACCAGTAACATGGGTAGACAGCAGCTCCATGCACACGGCCACTAATTCATAGTGACCCATTGGATGAAATGCTGTGCAGCCCGCCTCTTGCTACCTCCTTGGCCACTAGCTGCCTGAAGTTGTCTCTTAGATCCCTCCCTCTCCCTCCATCACCCATTCCCAATTTCCAGCCCGTCCACCTTACAATGTGGGTGCCTGGGATGATACTGGTTGACGGTGGAGCAGTGCAAAGCTTGAAGATCAACCAGAAGTGATGATTTTGCAGGCCGGAGAACCTGTCAGTGCCAGTGGTCGGAGGTAGAATGGAAGTTGTCACCACAAAGGGACCAATCACCTTTACTAGGGACCACAGAGAGTAACTGAAGCAAGTACCGGAGCAGGATTCTCACTGAATCATGGAGAATCGGGTGATCAAGCCAGGGACCCAACCAGCGAGGTGACGCTTGCAGAGCAGCCTTGTGTGTCAAGCCAGGGACCGAGCCAGTCAGCAGGGGTGAAGCTTGTAGATATCGGAAGTGCCAAGTTAGGGACCCAGCAGGGAAGCGAGGGTGACGCTTGAGGGAGATACCACCGCAAAAGCCTTGAGGAACTCACGGAATTCAGAGTCAGTGAATCAGAAGGTCCAGCGAGAGACATAGAGCTCAAGGGGGCTGAAGAACTACAAGGAGAAGTTGTAGTACAGTTGAGAGAACTGTTACTTTGAGTTAGGAACTGTTTAAAGGGGAGTTCCAGGCTTTTTATGTTTATTAAAAGTCAGCAGCTACAAAAAGTGTAGTTGCTGACTTTTAATAAACAGACACTTACCTGTTCCACGGTCCATCGATGCGGCCAAACGGGGTGTCGCCCCTTTCTCCCTCCTCTCCGTCGGCGCCTCCATTGCCACTCGGGGCATCCAGCCGTGACAACTTTTGGCTTCACGGCCGGGCACGCACGGTGCATGCGCGAGTCGCGCTGCACTCCCGGAGTGGACAGGTGATCTGCTGGGACCTCTCATGTGTCCCAGGAGATTGCCTAGAGGGAGGGGCCGCCTAAGGTAAAAGGAGGAGTCGCCTTGGTGGTCCCTGGGTGGAAGGAGGAAGTGGGACAGGAAGTCCCCTTCCTAATGAAGACCCCACTCCCCCCCCCCCCCAAAAAAAAATTACGTGCTTAAAGCAGAAGTTCAATTTTTGGGTGGAAATCCGCTTTAAGTACTATTACCATAGGAGACAGCAATGCTGCATGTGCAAAAGTGGCACCTTGCTGGGGCCTTTCCCTGTACGGCTGTCCTCCTTGAAGTATCGGAGTCTGCCAATTGAAATTGCAACTACTTATGGGTGTCCTGGCCTTAACCCTCTTTCCCTTGCAAAATATAAAAAGGACTGTTAAAGAAATATGTAGCACTAACCCCCGAAGGAGCTGCTGGTTTGACTTGGGCTTTCCGTTACCTTCTCCTCCTCGATCTGTGTCTAGGGGGTTCCCGTGGTAGATGGCCCAGTAACTTGAGAAACTGATGACAGAATCCACATAAAGGGATTTTTATTTGCAAAACGTAGACAAACGAACAGTCTCTTAAATTGGGATCAGAGGGTCAGGAAGAAAGTTCAGGTACTATTATTACTTATTAGTACTAATTAGTACTTTTGTCAAAGTCAAAAATGAAGGACTTGTTTACTTTGACTGCATCCAGAGAATAGCCATTCACAACTGGATGTTCACTTAGGTTGGACAGTCCCTCTCTCACAAGGTCTAGCAGCCAACAAGGTACTTAATTCAGGAACAAATCTCTGCCACAGACGTTGTTGTAGAAAAAATAGGGAAACTAAACTTGTAGAACACTCATGTAATACCTGGATCTTTCAGCCAGCTTGGCAATATCCACAAGACCGGATTCACTTTGGTACTTCAGCCATTCCAGGCTCTTGCTCAGAAACCAACGTATGTGGTCTTCTTTTGAAGAGTCCTCCCCTGGAATGCTATGAAGCTACTGGGTCTCTCCCAAACCGGAGACGGCACTCAAACACCTCAGTGATCCTGATTTAATTTCCTTGCCTTGGGCTAGCCAGCCCCGAGGCAACAAGTCAGGTTGATCCGCAACCCAGGCCACAGCCTTCCTGGGGGCTGGTCAGGAGGACCAGGACCATGAAGTCAGCACATCCTACTCTACCCAGGCTCCAAGTGAGAGTAAACTTAAAGCACCCAACTAGACGGTAGTTCCATGCCTGCCAGAAGGGACAGTGCCCCCTGTGGCCAGGCTGAACATTCCCTAGTCCAGTCAGACTGATGCTGAGGTACAAATTTAAACAAATTTACCCAAACCAAACTGCAGTTCAGGTGTAACCTTAACTTGAGAAAAAAACATAGCGTGAGTTCTTCAGGAGCCAGCGCTACAAATAAAACCTCTTTTACATCCAAGAAGCATCCGGCACCCAATGACTTTTATCACCTTAGTGCCCACCATGCCCCACAAACCACCACAAATTGAAGGATGTCAGTTATCTTTGGCCTTGAAGGCTCCCGTAAGCCCTTGTACACACGGTCGGAGAATCCGTCAGAATGTGTTTTGTCGGATATTCCGACTGTGTGTGGTATGCATCGGACTGTTTCTGTCGGAATATCCGTCGGACCAAATTTTCCAACTTGCTGGAAATATTTTCCGACAAACTGGTCCGATAGGACATACTCCGATCATGTGTAGAGAATTCTGATCGGACAAAGTGCCACGCATGCTCAGATCAAATTCCCACATCAAAGCTATTGGCTACTTGCCTGAACGTAGTCCCGTCGTAACAAAATTACGTCATCACGTTCTAAAAGATTGGATTTTTCGACAACTTTGTCCGACCGTGTGTATGCAACAGTTTCGGACAAAATCCGACGGGCAAAATCCAACGGATTTGGTTGTCGGAATCTCCGACCATGTGTACAGGGGCTTAGACTGGAAGAGTTAAGAGATTCTGCTACACAAGTAAATGGGGCCGCTCTGCAGGATTCCCCCCAACTGCATGTAATGCATTCGGCTGCAGCTCATTAGTGTGGGGCTCAAGGGGTTAAATCAAGCAGCAAGGAGGCGATGCCTGTCAAATGCTATTTGAAGAGTGATCTGAATGTGGTTCACTCTTAAGAGATCAAAGCACATATGAAGGAGCCCTAACGCTTTCAAGGTCAGAAAGTATTGAAGCCTTTGGATTACAATTGCAACAAGCAATTATCATTAAAAAAAAAGGACAGCCTGAATATGTTCTCAGTATAGCTTTCCTTGAAACATTAGATGGCTGACCACACCAGGCCTAGAAGAGGGACAGTTGTAGTGGAAAAAATGGATTTGCATCTAAAAAAAGAAGGGACGTTTGGGAGCTCCGAGTCATCAAATGATCAGCATTCCGCAGAAAGAATATGGCTGTGCGGCTTACATAGCATCGGAGCCAGAGCTGTGCACGGAATTCACCCTTTATTGAATAAATGTGTTGGCTTATAGCACAAGCAGGTGCCAGGCTGTACAGCATGTTAGGGTAATCAGGCACAAACTCCGGCCAGGCATTAATAAGTGACAGGATCAGATTATGCCAGGCCAGGAACTGCCTGATCAAGAATCCAGCTGAGGTCTGCGGAATGATCAGGATGTAGTCATAGAACATCAAGGGAAAAGACAAGACGGTAGTTACTGAAGCAGCTTTTATAGAAGTATTCAATAACGCCGGACTAAGGGGATACATACTTTAACCCCTCGCGCCTAAAGGCAAATCCTAATGCCGAAGCACAATTTTGCAACTTTGACACGTTTTAGCAAAACCGTACATATCATCACAACTACTTTGTCCATCCAGATGCATTTCTTTCTGGACACACTGGGCTTTCATTTGGTGGTAAATGGTAATGAATATCTCCTGATTTTTTTTTTTTTATCATTAAAGGAAAACTGGGCCAAAATAGTTTAAAAAAATTATACAGTATCGAACAAAAGTGAGTACACCCCTCACATTTTTGTAAATATTTTATTCTATCTTTTCATGTGACAACACTGAAGAAATGACACTTTGCTACACTGTAAAGTAATGAGTGTACAGCTTGTATAACAGTGTAAATTTGCTGTCCTCTCAAAATAACTCAACACACAGCCAATAACCGATTCAGCCCCGGAAGAATTTACCCCCTTGCTGACCAGAGCACTTTTTGCGTCGCTTTAACTGAGAATTGCGTGGTTGTGCGATGTTGCACCCAAACAAAATTGACGTTCTTTTTCCCCCCGCACAAATAGAACTTTCTTTTGGTGGTATTTGATCCCCTCTGTGGTTTTTATTTTTTGCGCTATAAACAAAAAAAGAGCGACAATTTTGAAAAAAAAGAGCAATATTTTTTTACTTTTTGTTATAATAAATATCCCCCCAAAATATATTAAAAAAAACTATTTTTTTCCTCAATTTAGGCTGATACATATTCTTCTACATATTTTTGGTAAAAAAAAAAAAAAAAAAATCACAATAAGTGTATATTGATTGGTTTGCACAAAAGATATAGCGTCTACAAAATAGGATATAGTTTTATGGCATTTTTATTATACATTTTTTTCTTATTAGTAATGGCGGCAATTTGCGATTTTTATTGTCACTGCAACATTATGGCAGACACATCAGACACTTTTGACATGATTTTGGGACCATTGTCATTTAAACAGCGATCAGTGCTATAAAAATGCACTGATTACTGTGTAAATGACACTGGCAGGGAAAGGGTTAAACACTAGGGGGCGATTAAGGGGTTAAGTGTGTCCTAGGGAGTGATTCTAACTGTGGGGGGGTGGACTACTAGTCACATGACACTGATCACTGCTCCCAATGTCACTAGGCAGAACGGGGAAATGCCTTGTTTACAAAGGCATCTCCCCATTCTTCCACTCTATGTCGCGATCACAGGTACCCCGGCGGACATCAAGTCTGCAGGACAAATGGTTACGGTCATGGAGCACGCGGCACATGCGCCCACAACGCATCTAAAAGGTGACGTACCTGTATGCCCATTTGCCCAGCCGTGCCATTGTGCCAACGCATATCATCGGGCGCTGGTCGGCATCTGGTTAAAGGAAAGCTGGGCCAAAATATAAAAAAAATCTATACAGTAACTCACAAATGTGAGTACACCTCTCACATTTCTGTAAATATTTTATTCTATCTTTTCATGTGACAACACTGAAGAAATGACACTTTGCTACAATGTAAAGTACTGAGTGTGCAGCTTGTATAACAGTGTAAATTTGCAATTTGTGCAGGCTGGATGAAATTTCCCAGTATTTCCCAGTATAAAACGCTGCCATTGCGGCATATTGCGGGCGGTTTCAACCCTTTCTCGGCCGCTAGTGGGGGGTAAAAGCGCCCCGCTATCGGCCGAAATGCGCTGCAAATTCCGCTAAAAATAGCGGTGTTTTACCGCCGACGCTGTGTGTGAAAGGGGTCTTATACACGGGCTGCCACTGTAAGAACTGATGTGTTGATGCTCTGTCAATGCCCAAGTAGCAAGTTGTGGGCAGTCAGGAGGCACCCCTGTATTACCTAACTTTAACCACATGCCGACCGTCTCCTGTAGATATACGTCGGCAGAATGGCACGACTGGGCAATTTCCCGCCGCGCGTGCACCTGCCGGGAGTTCCATGACCGCGCCTGCAGGACCCGCGGACTCAATGTCCGCGGGGATACCCGCGATCATGTCACGGAGCTGAAGAACGGGGAGATGCCGATGTAAACACAGCATCTCCCCGTTCTGCCTAGTGACAGGACACCTAGTGACCGCCATCGGGAGCAGCGATCAGTGTTGTGTCACTGCTAGCCCATCCCCCAGACAGTTAGAAACACACCCCAGGACACACTTAACCCCTCCCCGCCCCCTAGTGGTTAACCCCTTCACTGCCAGTGACATTTTTACAGTAATTAATGAAATTTTATAGCATTGATCGCTGTATTAATGCCAATGGTCCCAAATATGTGTCAAAATTGTCCGATGTGTCCGCCATAATGTCGCAGTCATGATAAAAATCTCTGATCGCTGCCATTACTAGTAAAAAAAAAAAAATTATTAATAAAAATGCCATAAATCTACCCCCTATTTTGTAGACGCTATAACTTTTGCGCAAACCAATCAATATACGCGTATTGCAATTTTTTTGACCAAAAATATGTCGAAGAATACGTATCGGCATAAACTGAGGAAAAAAATTTTTTTTATATATATTTTTGGGGGATATTTATTATAGCAAAAAGTAAAAAATAATGTGTTTTTTTTTCTAAATTGTCACTCTTTTCTTGTTTATAGTGCAAAAATTAAAAACCGCAGGGGTGATCAAATACCACCAAAAGAAATCTCTATTTGTAGGAAAAAAAGAACGTCAATTTTGTTTGGGTACAAGCAGTAAAATGGGTCGCTGGTTCAAATCCCAAGCACAACACTACCTACCTGCCTGGAGTTTGCATGTTCTCCCTGTGCCTGCGTGGGTTTCCTCCGGGTTCTCCGGTTTCTTCCCACACTCCAAAGACATGCAGGTAGGTTAATTGGCTTCTGCCCAAAAATTGGCCCTAGTATATGAATGGGGACCTTGCATTGTGGGCTCCTTGAGGGTAGGGACCAATATGAGTGTGCAATATAGAGGGATAGGGACAATTGTAGACAGGTTGAACTGGATGGACTGGTGTCTTTATTCAACCTTACTATGTAACAACACATGACCGTGCAATTGTCAGTTAAAGAAACGCAGTCCCGAATCGCAAAAAGTGCTCTGGTCAGGAAGAGGGTAAATCCTTCCGGGGCTGAAGTGGTTAACAAGGTGTGTCACCCTCTAAGCCCTTGTACACACGGTCGGAGATTCTGACAGAATGTGTCCTATCAGACCGTTTTGTCGGATATTCCGACTGTGTGTGGTCTCCATCGGACTGTTTCCATCGGAATATACGACGGACCAATTTTTCCAACTTGCCGGTAAAATTTTCAGACAAAATGCTCCGATCGGACATACTCCGATCATGTGTAGCCTACTCCGACGGAGAAAGTGCCACGCATGCTCAGATCAAATTCCTAGACCAAAGCTATTGGCTACTAGCCTGAACGTAGTCCCGTCGTAACGAAATAACGTCATCACGTTATGTACAATCGGATTTTCCGACAACTTAGTCTGATCGTGTGTATACAACATCACTTCCGGACCTCTTCTGGAATTAATCCGTTGGAATTACTCCGACGGATTTGGTTGTCGGAATCTCCGACCATGTGTACAAGGGCTTAGGGTATAAAACACATAAGTAGCTGGAAAGAATTACAAAGCCTTCAGCAGATAAAACTGTTCCCATATAGTTTGTGTAATTGAGCTTTAATTAAGAAAACTTTTTCAGCCCCTTTAAAAAAAAGACAAGTGCCCTCATGCCGTCATCTTCTTCATTCTGTCACCCTGCAGCTTTTCTAAGAGGCCAGGCACTCCGAACCCGCAAGGTTCCTTCAAGGGCAAATGTGCAACTTGCAGAAAAAGCATCAGATATCAGCTATACTTTACTAAGTAATCTGTTAGATACAATCTGGGCCAATATACTTTACAGTATTAATCTTTCATGGAACATCCCAAATAAATATATTTTTATATTTCTAATTTGCTGTCTAAAGCTGGATTACCGAAGATAAGATCGCTGAGAATTATAGGAAGTGGAAGGAGATATTTCCTCAATCCGCTCAATTCGGTTGTGGAATTCTCAGTATCTGTTCTATATGATTAGCTGTCTTGTGCTACTAATCTCCGGAGTTGGGTCACAGGGAGCTGCGCTCCGGCACATATACTAGAAGGCTGTGAATCAGACATGTACAAGGATAGACAAGTGTACAATTACATTATTTTTTTTTTTTCAAATGTTGATGTTCATGTTTTGTTAGGGCATCTCATTGACTTTGAAAGGGGCCTTCCAAGTGTATGTCAAGACAAAATGTTTTTTTTTTTTTTCTATTTTTGGAAGAGGCAGAATTTTTAAATCAAAATTTAGAAATTTAGAATTTATAAATCAGATATTTTTTTCATTTTAAAATTTTCAATTTAACCTCAGTGGCGGTTCACACAGTGGCAAACCCGACTTACAGCAAGACTCTGCAAAGCGATTTGGAGGCTTCTTCAGCGTGACTTCAACTAGAGACGCCTCCAGGACCGGCGACTTTGGCTGTGGCCAATCGCAGAATAATCAGCTCTGTGGGAGGGGGTTGCCTGGGTAAACGCGGGGAGTACCTGGGTAAATTTATTTTCTTTTTCCTGTAAAGTCGCTTCAACTTGGAGGCAACGTCCATTGAAATCTATGGGTACAGTTGCCTTGAAGTAGTAACCTTTTCTGTAGTCGGAAGACTACTACAGTACTTCAGTAGTGTAAATTAAAGCGGGAGTCCACCGGGACTCCGCGTTTTTTTTTTTTTTTAAAGCCAGCAGCTACAAGTACTGCAGCTGCTGACTTTTAAAATAGTGACACTTACCTGTCCAGCGCGCCTGCGATGTCGGCACCCGAAGCCGATCTCTCGATCGTCTCTCGGGTGCTGCCGCCGCCATCTTGGGTATGGGAATCAGGAAGTGGAGCCTTTCGGCTTCATTTCCCAGTTCCCTACTGCGCATGCGCGAGTCGCGCTGCGCAATGAGGATGGACCCGCTGCCTCTGGGATCTGTGTGTTTCCCAGCAGGCAGCGGGGGACTTTCGGAAAGGGGCGTAATCTACGCCCCTTTCCGCAGAGATCTATCCAGGAAGTGGGTGCAGATACCTGTACTGTACAGGTACCTGCACCCCCCTCCCCCCTGAAAGGTGCCAATTGTGGCGCCGGAGGGGGGGAGGATTCCAATGAGCGGAAGGTCCACTTTAGGGTGGACCTCCGCTTTAAGACGGTTCTCATTTACTTCTATGGCATTTCTTATGTCCAGAGACTTGAGGACTTACAAGTCGGATCCCAAGTCGCTGTAGTGTGAACCAGCACTCATATCTTAACACGGGTCCAACACAAACTATTCCTTCAGGTGACCACAGCGACCAAACAAACCATAGCAAAAGCCTGGAAGACTAGCTCTCTTTAACATTGTGGAAACTAAAAGCAGAGTGTCACGTACCTGGTTGGTAAGCCTGACTTGTAGAGGAAGATCTCTCGTACAGCTCCGGCTCATGAGCCACTGATAGTGAGACAGCAGGCTCAGGAGCATGGCGGGGTAAGAGTGCCTATGATCAGTCCAGAAGTCTGTACTGGTAGAAGCCGGGAACTCACAACAGGAAGTCGGATCACAGCAGATAGCAGGCAAGCGAGCAGGCAGATGGCTGGCAGACTTGGCAGCAGATAGGCAGAGGTGCACCACAGGAAGCAGGAGCTTGTAGCAGGCTGGATGGCTAGGAGCAGGGTCAGATGAGCCGGGTAGACAGCAGACAAGCAGATCAAGCAAAGGCAGCAGGCAAACGCGTAGTCAGGTCACAGGCCAGTTTGGCAACAGAAGGGCAAATCAGGCATAAACAGCAGGCAGGAGCATAGTCGGGTCACAGGCAGGTTTGGCAACAGATGGTAAGTAACAGGAACTGGAGACAGATCAGTCCCTGGAAAGCCAGAGGTCAAGGGAGGAAGCAGGCAGGAGTAGTCGGGAGCAAGCTGGATAGGCAACAGAAGTCAAACACACAGGAAGCAGGATTCAAGTAAATGCTGTAGACCAAGCAGCAACCGGTTCAGCATTAAAGCTCCGTTTAAATTCTGGTGACAGGTATGAACGGGTGGTCACGTTCACGCATGTGCTTCTACAGAGACGTCTGTGGTTGTTCTGTTCATTCTTGGTTGGCGTCTGCACACAGGTATGCGCCTGGAAACAGCAGCTGTACTCTGCACTCTTTCCTGACACAGAGTCACTAAAGCTTTAAGATTGTACAATAATATACACAAATATATCATTTAACCACTTCCCGCCCATAGGCCGTCTGTCAGGAATCCGCCCGTTCTGCACAATCGGGTGTCCGTTCGCGCACGCGCGTTCGTGCCGCGGGTCGTCGTGGGCACGCGCGTCTCCAAGCACGAGCGGGTGCACGTCGTTCGGATGTGCGCGCGGCATACGCACGCACGTGTGCGCGTTAGCACTATTTGGCGCCAGTGGCCTTTTTTAAAGGAGCAGCTGCAGTCGTTCTGTGCTGTTCGTCTGCAGCTTGTGCCTGAAGAAACCTGTTGATCCGTCTGCTACCAACCTGATACCTGACCCGGCTCCGTCTGACTCTGTTGACCTCTCCTGCTCCGACCCCGGCTTGTTTGACCTCTCTTGGACTGTCTACCTGTTGCCGAACCTCTGCTTGTACCTGACACCTCTGCTAGTTCCTGCTTGCTCCTGCATCTGTACCTTGCATCCTGAAGAGCCTGCCATCCTGTTTCCACGGTCTGCAGCCTTCTCCTAGCTGCCTTCCTGCCACTGCGAGTTCCTGCTCCAGAGGATCCTCTCCTATCCAGTGCCTGCTGCTGCACCTGGCTGGACTCTCCTACCCCGCTGTGCTCCGGTCTCCCTGTTCCCATTCCAGTGAGACCAGAACCAGAGTCGTAAGAGTGGTCCCCTTCCACTAAGTCAGACTCACCACCTGAAGACCTTAACAGTACGAACAGCCTAAAATGTCTGAGTCTGCGGAAGGGGCCTCCGCCATGAAGGAGATCTGCTCGCATCTTGCGGCCCTGACTCAAGCAGTGAAGTCCCTTCAGGATGGTTACTCCAGGCTGGAGGAACGTGTGCAACACCTATCTACCTCCGGTCCTCCAATCACCGCTCCTCAGCCTCCTCCTGTTCAGCCTGCCATTCAACCAGCCGTGATGACGCTTCCACCTGAACCTAGGGTTCCCATTCCAGAGAGGTTTTCCGGGGACCGCTCCAAGTTCCGGGCCTTCCGTAACGCCTGCCAACTATACTTTGCCCTACAGCCTAGGACTTTTTCTCTGGAGGCTACTAAAGTGGGATTCGTTATCTCTCTTCTCCAAGGAGAGCCCCAGTCCTGGGACAATCACCTCCTGGAAAATGACAGTCCTCTCACCCAGACCCTTGCTACCTTTCTCGAGGGAATGGCCCAGCTCTACGAGTCCGCTACCGCGGAATCTGCATTAACTGCGCTCCAGCAGGGTCGGAGGTCGGCAGAAGACTATGTATCAGACTTTAGACGCTGGAGCGCAGATACCCAGTGGAACGAGTCGGCCCTAAGACATCAATTCCGCTTGGGCCTGTCAGAGGGCCTTAAAGATGAGTTGGCCCGTGTTGGAACCCCGGATTCCTTGGAGGACTTAATCGCTTCGGCCATTCGGATTGATAGGAGGCTCCGTGAGCGTAGGGCGGAACGCTCCACCCAATCCCAAAGACCAGCTTGGATGTCCGCCAGGACCCCTTCTTCAGCACCCTTCTTCATTCCATCCTCTCAAGGGAGACCTGCCAGTGCCGCCCAAGCATCTGAAGAACCCATGCAGCTCGGGTTACTCTGGCCTACCCTGTCACCTGAAGAGCGAGCCCGCCGCCGGCAGATGAACTTGTGCCTATACTGCGGCGGCCCCGGACATTACGTGGTCAACTGCCCTGTTAAGACACGTAAGTGCCTTTCTTCTGTGTCTCACAACCCTGTAACTCTGCCTTCCAACTCGTTCCATGTCGCTCTTCTGCTCTCATTCCAGCTGCAGGGAAGAATGATTCACGTCAGCGCTATCCTTGACTCAGGGGCCTGCGGCTGTTTCATCGACGCTGCATTTACCAGTCTGCACTCCATCCCCCTTCGGAAGAAACCCCATGAACTTTCCATCTTCCTGGCTGATGGTTCACAAATTAAGTCTGGCCGAGTTACCCAGGAGACTCTTCCGCTACCCACTACCACTTCCTGCCAACATGCCGAACTGCTAACCTTGGACGTTATCTCATCACCACTTTTCCCTGTGATCTTGGGTATTCCGTGGCTTCAGGCGCATAACCCCTCCATCGACTGGTCTTCCGGGGAAGTGAGTTTCCTCTCCTCTTACTGCCAGGACCACTGTCTGCCCGGAGCTTTGGTACAGCCCAGAACGCTCCTCTGTCTGGATCCAGACCAGGACTTGTGTCAGTTAGTTCCAGAGTCATACCAAGAGTTTCTGGATGTTTTCAGTAAACGGGGGGCTGATTCTCTTCCCCCACATCGCCCCTACGATTGTCCCATCGAGCTCCTTCCTGGGGCAGAGATCCCATTCGGGCGTGTCTTCCCCTTGTCCGAGAAAGAGCAGGAAGCCCTAAAGGTCTACATCACCGAAAACCTTAAGAAGGGGTTCATCCGCCATTCCACATCTCCTGCCGGTGCCGGAATATTCTTTGTTACAAAGAAGGATCAGACCCTTCGGCCCTGTGTGGACTACCGGGAGTTAAATCGGATCACGATTAAGAACCGTTATCCCTTACCACTGATTCCAGAGCTTTTTCAAAAATTAAGGTCAGCTACTATCTTTACTAAGTTGGATTTGAGGGGAGCTTACAATCTGGTCAGAATACGAGCAGGCGACGAGTGGAAAACTGCGTTTCGGACTCGTTTTGGGCATTACGAGTACTAAGTAATGCCCTTCGGACTTTGCAATGCCCCGGCCACTTTCCAGCACCTGATTAATGATGTTTTCCGAGACTTTCTGGACATCTTCGTCATTGTTTACCTGGACGATATTCTAATCTTTTCCGGGTCTCTAGAACAGCATCGTGGGCACGTCAGCAGAGTGCTGCTCCGGCTCCGGAAACACGGACTTTACGCTAAGGCCGAGAAATGTAAATTTGAGCAGCAGAGTATCCAATTTCTCGGCCTAGAAATCTCTCCAGCAGGCATCAAGATGGACCCGCAAAAGGTTTCTGCTGTTCTCGAATGGCCAGCTCCCACTGACAAGAAGGGAATCCAGCGCTTTGTGGGTTTCACTAATTTTTATAGGAGATTCATAAAGGGGTTCTCGGCCATTATCGCTCCCATCACTCAGCTCACCAAACAAAACATACGTTTTCATTGGGGACCCGAAGCGCAGGCCGCCTTCCAGAGACTCAAGAATCTGTTCACCTCTGCCCCCATTCTCAGGCACCCGGATCCATCAAGACCCTTTATCTTGGAGGTAGATGCTTCCGAGGTAGCAGTAGGGGCGGTGGTCTCCCAACGTCAAGGTAAAGAAGACCTGATGCACCCCGTGGGGTTCTTCTCTCGCAAACTTTCTCCGGCAGAGAGAAATTATGATGTGGGGGACCGAGAGCTACTCGCCATCAAGTCTGCGTTGGAGGAGTGGAGATATCTACTGGAGGGGGCGGTACACCCCGTACTTATCTACACAGACCATAAGAACCTCGAGTACCTCCGTACCGCCAAACGTCTGAAACCTCGGCAGGCCCGTTGGGCCCTCTTCTTCTCCCGGTTCAGCTTTCATATTACCTACCGCCCCGGGTCAAGAAACATAAAGCCAGATGCGCTTTCCCGCATGTTCGACAGCTCCAAGGACATCGCACCCCCTGATACCATCCTCCCTGCAAACACCTTCTTGCTTGTCCAGCCGGACCTCCTGTCCCTGTTAAAGAGAGCTTCCCTCGTGTCCTCCAGTCCTCCAGGAGTTACGCTTATTTCCAGAGAAGGTCTGCTTTGGAAGGACAACCTAATCTTTGTCCCGGAAGACGTCCGAATAAAGGTCTTGGGCCTCCTCCACGATCACCCTCTCGCCGGGCACTTCGGTGTCCGCAAGACTCTAGAGCTGGTACAGCGCTCCTTCTGGTGGCCAGGCATGAGGGAGTACTGTAAGAAATATGTGAATTCCTGCCCTGTGTGTAGCCGGAATAAGGTCCCCAGAAACCGGGCCTGGGGTCTGCTTAAACCACTTCCCGTACCCGACCGCCCCTGGCGGATGATTACGATGGACTTCATTGTGGAACTTCCCCCTTCTGAGAACTGTACAGCCATCTTTGTGATCTGTGACCGTTTGTCTAAAATGGCCCATTTCCTACCCTTGAAGGGAACACCCACCGCATCGGAGACGGCTCACATCTTCATCAAGGAGATAGTCAGGCTTCACGGGGTACCTTCCAATATTGTTTCTGATAGAGGGGTGCAATTCACCTCTCGTTTCTGGAGAGCCTTATGTGAGGCCCTGAAAATAGAATTGGCCTTGTCCTCCGCCTACCACCCGCAGACCAACGGACAAACGGAACGCACCAACCAAACCCTTGAACAATACATTAGGTGCTTTTCATCCTTTGTTCAGGACGATTGGGTTTCCCTCTTACCTTTGGCGGAGTTCGCCTATAACAATGCCAGCCATGCTACCACCGGCCAATCCCCGTTTTTTGCTAATTTTGGTTTTAACCTGTCCTTTCTTCCTGATATTCTTTCAGAATCCCACGTTCCAGCGGTACAGGACACTGTATCTTTTCTGCAGCGGAACAACCAAATCCTCCAAGAGACCATAACCAAGGCTCAGGCGGATAGCAAGAGAAACTTCGATCGGGGAAGAAGGGGAGAACTGATCCTTCAAGTCGGGGACCAGGTATGGCTTTCCACTTCTAATTTGAAATTAGCTTGCCCCTCTAAGAAGTTGGCACCCAAATTTCTGGGTCCATTTCCAGTTAAAAGGAGGATCAATGAAGTTTCCTATGAACTGTCTTTGCCTGTTTCCATGAAAATTCACCCGGTCTTCCATGTAGCTCTGCTTAAGCCTGCTGTACCTGATCCTTTTCCCGGTAGAGGAACAGGTCCTCCTGATCCTGTGTTGATCGATGGCAATAAGGAATATGAAGTGGAGGCCATTCTGGATTTTAGAAGACGTCATGGACAAGGTCAGTTTTTAATTAAATGGAAGGGTTATGGTCCAGAGAATAATTCCTGGGAAGCTGCTGCCAACTTACATGCAGATAGATTAATTAAGGCCTTTTTTACTGCACACCCTGAGAAGAGAGTCGTTAGGGGCACCCGGAGGTTGCCCCTTGTGGGGGGGCAATGTCAGGAATCCGCCCGTTCTGCACGATCGGGTGTCCGTTCGCGCATGCGCGTTCGTGCCGCGGGTCGTCGTGGGCACGCGCGTCTCCAAGCACGAGCGGGTGCACGTCGTTCGGATGTGCGCGCGGCATACGCACGCACGTGTGCGCGTTAGCGCTATTTAGCGCCAGTGGCCCTTTTTAAAGGAGCAGCTGCAGTCGTTCTGTGCTGTTCGTCTGCAGCTTGTGCCTGAAGAAACCTGTTGATCCGTCTGCTACCAACCTGATACCTGACCCGGCTCCGTCTGACTCTGTTGACCTCTCCTGCTCCGACCCCGGCTTGTTTTACCTCTCTTGGACTGTCTACCTGTTGCCGAACCTCTGCTTGTACCTGACACCTCTGCTAGTTCCTGCTTGCTCCTGCATCTGTACCTTGCATCCTGAAGAGCCTGCCATCCTGTTTCCACGGTCTGCAGCCTTCTCCTAGCTGCCTTCCTGCCACTGCGAGTTCCTGCTCCAGAGGATCCTCTCCTATCCAGTGCCTGCTGCTGCACCTGGCTGGACTCTCCTACCCCGCTGTGCTCCGGTCTCCCTGTTCCCATTCCAGTGAGACCAGAACCAGAGTCGTAAGAGTGGTCCCCTTCCACTAAGTCAGACTCACCACCTGAAGACCTTAACACCGTCATATTATGTCCTGGACTTTGAGTTGTGAAGCCACAGCCACAATGCCGGCGTCACAATGTATGACGTCCTGGACTTTGAGTGGGGATGCAGCTACAGGCATCATCCAGATATCATCTTTTTTCAGCCACTGAATTTGTGCACCGTAAGAACAATCATAGCGGCAGTCCCCTTCCGCCACCCTCCGGTGCTTCTCTCAGCTCGTCCCTGCGATAGGCAAGCCAGAGAACGAAAAGCCGCCGGAAGCTGAGCATAGAGATTTCCAATGACCAGATGATCCCCAGTCATCTCTATGACCCTCGGAGGCCCGGGCGTAATGTTATGACATCACGTCTGGGCCGGTGGAAGTAAAAAATGCCAGGGACGTGGCTGGAAAGGCAGAGAGAGTTTATTTCTTCCTTTTTATCTCAGCCTTTCCAGCCTGGAGGAGAGATGCGGGGTCTTATTGACCCCACATCTCTCCATAAAGAGGACCTGTCACACACTATTCCTATTACAAGGGATGTTTGCATTCCTTGTAATAGGAATAAAAGTGATCTTTTTTTTTTTAAAGAAAAAGTGTAAAATAAAAATTAAATAAAGAATAAAAAAATGTTTTTTTATTAAAGCAAATGCATATGTAAATCACGCCCACATATGTAAACAGCATTCAACTCACACATGTGAGGTATTGCCGCATGTGTTAGAGCAAAAGCAACAATTCTAGAACAAGAACTCCTCTGTAACTCTAAAGAGGTAACCTGTAAAAAATTTGAAAGCGTCACCTATGGAAATTTTTAAGTACCATATTTTGGCACCATTCCACAAGTGTTTTAAAAGCATGACATGTTAGGTATCTATTTACTTGGTGTAACATCATCTTTCACATTATATAAAAGAATTGGGCTAACTTTACTGTTTTGTGTTTTTTGTTTTTTTTTAATTCATGAAACTGTTTTATTTTTTTTGAAAACACGTTTGAAAAATCGCTGCGCAAATATAGCGTGACATAAAAAGTGGCAACGACCGCCATTTTATTCCCTGGGGTCTCTGCTAAAAAACATATAAAATGTTTGGGAGTTCTGAGTAGTTTCTTAGAAAAAAAAATAATGATTTTAACATGTATGACGGAAGTTCCACAATTGGCCCAGATGGGAAGTGGTTAAGAATGTGTGTATTAATATCACTAACAGGTGTTATTAAGGGTGACAAACATATGCATATTAACAATTCTATGAAATCTTTAATGATGACAAGCAATGGGTGGACATTTTTTTTATTGGTTTCGATTGGTGTAATGTTGTAAGTATCACTTGGTCATAGCTTGACAATATATTGTATTTAAAGAGGAAGTAAACCCTGATGAGTTTACTTCCTCTTTCATTCCCTGCAAAGGCAAAGCATAATGGACTACTGTGCATCGCATAGTAGCCCATTATGTGTCACTTACCTGACACAGGAGCCAGCGAAGTCGCCGCTGTCCCCTGTAGTCCGCCGCATCCATCTTGTTGGTGGGGTCTCGCAGCTCCGCCGCTGTCATTCGGCGAAGCTGCGATGACGTCACTCCCGCGCATGCGCACGGGAGTCAACACGCGCGGCAGCTCCATTCTTGGAAATGCCGCGCTCAGTGCGCCTGCGCGCCGCTGTCTACGGCGCATGCGCCGTAGACAGCGGTGCCCGTTTTCGGGCAAATATCTCCTAAACCATATAGGTTTAGGAGATATTGCCTGGACCTACAGGTAAGCCTTAATCTAGGCTTACCTGTAGGTCAAAGTGGTTTGTAAGGGTTTACAACCATTTTAAGATACTGAGCTAGGAAATAAAAGTAGAGTGATGCATTATTCTGTGTCCGTGTGTTGAATTCAGTCTACATCGATCCCTGCAGAGTTGTGAAACTGGCAGCAATGGTTCCATCCTAATCGGCGCGATGCTGCATTTGCGGCACCGCACCGATTTCAAAAAGTAGTTTCTGTTTTGTGATTTCGGGCTGCGATTTACATTTCAGCTGTTCAGCTGAACTCGCATGGCTTCATTCCTGCAGCTCAGTGTGAACCCAGGCTTAATGATAGAAAGGTACTATTAAAGAGGAAGTACACCCTGATGAGTTTACTTCCTCTTTGATTCCCTGCAAAGGTAAAGCATAATGGACTAGTATGCATCGCATAGTAGTCCATTATGTGTCACTTACCTGACACAGGAGCCAGCGAAGTCACCGCTGTCCCCTGTAGTCCGGCGCATCCATCTTCTCGGTGGGTCTCGCTGCTCCGCCGCTGTCATTCGACGAAGCCACGATGACGTCACTCCCACGCATGCGCATGGGAGCCACCAATCACGGCATATCGCCGTTGACAGCGGCGCGCCCTGTGTGCCTGCGCGCCGCTGTCTACGGCGCATGCGCCATAGACAGCGGTGCCTGTCTTTCGGCAAATATCTCCTAAACTGTGTAGGTTTAGGAGATATTTCTTGGACCTACAGGTAAGCCTTAATCTAGGCTTATCTGTAGGTCAAAGTGGTTTGTAAGGGTTTACAACCACTTTAACTTGCTGTAAGTCAACACTAGGAGTCCTCCGGGCACTTTCCCAGAGGCCTAAGCAATGGGTTCCTGAACCCCAAGCTGGTCACATTTTGCCTTGTTTGCTAACCATCGCTTTGTGGTGGATGTGTTATACCCCTAATTTTATTCTGTTTACATTTTTGACTGTTGACCCTTCCCCATGCATTTATATGTTGTTTACACAATGTCTCTCAGTGGTTTACTAATCTGTCTGTTGCCATTTTGGCACATTTATATAAATTAACAATTTGAAGAAGAATTTACAATTTAACAACAGAACAGATAATACAAACTTAAAGAATAATAAAGGAAAGATACCGTATATACTCGAGTATAAGCCGAGATTTTCAGCCTCTTTTTTGAGGCTGAAAGTGCCCCCCTCGGCTTATACTCGAGTCATCGCCGTCTGCCTGCCCGATCAGCGTGTCGAGTAGACAGACGGCGGACATTCTACTATTCAAAAGCCGCGCCTCCCTGTCTGTGATAGGCGGAACACTCAATTTCCCAGCAGTCTGTGTTCCGCCTATCACGGACATCCGCTCATCCTCATACTACGGACGAGGATGAGAGGATGTCCGTGATAGGTGGAACACAGACTGCTGGGAAATTGAGTGTTCCGCCTATCACAGACGGAGGCGTGGCTTTTGAACAAAGGAATGGCCGCCGAGGCGCAGACGAAGAGCGGCGATCCTGGCATGGCAGAAGGACGGAGGCTCGGCACGGGACGGAGGCACGGGACGGAGGCACGGGACGGAGGCACGGGACGGAGGCACGGGACGACGGAGGCACGGGACGACGGAGGCACGGGACGACGGAGGCACGGGACGGAGGCTCGGGACACAGGTAGGCTGGACACACACAGGGATGGATGGACACACACACAGGGATGGATGGACACACACACAGGGATGGATGGATGGATGGACACACACACAGGGATGGATGGATGGACACCCACACAGGGATGGATGGATGGACACACACACAGGGATGGATGGATGGACACACACAGGAATGGATGGATGGACACACACACAGGGATGGATGGATGGACACACACACAGGGATGGACGGACACACACACAGGGATGGATGGACACACAGGGATGGACGGACACACAGGGATGGACGGACACACAGGGATGGACAGGCATGTCTCACCCTCGGCTTATACACGAGTCAATAAGTTTCCCAGTTTTTTGGGGGTAAATTGGGGGCCTCGGCTTATATTCGGGTCGGCCTATACTCGAGTATATACGGTAAATTAATAGTTACATAGTTAGTCAGGTTGAAAAAAGAGTCCATCCAGTTCATCCTTAAAAACAAATAAATAAAATAAAAAATAATCGTACAATCCAAATACCCAATTTTATGCCCACAATTGATCCAGAGGAAGGCAAAAAAAAAAACCAGCAGAGCATGCTCCAATTTGCTACAGCAGGGGAAAAAAATTCCTTCCTGATCCCCCAAGAAGCAATCGGATTTTCCCTGGATCAACTTTACCTATGTTAGTACCCAGTTATATTATGTACATTCAGGAAAGTATCCAGGCCTTTCTTAAAGCAATCTACTGAGCTGGCCAGAACCACCTCTGGCGGGAGTCTATTCCACATTTTCACAGCTCTAACTGTGAAGAAACCTTTCCGTACTTGAAGATGAAGTGTGAAATCAATGATAAAAAATGTATAACGTTTGTTAAAAACACACAAATGTCCATTGATAAATTCTGTCAGCGATCACACACATGCGTGGTGACGTCCCACTTCCGGCTCCACCATTTACAGTGTTTTGTAAATCAACAGCGTTGTGGATTTCAAAGGTAAATCATAGATTCCAGGCATAAGCAAGGTGCCATCATTGAGTTCTATACTAAGATGAGGTGTAGGCTGTTCAACGTTGATGGTCTCCTACTGCGTGGCTTGTCTTCAATGCTGCTTTCCCTTCATCTAAACATCCATCTGTACACATTTCTCTTGTCAATGGTGTCATCTCCATCAAAATTCTGTAGCCTTCTGTCGATGTCAGACAGCCTGCACCCCTCCTTCATCAAAAACTCAATGACAGCGTGTTATGTCTACTTGGAATCCACTAGTCCAACTGTAATGAAAAAGAAAAGTTAATATAGAGGAAGTGTTAGACCGGACATAGACGGAGCGAATGTCTTTCCTGCAACTAGGATTTGCAGGAAAGAAAATTGCTCGATTTCTCCATCAACACAGACAGTTTTGATGGGGAAATCCCTCCCAGGAAGCCATTGTGTTCTCCCAGCGATCAAATTTACCCTATCAATTTACTTGGGTACATTCAGCCTTCTCATACATGGTTTGAATATCGGCCGCTTCCCAATAAATCGGCCCGAGATTCGAACCGTCTATAACCAGGTTTACTATATAGACTAATTAACTCTGAAATTTAAATGACCTATGTAAGTTAAAAAAAAAGATTACTTTCAAGTTCAACACAGCCCTTGAATGTATGTAGAGGACAAAAAATGTTAACCACTCCCACATCCATCTCAAGTGCTTAGTGTCCTTTTTTCATTTGTATCAAGTGTCCTTGTTGTGTGCCTTAAAATTGTGCCTTTTTAAGCAAGATGCTAGTGCTTTGTGCCCATAAAACTTGCCACTTTTCATCCACTGTCTCCACATGCTCTCCATATCTGACCTCATACGATCCTAAGGTCATCACCGGGCACCATGTGATTAGAGAGCACTGAAGAGCGAAGGGCAGATCAGACTGATGACTGCCAGGATGTCACAAGGGTTTAATCGGAGTTGTGGTTTAAATTGTGCCATGGTGGTCCTGAGGAGGGAATAAAGTGGAACATGGGAGTGGATCGGTCTACCTATGATGAGCAATTATTCATAGTTTCATAGTTAGTAAGGTTGAATAAAGACACCAGTCCATCCAGTTCAACCCAAGTGTCTACAATTGTCCCTATCCCTGTACTTTACACACTCACATTGGTCCCTACCCACAATCCAAGGTCCCCATTCATATACTAGGGCCAATTTTGGACAGAAACCAATTAACCTACCTGCATTACCAAAAGGGTCAATATTATTTGTGGAGTTCTCCCAGATGTGGGGGCAGGTGCATGGCGTTAGATAGTTAGTCTCTTTGAAAAGGAAGACAAAGAAACACCCCAATAAAGCATGATCCAATTTGCTCAAGCAGGGGACAACATTCCTTCCTGATCCCCTTCCTGGAGTGGATCACTGGTGACACATTGAAAACGTGGCTTGTGAAGACACTGGATGAAAAGTGCCAAATTTAAAAGCACAAATCACCTTTTTTGAAAAAAGGTACAATTTAAAGGTATAAAGCTCTTTGTTTCAAAAGGACACCTTATATAAGTGAAAATATTTTATTCAGCAATGATTGGTGGCATACACATGGTCTTTTTTAATCTTTATTTAAGGTATGTGGATTGTACATAAAGGCAAGAAATCAAACATGTCAACCAACCATATCCAATAACATGCAATATCCAGGACTTGTCAAACATGTCTGTGAACATTAGTGTGGTAACAATCATGGTTCTATTACAACATTATAGTAAAACAGGAGGGGCCTGAATTCACATACTCGCCCTCCTAAAGGATCCAGCGTTGCCTTCCTGTAATCCGCCACTTGGCTGCCACACACTGGGTCCCACACCACCATCTTCTTTTTGGACATCACCAGGAGCAAACTCTTAAGCCTCATACACACTATGAGTTTTTCCTTCAGGTTTGCCAAAATCATGTAGTGTAAGGCCCTTGTTTTTAGATGTCATGTGGCTCACAGCAGGGGTCCGGTGCTTCCTGGTTTTTGGGCTGAATTCGTACCTAAAACGGACCAAAAGACGCACAACACAAAACGCACCGGACCTGCTGCGGAGATATGTGAACTGGCTCCATAGAGAGACGGTCAAAACTTCCTGCTATTGCGATTCCTATGCGGGGATCCAACATTCAAATCACAATGGTGTCAACCCAGCCTCAGACATCTCCAGGAGCTGCCTACCTCTTCTATGTTGAGATAGCCAACTCTTGATGATGGAAGCAAGGTCCGCCTTCCTCCAATGCTTTGTAACAGCTGAGGTCTCCAGGGATATTTGACATGCATACTCTAGGAGGCTTCAGGAACTGGGGCACATCAATATCATTTAGGTCA
>NW_027507686.1:238917756-239185256 GCF_037356315.1 Lithobates pipiens
TGGGCGGCCGGCCACTCCTGGGAAGGTTCACCACTGTTCCATGTCTTCGCCATTTGTGGATAATGGCTCTCACTGTGGTTCGCTGGATTCCCAAAGCTTTGGAAATGGCTTTATAACCCTTTCCAGACTGATAGATCTCAATTACTTTCTTTCTCAATTGTTCCTGAATTTCTTTGGGTCTCGGCATGATGTGTAGCTTTTAAGGATCTTCTGGTGGACCTTACTGTGTCAAGCAGCTCCTATTTAAGTGATGCCTTGATTGTGAACAGGTGTGGCAATAATCAGGCCTGGGTGTGGCTAGAGAAATTGAACTCAGTTGTGGACAACCACAGTTATAGTATGTTTTAACAAGGGGGGCAATCACTTTTTCACACAGGGCCATGATGGTTTGGATTTTTTTTCACCTTTAATAATAAACACCTTCATTTACAAATTGCATTTTGTGTTTACTTGTGTTGTCCTTGACTATTGTTTAAATTGGTTTGATGTTCCGAAACACTTAAGTGTGACAAACATGCAAAGGAACAGGAAATGAGGAAGGGGGCAAACACTTTTTCACACCACTGTATATATATATATATATATATATATATATATATATATATATATATATATATATATATATTTATAGATAGATATAGCTATATATATATATATATATATATATATACACACACACACACACACATACATATATATATATATATATATATATATATATATATATATATATAGTGAAGAACGCACATTAAATATGTAAAATTATCTTCTCAAGGCATAGTAAAGTACTACCAGGTGTGAAAATGCTGCTAACCAGATGTACTGCATTACCTACTGCAAAGGCTTCCTTGAAAATCCATTTTGCTTCCGGAAAGCCAAGCCTTACCCGCCTGTGGAGAAATGCCCTTTGCATTACCATTCTAATGATCCCGTAATGTATTCCTTAACATGATACTGTGTATAAATCCTGAACATTAAATCGAAGCAGTTGCAGAAAATCACCGTTCACGCCAACCCACGCACCATCGCCAGAAATTCCATTACTACACTATTATTCCCCCTGAATAGAATCACCATAGAAATCATGTAATCTGAAAATGGCTGTCATTACCTTTCCTTCCATTTTTCCTGCACAGGAAACAGGTTAAAAAGGTCCCCGGCGTCTTTTTTTTTTTTTTTTTTTACAGCAGACGCGCCCAACTATTCCCCACTTTTAGCGCAGTCGCCGTCAAAAATTCTAATTAAACGCCCTGGCTGTCAAAGCCCGGGGATGATTTTGCCGAGGAAATGGCAGGTCGCTTCCAGTAGATTATAGGCATAAACACGCAAGCCACCAACTGGATAGTTTTCTACTGTGAAGAGATAAAAGCCAAAAAAAAGAGAGAGAGAGAGAGACAAGAATACATTGAGATCCTTGAGAAATATAAATGTAAGGAATAGTTGGCATTCATTGCAGCGGGGGGCAGATTCATTGCAGCGTTTTCAAGAAAATAACTTATGTCTAATGATGGAAGGAAAACAGAAGGAAAAGTGCAAGGGGGGCGGAAAGCAAGACCCATCCGGATGTGATAATTCCCGGAAGAGAGGAATGACAAAAAAAAGATAAATAAAGTGGCTAGTGCTCATTATTCTAATGCTCAAAACAATTCCAAGAAATAAGGAAAGAGAGCACCCATTTTAGTGAAGGGAAAAACAAAAAAAGTATTGTCATTTTGCAAGATAATGATCTAAAAAAAAATTTTAAGATGTGGTTACTTAAGCGCTAACATGGAAAAACTAAAAATTATATAAATGATAACTAATTCGATGAAAAACAGCTGCAACTATTCAAAATGGGTTCTGACGCCACATAAAAAAAATATAAAAAAGAAAACAAATAATAGTGCACACAATTTTTCACAAATTCTTTGGAGGCTATAGCAAAGTAGTCATTTTTTAATTTAGCGCACTATTATTTTTATTTTATTTTTATTAACCACTTCCCTACCCACCCATAGTCCTATGACGTCCGCAGAGGGGATCTCCAATCCTGGGCGGGCGTCATATGACGTCGTCCCATTCCTGGCCGCCTAGGGGGCGTGCACGTGTCGCTTGGGACCCGTGCGTGTGCCCCGGCGGCCACGATGTCCACCGAGCACCCGCGATTGCCCAGGAACACAGCAGGACCGTGGATCTGTGTATGTAAACACACAGATCCACGTCCTGTCAGAGGAGAGGAGACCGGTGGTGTGTTCCCAGTACAGAGGAACACCGATCGGTCTCCTCCCCTTGTGAGTCCCCTCCCCCCACAGTTAGAATCACTCCCAGAGAACATATTAACCCCTGCAGCGCCCCCTGGTGTTAACCCCTTCCCTGCCAATCACATTTACACCGTAATCAATGCAATTTTATAGCACCGATCGCTGTGTAAATGTGAATGGTCCCAAAAATGTGTCAAAAGTGTCCGATATGTCCGTCACAATGTCGCAGTCATGAAAAAAATGGCATTACTGGTAAAAAAAAAATGGCATAAATATATCCCCTATTTTGTAGACGCTATAACTTTTGCGCAAACGTCAATATACGCTTATTACAATTTTATTTTACCAAAAATATATAGAAGAATACGTATCGGCCTAAACTGAGGGACATTTTTTTTTTTTTTTAATTGGATATTTATTATAGCAAAAAGTTAAAAATATTGTGTTTTTTTCAAAATTGTCTCTCTTCTTTTGTTTATAGCGCAAAAAATAAAAACCGCAGAGGTGATCAAATACCACCAAAAGAAAGCTCTATTTGTGGGAAAAATATGACGTCAATTTTGTTTGGGTGCAACGTTGCACGACCGCGCAATTGTCAGTTAAATCGACGCAGTGCCGAATCGCAAAAAGTGCTCTGGTAAGGAAGGGGGTAAAATCGTCCGGGGCTGAAGTGGTTAATGATCTAAAAAAAAAGGGGGAAAGTTTGATGACACCAGCACATGGATTCCAATGCGGGGGGGGGGCTGTTTTTTTAAACACAGATTAAATGTAAAATTATCTTCTCAAATTATAACTAATTAGATGAAAAACAGCTGCTACTATTCAAAATGTGTTCTGACACCACATAGAAAATATCTTTAAAAAAAAAAACAAATAATAGTGCGCAAAATTTTTCACATATTCATTGGAGGCTATAGCAAAGTAGTCATTTTGAAATTTAGCGCACTATTATTTGTTTTTTTTATTCATGATCTAGAAAAAAGGTGAAAACTGTTTTTTTGAACGCACATTAAATGTACAACTGCATAAGGCTGCAATGGCGCGTGTTATACGCCGATAAATACGGTGCATATCTCGTGCACTAGCCTAAGAGACATGCATTATTTTTTAATTTCCTCCCACTCCTTTCTTATGCTGCTCTGCCAGGATTGGATGTTCCACACCTCAGCATAATTGGGCATGCTGAAGTCATGTGGTTATTTTCCCGTCTTTTCACTGGATGTTAGTGATCATAGCAGAAGTTCAGTGTAAGAAATACACAGGAGAAAATGCATATTGATAAGGGGAGTGTAGAGGTGGGCAGGGTGACATCACAACTCCACCCACCGAGCTTTTCAGGTCTCATAACAGACAGAGGGGAGACATTTAACAGGTAAAGATACATGCAGGAGGCATGTATATCCTTCTAGAAAACCCCTATGGCAGTAGTTTAGAAAGGATGACATTGGGTTTACATCCACTTTACTTCTATGGAATCTAACACACTGTTTTGAATATGTAAGTGCATATTATAATATTGAATTATATACAATGTATATATGTCCTTTTCAAGAAAAATAGGCTTCTCTAATATATATTCTATCTTTTTTCAATAGAACTTTTCTTATACCTATGCATACCCCTTAAGAAGGAGATTCAGTCTCTCCGAAAAGCGTAGGGTATTTTAAGCAATCAGTGTGTATGTAGATTATCAGTGTATTTATGCATTCCTTGTTTTATGTGTTTTTCTTAATATTTTTTCAATAAAAAAAAACTTTTTTGTGCTTTATAAATTTGATATCTATTGTACGTGCCTAAAAAGTCCACCACTAGGGGTCTCCTAACTTTTGGTTCACAATTTTGGATGTGGCACACAAAACAGTAAAATTATTGCTTCCCACTCATATTTCATATATGAAAGTAGCAAGGGACAAACTGACAAAGCACATGTTTAACCACTTGAGCCCCTGACCAATCTGCAGCCAAAGGACCAGGCCCCTTTTTGCGGTTCGGCACTGCTTCGCTTTAACTGACAATTGCGTGGTCGTGCGACAATTTTGGCGTCCCTTTTTTTCCCCACAAATAGAGCTTTCTTTTGGTGGTACTTGTTCACCTCTGCGATTTTTATTTCTTGCGCTATAAACAAAAATATAGCGACAATTTAGAAAAAAATGCAATATTTTTCACTTTTGCTATAATAAATATCCCCAATTTCCTCAGTTTAGGCCGATACGTATTCTTCTACATATTTTTGGTAAAAAAAAATTACAATTAGCGATTATTGATTGGTTTGCGCAAAAGTTTTATTGTGACTGCGACATTATAGCGGACACATCGGACATTTTTGCATTTTTGACACATTTTTGGGACCATTGTAATTTATACAGCAATCAGTGCTATTTAAATGCACTGATTCCTTTGTAAATTACACTGGCAGTGAAGGAGTTAACCACTAGGGGGCAGTGTAGGTGTTATGTATGACGTTATGTGTTTTTTTTTATTGTAGGGGGGCGTGGCCTGGCATGTGACATCACTGATCGTCCTTCCCTATAAAAGGAAACAGACGATCGGGGACAGGCTCACTAGGAAGAACGGGGAGAGGTTGGTTTACACAGACCTCTCCTCGTTCTTCAGCTCTGTGACCCGATCGCGGGACACCAGCGGCGATCGGGTCCGCTGGTACCGCGGCCACGGTCATGGAGCTCAGAACTGGGTGGATGGCGGCGTGCTCCTGACCCACGGCTGGGCACTTAGAGAATCACGTACAGGTACATGATTGTGCCCAGCCGTGCCATTCTGTCGACGTATATCGGCGTGAGGCGGTCCTTAAGCAGTTAAAGCCATATTCACCCAAAATTGATATTTCAGTTCGGTCTACTTTCCAGCAAGTTAAATCACACTCTGGTTTTCAATAATTCTTGGAAATGGCAATGTAGAGATATCCCCAGCAGAATTCCATTTTGGCTGCTGTGACCATTACTAGCTCAATGATGGTGTCACGCTCCCCTGATGGCTTCTCCATAATACAGAAAAAATAATTGGGAAAGCCAGCTGAGAGCGAGTGACACCTTCATTATGTCCTTGTACTGTAAAAGGAAGCAGAGACAGAAACTGAAGCAGGGTGATCTCACGCATGGCATCCCATATAAATGCAATAACGAAGGTTTTCAACCCACCAGCATCCACGCAGTGTTGAAAAATCAATTTGAGGTGGAGTGTGTTTTTAAGACTTTATCAGCATCCGTAGTTCCCGATGAAACAGGTTTTTGGCACAGAGATCGGTGACATAAAAGCTCCTAGCGCGAGCAGCTGCTTGTTACTGTCATGGCAGCAAAATTGACTGTGGTCATTAGGAAGCACGATAGGCTTTTGACTCAGAAGCATGACAATTTAACTTTGCGCTGATGCGACGGTCCAGACTTTTTATCATCGGCATAGGCAGAATCTGGATAAAGCTTGAGGTATGGAAATGATGCTTTTGGGTGTGTATACCTGGTTCAAGGCATTCTTCAACTAAGGGAATAATATATTGTCATGGATGCCGGCAAACCTGCCAGATGATGGGGCTTCCGAAGAAAACAAAATCAAAACACCTCTCAACCATGAGATCGGACAGAAAGTATAGGTTCTGCACATAGATTACTATATAGTTACAAACCAATAAAACATGATCTAATTTGCTCCTACGCGAGGAAAAAAACCTTCCTGATTAGTGATGGACGAACTTCCGACGGGACGTTTCGCGAACGCGAAACGCGAACGGACACAAACGTTCGCGAAAACGACCGTTCGCCGCGGGCTCCATTGACTTCAATGGGAGGCGAATTTCGCAAACCTTTAGGTCGAATTTGCGGCCACGGGGTAATTATTAGGGGGTAGCACGTAGTCCCACCACCTGGACAATAGCATAATACATGTATGAGGTGAATTTGGGATCGATAACTACAAGCATTTTTTTTTTATTTGGGAAATTGTTCTGACAATTCAGGACTATGGAGCTAATGAAGGCAATGGAGGAGAGGGAAGGTCAGGGACCAGGGTAGGCAAACAAGAGGGTGCAGGAGATACAGAGCACTGACAGCAGCACCGTAATACAGAGCACTGACATCAGCACCGTGACATACAGCGCTGACAGCAGCTCCGTGACATACAGCGCTGACAGCAGCTCCGTGACATACAGCGCTGACAGCAGCTCCGTGACATACAGCGCTGACAGCAGCTCCGTGACATACAGCGCTGACAGCAGCTCCGTGACATACAGCGCTGACAGCAGCACCGTGACATACAGCGCTGACAGCAGCTCCGTGACATACAGCGCTGACAGCAGCTCCGTGACATACAGCGCTGACAGCAGCTCCGTGACATACAGCACTGACAGCAGCTCCGTGACATACAGCGCTGACAGCAGCTCCGTGACATACAGCGCTGACAGCAGCACCGTGACATACAGCGCTGACAGCAGCTCCGTGACATACAGCGCTGACAGCAGCTCCGTGACATACAGCGCTGACAGCAGCTCCGTGACATACAGCACTGACAGCAGCTCCGTGACATACAGCGCTGACAGCAGCTCCGTGACATACAGCGCTGACAGCAGCACCGTGACATACAGCGCTGACAGCAGCTCCGTGACATACAGCGCTGACAGCAGCTCCGTGACATACAGCGCTGACAGCAGCTCCGTGACATACAGCGCTGACAGCAGCTCCGTGACATACAGCGCTGACAGCAGCTCCGTGACATACAGCGCTGACAGCAGCTCCGTGACATACAGCGCTGACAGCAGCTCCGTGACATACAGCGCTGACAGCAGCTCCGTGACATACAGCGCTGACAGCAGCACCGTAAGCAGCCCCAGGAGGAAGTCAGCACAGCACAGGGATGGTGTGATCCCCTCATAATAAGAACCCCCAGGAGGAAGTCAGCACAGCACAGGGATGGTGGGAGCCCCTCATAATAAGAACACCCAGGAGGAAGTCAGCACAGCACAGGGATGGTGGGAACCCCTCATAATAAGCAGCCCCAGTAGAAATATGACACCGCTCAACCTCTTCAAAGAGGAGGGTAGGGGCATATAGTACGGTGTGCTTTTTTGGGTCAGGGAAGTGAGCCAAATGAATTAAGAAGGTCTGTGTGCTTGATTCCAAAAATTGTTTATAGACATATACATGGTCTACTGATCACATGTGTTGAATTCCTCCGAGATCCATGCCTCATTCATTTTTAGAAATGTGAGGTAGTTAACACTGTCGTGAGCTAGGCGAGTACGCTTATCGGTCACAATCCCCCCTGCTGCGCTGAACGTCCTTTCGGACAGGACACTGGATGAGGGGCAAGCCAACAGTTCGATTGCAAATTGGGCAAGCTCTGGCCAGAGGTCAAGCCTGCCCACCCAGTAGTCTAGGGGTTCATCACTCCTCAGAGCGTCCACATCGGCCGTTAACCCAATGTAGTCGGACACCTGACGGTCTAGGCGTTCCCTGATGCTGGATCCGGATGACACCTGTCGATGGGTCGGCTGAAAGAATGACCTCATATCCGAAGTCACCAACACATCTTCAAACCGGCCTCTTCTTGCAGGCGCTGTTGGATTGGTACCCGCAAATCCTTCTCTGGGAGTGGGAATTGCTCCTCTGCCAGCGCACGCAAAAGCAGAATGCAGCATTTCTCGAAGCAAGGCCTGGAAGTGCTGCATTCTGACAGCCCTCTGCGACGGCGGTAACATTTCCGCCATTTTGTGTTTGTACCGGGGATCTAAGTACGTTGCCACCCAGTACTGGTCCTTGACCCTCATGCTTTTTATACGGGGGTCCCTATTAAAACACTGGAGCATGAAGGCCCCCATTTGCACTCAAGCGGAAGGTATGTGGTGGTGGTGGTGTTGTTGGTGGTAGTGTCTTTGGGGGTGCACATAGCAGAGAGTGAAGAAGAGGGTGCAGATCGAGAGGATGAGGAGGGTGCAGAAGAATAAGGCTGAGTGAGCCACTCAACCAAGTCTGGTGCGTCCTTTAAAGTAATTGAACGCACCTTCTGCAACTTCCCACTTTGGCTCAAGGCTGTTGCTCCTGCCCTACCCCTACCACCCCTGCGGAAGGGCCTGCCTCTTCCTCTGCCTGTCATTTTTTAAATCACCCTGTGACAAAACTCTTAGTCCCTATACCGCTGAAGGACTGCTGCAGTATAGGGCAGCGGTCAGCAGTAGTGCACGTCAACCCTATGTATTGTGGACCGATAGCGGTCCTTACAGAACAGCAGACTGTACTGCACTCAGGCCTATGTACCGTAGCACCCTATACCAAGTTACCAGTCCTTATAAAAACTTTTGTGGACCAAGCAGGTTGTGTGTTAGTGTTTAGCAGACTGTGCGTCAGTCCCTATACCGCTGAAGGACTGCTGCAGTATAGGGCAGCGGTCAGCAGTAGTGCACGGCAACCCTATGTATTGTGGACCGATAGCGGTCCTTACAGAACAGCAGACTGTAACGCACTCAGGCCTATGTACCGTAGCACCCTATACCAAGTTACCAGTCCTTATAAGAACTTTTGTGGACCAAGCAGGTTGTGTGTTAGTGATTAGCAGACTGTACGTCAGTCCCTATACCAATGAAGGACTGCTGCAGTATAGGGCAGCGGTCAGCAGTAGTGCACGGCAACCCTATGTATTGTGGACCGATAGCGGTCCTTACAGAACAGCAGACTGTACTGCACTCAGGCCTATGTACCGTAGCACCCTATACCAAGTTACCAGTCCTTATAAGAACTTTTGTGGACCAAGCAGGTTGTGTATTAGTGTTTAGCAGACTGTGCGTCAGTCCCTATACCGCTGAAGGACTGCTGCAGTATAGGGCAGCGGTCAGCAGTAGTGCACGGCAACCCTATGTATTGTGGACCGATAGCAGTCCTTACAGAACAGCAGACTGTACTGCACTCAGGCCTATGTACCGTAGCACCCTATACCAAGTTACCAGTCCTTATAAGAACTTTTGTGGACCAAGCAGGTTGTGTGTTAGTGTTTAGCAGACTGTGCGTCAGTCCCTATACCGCTGAAGGACTGCTGCAGTATAGGGCAGCGGTCAGCAGTAGTGCACGTCAACCCTATGTATTGTGGACCGATAGCGGTCCTTACAGAACAGCAGACTGTAACGCACTCAGGCCTATGTACCGTAGCACCCTATACCAAGTTACCAGTCCTTATAAGAACTTTTGTGGACCAAGCAGGTTGTGTATTAGTGTTTAGCAGACTGTGCGTCAGTCCCTATACCGCTGAAGGACTGCTGCAGTATAGGGCAGCGGTCAGCAGTAGTGCACGGCAACCCTATGTATTGTGGACCGATAGCGGTCCTTACAGAACAGCAGACTGTACCGCACCCAAGCCTATGTACCGTAGCACCCTAGACAGACCAAGTTACCAGTCCTGATAAAGAGCTTTGTGGAACAAGTGAGTTGTGAATGATTAGCAGACTGCAGCAGAAGGGCAGCAGTCAAGTATAATATTCTTTCTATATTTGGAAGAAAGAATATTATACGTGTACAAGCCTATTACCGTACCACTGATACCAGTCCTGAAAAGAACCTTTGTGGAACTAATAGTAACAGCAAGTCTTTAAAATTATCCTCACTGCCTGACACACTGCTTCCTGCCTGTCCCTATACAAATTGGCAAAAAAGAGTAGGCTGGAACGATTAGCTGGAACAGCTCTTTTGTGGACCTGATAGTAACAGCTAATGATGATGATGATGATGATGATGAAGAAAGACTAATCTGGCTGAGCTGTCCCTAAAATAGCAGCATACAGCGCTCTGTCCCTTTATCTAAACTGACAAAAGAAACTCAGGCTGCTGACCTAACACCTATACCAGTCCTGAAAAGAACTTTTGTGTACCAAATAGCTAGCGTTTTCTCTGTCCCTACTCCACACAGGATCCTTTCCCTACAGTGACAGAAGAAAGAATGTAAAATGGCCACCGAATCGGGTGTATTTATAGGTTAGGGGGAATGTCCAAGTGTCCGTGAGCTGTCATGTCTCAATTGGTTGTCCTGTAACACATGATAAACGTGTCACGAAAGGTTAAAGTTCTTGTATACATTAAACACGTAAGTCCGCCGGGGCGAACGACGGAAAAAGGCGTTCGAACCCGCGGACGGCGAAAGTCGGAAATTCGCCGCGAAACGACCGCCGGGCGAAACGTTCGTCCATCACTATTCCTGATTCCCTAGGAGGCAATTGGATATTTCCTGGAGCAACTACCCCTGGAGCTACAGTAGGTGCCGCCGATATTGTGTTTCCCCGCTGCGAGCTGTGCTTCTCACATATCACATCCATAGGAATGTATTGGGGGCGGCGATCGGGAGGAGCGAGCGGGAGGAGCGACATAGCTAACAGCAGCGAGATTGACACAATATCGGCAGCACCCACTGTAATACCTCTAAATATTAGTATCCAGATACATTTTTTTTTGCATTTAGGAAAGAATCCAGGCCATATTTAACCGCTTCGGCCCCATAAGATTTGGCTGCTGACTGATCAGGCCATTTTTTGGGGGCACTGCGTAGATTTAACTGGCGAGTGCGCAGTCGTGCAGTGCTGCACCCAAACCAAATTGATGTCCTTTTTTTCCCCCACGAATAGAGCTTTCTTTTGGTGGTATTTGATCATCTCTGCGTTTTTTATTTTTTGCGACAATTTTGAAAAAAAACACAATATTTTGTACGTTTTGCTCTAATAAATATCCCCATTTATTTTTTAAAAGCTACTTTTTCTCAGTTTAGGCCGATATGTATTCTACATATTTTTGGTAATAAAAATCGCAATAAGCATATATTGATTGGTTTGCCCAAAAGTTATAGCGTCTACAAAATTGAGGATAGATTTATAGCATTTTTATTATTATTATTATTTTTCACTAGTAATGGCAGCAATCTGCGATTTTTATTAGGACTGCGACATTATGGCGGACACATCGGACACTTTTGACACATTTTTGGGACCATTGGCATTTATACAGCGATCAGTGCTATAAAAATGCACTGATTACTGTAAAAATGTCACTGCAGGGAAGGGGTTAAACACTAGGGGGCGATCAAGGGATTAACTGTGTTCCCTCTCTGTGTTCTAACTGAAGGGGGGGATGGGACTGTCTAATTGGAGATGACAGATCGCTGTTCATACTTCAGTTTCTTCTCCCCTCAAAGAACCGGAAACTGTGTTTACACACACAGATCCCGATTCTCGGTGTGTCATGTGCGATCGCAGGAGCCAAGTGGTCATCGTGGGTGAGCGTGTGCCCCTAGTGGCCACAGGGTGAAGCAACGATAATGTCGTTTCGCCCAGCCGTACCATTCTGCCGCAGTAAAACTGTGGCGGCTGGTCGGCAAGTGGTTAAAACAATCTACTGAGCTGACCAGAACCAGCACCTTGATGCTGGTGATGCTAAAACACAGCTGCTGGTGACTCTGGAACACAGATGCTAATGATCCTGGAACACAGATGCTAGTGATCCTGGAACACAGCTAATAGAGATGCTGGAACTCAGCTGCTGGTGATTCTGAAACTCAACTGTTTGTGATTCTGAAAAATGTAAAATTGACCTTGAAATGTCTAATGCTAAACAGTTCAAGTATTTTATCCAGGCATTGCAGTACCGTACCTTTCCACCCCAATAATTTGGTGATCTTGGCATAATGTTTTTGGTAACCCTGGAATCCTGGAACAAAACTGTTGGTGATGCTGGAACACAGCTGCCAGCGTCACTAGGCAGAACGGGGAGATGCTTGTTTACATTAGCATCTCCCCGTTATTCCCCATTCTTCCTCACCGTGAGACAATCGCGGGTATCTCCACGGACATCTCGGGTCCGCAGGGACCCACGGTCACGGAGCCAGTGGCGCACGCACGCCCCGCAAGCCGCCTCTTAAAGGGCAACGTACAGATACGTTAATCTGCCTTTACTAGGGTTGCCACCTGTCCAAGATTCACCCGGAGAGTTCGTGTTTGGAATCATGCATTCGGGATTCAGACTGCCTGAAACCTGGGCACATTATTTAGAATGGACTATGGCTTCCCAGCAGGGTTGCTGGCTGCAGTTGTCTAAGCTGAGAGTGTGTTACACTTTTTCACACTGCCCAAAGTCAGCACTAACAGTTCTTCCTGCCACACACACAGACGGGAGAGGAGAGAGGGCTTGCTCTGCAACTCTTTCCCCCACCCCTACCCCTCTATGTCTTCCCACACTCCAATCCCCAAGTCCTCTCCATACATCAGAGTTTTCAGTGTTCCCCCTTAAATCAGGGTCCCCAGAGTTCTCCCTTACATCAGAGTCTGCAGAGTCCCCCCTTACAGTGAAAGGGAACTCTGCGAGTTCAGATTTAAAAGGGGAACTTTGTGGATTCACATGTAAAACGGGAATTCTGTGGACTCTGATGTAAAGGGTGACTCTTGTTATTAAAGCAGGGGGCCGCCGGGAGTGCGCGTTTTTTTTTTTTTTTTTTTTTTTTAAAGCCAGCAGCTACAAATACTGCAGCTGCTGACTTTTAAAATAGTGACACTTACCTGTCCAGCGCGCCCGCGATGTCGGCACCCGAAGCCGATCTCTCGATCGTCTCTCGGGTGCTGCCGCCGCCATCTTGGGTATGGGAATCAGGAAGTGGAGCCTTTCGGCTTCATTTCCCGGTTCCCTACTGCGCATGCGCGAGTCGCGCTGCGCAATGAGGATGGACCCTCTGGGATCTGTGTGTTTCCCAGCAGGCAGCGGGGGACTTTCGGAAAGGGGCGTAATCTACGCCCCTTTCCGCAGAGAGCTATCCAGGAAGTGGGTGCAGATACCTGTACTGTACAGGTACCTGCACCCCCCTCCCCCCTGAAAGGTGCCAATTGTGTCGCCGGAGGGGAGGAGGATTCCAATGAGCGGAAGGTCCACTTTAGGGTGGACCTCCGCTTTAACTTCTTATGATTAGAAATGTTATTTAATAGCAAAATATATGCATAGTTTATACAATAAAAAAAAAATTGCTGTGTGCCACTAAAGTGTTCGAGTTTGACTTGAAGAAAATGTGGCAACCCTAGCCTGTACGTGCCCTTCTGCCGCAGTATATCTGCGTCAGGCGGTCGGGAAGCGGTTAAGTGAACTCCATACTATAATTGTATGGGCTGCCGTTCTTTCAAATAGTCTCCGGATTTGTCAAAAGAGAGCATAAAGCTATTATAACAGTCCAGATAAAGTTTATTGGTTAAAGTAATTGCTTAGGATTTTATTAGACTGTATGGTTTTCCTATATTTGCATTCCAAAATCGAATTGTAAAGCACGTCCAGATCCACTTAAGTCCTGCATTACCATACCCTGATAAAGGGGGCCTTCTGGAACCCCCTGAAATGCATTGGCCTTTTAAAGAGGAAGTAAACCCTGATGGGTTTACTTCCTCTTTCATTCCCTGCAAAGGTAAAGCATAATGGACTACTATACATCGCATAGTAGTCCATTATGTGTCACTTACCTGACACAGGAGCCAGCGATGTCACCGCTGTCCCCTGTAGTCCGGCGCATCCATTTTCTCGGTGGGTCTCGCCGCTCCGCCGCTGTCATTCAGTGAAGCCGCGATGATGTCACTCTCGCGCATGCGCATGGGAGCCGCCACGCGTGGCATATTCGCCGTTGACGGTGCCGCGCTCAGTGCGCCTGCGCGCCGCTGTCTACGGCGCATGCGCCGTAGACAGCGGTGCCTGTCTTTTGGCAAATATCTCCTAAACCTACACGATATTTCTTGGACCTACAGGTAAGCCTTAATCTAGGCTTACCTGTAGGTCAAAGTGTGTTGTAAGGGTTTACAACCACTTTAAAGGATTAGTGTTACCAATAAACTTTATGTGGACATTGAAATATCTTGCCGTTCTCTTTCTTACAAATCCTGAGATGTTACCCAGATGGCCTAGTCAAGGTTCCTTGTGTACTGGAGAGCAGCCTACAAAAAACTGTTACACTTTTGCCGCGTACACACGATCAGATTGTCCGGCGTACTTAGTCCGCCGAAACGCTTTTTAGCGGACAATTCGATCGCGTGTGGGCTTCAGCTGACTTTTCCAGCTTGAAGTCCGGCGGACTAAGAAAGTATTTTTGCACTCCAATCTTCCCGTCGGACTTGGGTTTCAGCGGACAATACATTCGTCAGTATGCTAGTACGGCGGACTAAGAATGACGCATACTCAGAAGCAATTACGAAAAAGGAAGCTATTGGCTACTGGCTATTGAACTTCCTTTTTCTAGTCCCGTCGTACGTGCTGTACGTCATCGCGCAAGCGAACATCGGACTTTCTATGTGTCCGTGTGTGGCCAAGTCCGTTCGGTAGAAAGTCCGCCGGATTATCTGCCGGATTGTATGTCGGACTAAGTACGCCATACAATTTGATCGTGTGTACGCGGCATCAGAGTACCTAACTATATCAGGGTCCAGTGCTCCACCAGCTTAGCTTGTCTGTCTATTAGGTTCATTTAAATAACACATTTTTATTTTATTGATAACTAATTTTCTGGCCCAAAATCAATTAAAGGAGGCCAGGAAGACCACGCGCTTAGATGTGGGGGCTTCATTCATAGTAGAAGTGGACTAAAACAAAGTCCAAATGATGCAATTACTAGTTTCCAACCAATAAGCACATAAGGCAATACTTGCATATCTCCGAGTACCTGTTAATCCACTTGATCTGGGTGGAATTTGTTCCAGAAAACCAACATGGTCTTCTATAGAATCTTTTATTGCATCTCTTTGAAGGTCACGGAAAGTAGCTTCAGAAAATGAGCCGAAGAGCTTCTTTAAATGATTGCATTGCACTCTAGGATGGTTGAAATTGAATTTCTTCCCAGAACAACATACATAACCTCAGACACATATTATAAATAAGGCAAATAGTGATAGAACACTGGGAAACCATTGGATTGTTTCTCTACATAATTTTACGCCTCTAAGGGGTAGCAGGTGTCTGATTGTGTGTGCAAATCCCACATTTGCTGTGCTGTTGGCAGGAAATAGGTGAGTTAGGAGCACCTGCTACCTTAACAAGGTTTGGCTGAAAACTGATCGTCTCACAATATACGAACAGGCTCTTTGATACAGTAGTAACATTGAATAAACAGATAAAGAAAAATAAATTAAGCTTATCTCTCACAATGTAGTTTTCTATTTTGTCGGGATGCCAACAAGTATTTACAAGGATTTTCATCCAACTTAACTTTGTGTAGGAATTCTTTTGATTAGAGATTTGCTCTCTGTCACTGAGAACCCATGTATAACCTTCAGTACAGGAACTTCTATGGCTCCTAAGGGGGGTATTCTCTCACTCAGCTTCTGATCTTTTGTAGATCATTAATAGTTGATATATCAAATTATACAGTCTTCTCCTTCTCACCTTCTAGGTTCGATTTTTTCTTGGTGGGTGGTTTTCATCCTTGGTATTTACATTTTAGGGTCTCAAGAGGTTTTAGCGAGGATGCAGGGACGCACTGGATACCTTCAGCTGCCATTGTGCTTTTGCTGGGTTTCCAGTGCGTCCCTGTAATTGTAAGGAGGAGTAGGCTCCCTCCAAGCATACGGTGTCTTGAAATTTTCGTTTATGTTACAACCAAAAAGTAAAATGTATTTTATTGGGATTTTATGTGATAGACCGACGCAACGTGGCACATACAGTAATTGTGAAGTAGAAGGAAAATAATAAATGGTTTTCAACATTTCTTACAAATAAATATGTGAAAAGTGTGGGGTACATTTGTATGGCGCCCCCTCGAGTTAATAGAATTCCCTTTCACTGCAATTACAGCTGCAAGTCTTTTTGGGGGTGTCTCTACCAGCTTTACACATCTGGAGAGTGATATTTTTACACATTCTTCTGTGCAAAATCGCTCAAGCTCTGTCAGATTGGACGGAGAGCGTCCGTGAACAGCAATTTTCAAGTCTTGCCACAGATGTTTCTTTGGATTCAGGGCTGGACTGTGATTGGGCCATTCTAACACATGAATATGCTTTGATCTAAACCATTCCATTGTTGCTCTGGTTGTATGTTTCGGGTCGTTGTCCTGTTGGAAGGTGAACCTCCGCCTCAGTCTCAAGTCTTTTGCAGACTCCAACAGGTTTTCTTCTAAGATTGCCCTGTATTTGGCTCCATCCATTTCCCCGTCAACTCTGACCAGCTTCCCTGTCCCTGATGAAGAAAAGCGTCCCCACAACCAGATGCTGCCACCAGGGTGATGTGTTCAGGGTGATGTGCAGTGTTAGTTTTCCACCACACATAACGTTTTGCTTTTAGGCCAAAAAGTTCAATTTTGGTCTCATCTGACCAGAGCACCTTCTTCCATATGTTTGCTGTGTCCCCCACATGGCTTCTCACAAACTGCAAACAGGACTATTTCTGGCTTTCTTTCAACAGTGGCTTTTTTCTTGCCACTTTTCCATAAAGACCAGATTTGTGGAGTTCATGACTAATAGTTGTACTGTGGACAGATTCTCCCACCTGAGCTGTGGATCTCTGCAGCTCCTCCAGAGTTACCATGGACCTCTTGGCTGTGTCATGGTTATGCAATAGAGTTTGTCTGCTTACCTGTTTCCATGTGTTCATCTCTAGAGACCAGCTGACCCTCACCTGACTGCTTTTGTAATCCATCCTCTGGCATGACTCTACCCTAGCTCCTATCAGAGAACTCTATATTAACCTGTGCACTGCAGGCCAACCCTGCTGATCAACCATTGTGTATTCCTTTGTGTGTTTAGCTTCCTGTTACCTGCCGTGTGCGCTTTTGTTGTTCCATTACCAACTTTGGCGTGTCCTGGACTATCCCTGTTTGCCTGTGATCCTGACCTATTGGCGTGTCCCTGACTATTCCTGTCTGCTTGTGGCCCCGACCTTGGCTTTATCCCTCACTATCCCTATCCTCCTGTTGCCTACTGTGAGTGCGAGCTGGGGGACCCTGGGGGTCGCGACCTGGAGCCAGTTGCAGCCAAGTCCATCCTCACCACTAGAGGCTCTGGTGAACACCTGCTGGCTCTTAGACTCTGCGCCCCAGGGAATCTTACGCTCTAACCTCGGTGGGATCTGTCTCCCGTCCGTTGCAGTCAGCCTTAGGGTCCACAACCTTGCGGTGCACTCCTGATCCCTACGATGTGCATCTGTCACCTCGCCTCAAGGTGACCTGACAGGCTGCTTCTTAAAATTACCTGGGATTGGTAATAGCAGGTTTTCTCAGAAAATAAATCTACAATCTAGGTGCCGGATCCCTGTGACATCACTGACCAAATATGAACATTAACGTCACCTAGGCGACTCCACCTATGGACCAAGAGAGGTTATTAGGTGTGAATTAAGCAGCAGGAACTGATAGGGTGGGCAGGTTCATGTTCTAGGCAGTTTTGCCGGGCAGTATTTCTTGTGATTAATGTGGGTCTGCATTGCTGGATGATGTGGTTGACATTGGATTTATTGTGGGGTATTATTTTTACTGAAGGACTTGCAAAAACAGTGTGTGTGTGATTATTTAAAAAAAAATGTTTTGTGCTATGTACCCTTTACTCATTCACATAGGAGGGGGTGATATCCTGGGGGCCTTTAACTGTTAAATAGGCTTTCACATTCCAATAAGGCCCCCTGTATGCAGACCCCCACAACCATGGGGCCAGGGTTGTGGGGAAGATGTCCTTGTCCGCATCAACACGGGGACATGATGCTATGCCTGGGGGGTCTCAAATAAATGTTTGGTCCCATTTAACTTTGCCTTTGATAAATATAGAGCTACCCACACAGGAGCTGCTAGTAATTGGGCCTATTTCCCCCACTCACAATATGAACAGCCAGGCAAACAACATTTTGGCATTGAGTAAAACATAAAAAAAAGGAAAACTGTGGGACTTTTAAGGTGTCAAGAAATGAGGAGTATAGTATTTTTTAATTATATAAAATTTACTTTATTGTTGTCAATGAAAACATTTTCATAAAAATCCCTTGTTGCATGTCAAATTCAATCCATATATTTTTTACAGACACTACCGCTCTACATGTTTCGCTTCGAGTGAGCTTCTTCAGGAGATTCTATAGTGCTGTATGAAATGATTACTAAAAAAAGGAAAACAACAAAACTGGGTATATTACTACAAAATTTGTCATTTGTTTACAGTTTATCAGATTAAAGGAAGTAGCGATGTGGGTAGGTGACAAAGAAATGGCACCAACATCCCTGTAGATAAGTGTAAACAAGGGAATTTTTTGGCGGGATTTTTGAGGGTGACGGCAAAAAAGAAGAAGTAATTTCAATACTTCACAATATGTATAAAAATAACAATGTTTTTATTGCTACATACAAGACATAGTTAAAATGTTTTGGTATAGATTATGTGCACATGTACAAAGAAAAATCTAGATTTCAAAGCACATGACAAAATTTGATCACTTGACAATAGCATTGGAGTGATTGTCCCGACATGTTTCCCAACTCCGGGCTCATCAGTGGATGTTTTAAAGACAATTAGATGTAACACTGCATAGAACAAAACAAAATTAAAAACATTACATTGACTTTAAATACAATACAGAAAAATAATAAGAAATAATAATAATGATACGGTAGGCTGTCGACTGGTGATGGGCATGGTAGTCGACAGCCTACTCTACCGTATCATTATTATTATTTCTTATTATTTTTCTGTATTGTATTCAAAGTCAAGGCAATGTTTTTAATGTACAATCTATAGCAAAACTTTTTAACTATGTCTTGTATGTAGTAATAAAAACTTAGTTATTTTGGACCCTCAAAAATCCCACCAAAAAATTCCCTTGTTTACACTTATCCGAATAAAGGTGCACAAAAATACACACATATATATATATATATATATATATATATATATATATATATATATATATATTAAATATCGACAAAAAAAGGAATTTTACAATCAAACATTAATTGCTAAAACATTAAAGGACCTACCAAGTATGCAAACTTTACACAATACGACGCCTAGGCATTTAGTTTATGAGTATTTCCAGCAGATAACTCCATGTCAGTGGCATGATAACCACAGGGGGGCGATGCAGAAAAAATAACTGAATCCTATAAAGCAGTGGTCATCAACCCTGTCCCCAGGGCCCACTAACAGGCCAGGTTTGCAGGATAACTGAAATGCATCACAGGTGATATCATTTGCTGCTCAGTGATTGCAGTATTCTAGTCTGCATCTCCCCAAGGTAAAACATAAAACCTGGCCTGTTAATGGGCCCTGACGACAGGGTTGATGACCACTGCTATAAAGGAAAACATATATCTCTAAATATAGTGTGTATATGGGGAGTATACTGAGACCTAACCCCTTTGTCCCCATATAATTATGCATCTTTTGAGCTTTATAATTAGGCCCAAATTGTCCCAAATCAGGAAAGATAGTAAAAGTAATAATCAAGAAATACCTGAATTAAAAGAATGAAGAGATTTTCATTGAAGTTGGGTATTGGCCTGAGAGAAAGAGCGAATTTGCTGAGTGTAGATATGGAGGCGCAGGATCCAAATCTGTTTAGATATCACTCCACCAATAGAACCCACAGGTATTTGATTATCCCAAATGGAAGTGGGATCAAGAATGGCTTGCCAAGAAAAGCAAGCCAAACAGACAATGGTAATTTTTCAAATAATGATAAAAGTTTGTCCAAAGTTAAAAAATTTGCCAGTTCAAAGAAAGTGAGTGAACATTAAACCGGGTATTCAGCTTACCTGCCAGTAATGAAAATAACAAATGCAGAGAGAGAGGAGAGATGAATACTCTCTCTCTCATAAGAGCCCTCTGACAGAGAATGGCGGCCAAAGCCGCGTTCATAACCCCCCCGTTCCGTAAGCGTCGGCCATCACTATTGAAACGCGGACGTCATTTCCCGGGTGCTATTGTGCATGCGCAATCAAAGATTCAGGAACGACGCACCGCGCATGCATGATCAATAAATCCTCCATCTTGGATTAGCCTGCGCATAAGGGAGACAGGGACAAAAAGGCCTGACTGGAAAAGGAGCTCAACCTTATGGAGCAGCATTAGACTTAGACCTAACGGGCAATGGTCCACATTCCAAATTTGATCAGATATGGAAGGATCGGTGCCCGGGGCTTCCGTATGTTTATCATATTATTGATCAGACAATTCGTTCTGCTGAATTACCTTTGGAAAAATTGATAGAAAAATCATTATTAGATAATTAAATAACAAACTAGATACAGGTATATAGAGCCATCTTAATGCTTCAGTACAAAACTAGATACATTGATCGTGATGTAAGAGTGTACATATTTGAATATTGAGAACACTTTAAAATTTTCATAAAGATACACAGAAAAGATATATACAGCCAAGCAGTTTAGAGATCAAATAAGCATTATTTTTCAGAAATGTCGTTTTTCTAAAAAGTCAAGGTATTGTGAAGCACTATATCTTTATATAGGAAAGGTTTGAAACGTAGTGCATCATTTAAATCTGGAGGTTTTAGGGCTGACAAACTATGAATCCAGCGAGCTTCGCATTGTAACGATATTTTGTCATTATTCCCCCCTCTTTCATTTAAAGGAATATGCTCCAGTGCAAAGAAATGCATTTGAGAGCAATCAAAGCCATGAAATAAGCCCATGTGGCGGCTAACTGGGGTCTCCATTTTTTTTGGACACCAAAGAGACATGGTCTCGAATTCGATGGAAAAGGGTCTTTTTGTTTTACCTACATAGTATGCCCCACAACTACATAGCATAATGTATAGCACTCCTACCGATTGGCACGTAGCCAGAAACTGAGGTCTAAAAAGATACCCAATAGGAAGAGTGATTTCTGCTGCTTTGAAAATATATTTACAAAAGTTGCATTTATTGCAAGAAGTAGTTCCCTTTGATTTGTTCTGAGTTCCTACCTTTAATTCATAACGACTATGGACAAGTTTGTCTTTGAGCGATTTAGATCTTCTGAAGGTGATTTCAGGATACGTTTTTAAATGTTTAGAGATAGTTCTGTCAGCCATTGGGAGATACCAATATGTTTGCATAATTTGGCAAACCTGTTTATGCTGACCTGAGAAGTGGGTAATCATTCTGACTCCTGGATTAGCTTTAGGATCTTTTTGACCATAGATTAGTGAAGCTCTGTTTTTACTCTTTGCTTTAACATATACCCTTTTAAGGCATTTCTTGCTATAGCCTCGTTGTGCGAGGCGTAGCAGGAGTGCCTTCGCTTCTGTTACAAAGGTTTTAATGTCACTGCAATTTCTGTTTAGCCTAAGATATTGCCCATATGGGACATTTGCCACCAATGAAGTTGGATGCAAACTATTGGCATGCAAGAGTGAATTCCCTGCAGAGGGTTTACGAAAAAGGGTAGAACCCAAGGTTCCATCAGAATTGACTAGTATTTGAATATCCAAAAAACTAATATTTTCTTGCTGGCATTATAAAGTGAATTTAAAGTTGTATTCATTAACTTTTAATTTCTCAAAAAAAGAGAACAACTTGTCCTTGATCCCAGTCCAAATGAGGAAAATGTTGTCAATATATCGACGCCATAGTGGTATCCTACATAAGGAGGACTGCATTTCCTCACTACAAAATAGCTCTCGCTCCCACCTCCCCAGGGATCAGTTGGCGTACGATTAGGCACCCCATCACCACCCCCTGCACCTTGAGGTAGTGGGAGCGACCAAACAAGAAAATGTTGTTTGTCAGAACAAATTCCAAAAGATTCAATATGAATTTGTTGTAAGGTGTCATGGGGGATGGAGTTGTAGAGGGCCTCAACATCCAAGGCCACTAACCAGGCTTCCTTGGGGACATGTAGCCCATCAAGAGCCCGAAGAAGATCTGAAGTATCCCTCTACATGTTGTCGAAGGTAATTGTCTATCAATTGACTTGCAGTCTCTGTAAGGCAGCCATTACCGGAGACTAATCGGTCTTCCAGGTGGCTACATTAGATTTTTATGTTTTTTCGGCAAGGCGTAAAGCGTGGGTGTCTTAGGGTATTTAACATTTAGGAACTCCCATTTTTTTTGTTTATAAGGCCTTCATAATAGGCTGAGCCTATAGTTTGCGATATCGTTTCTCTGTAAGGCTGATATTGCTATCAGATTATTTTATACCATTCACGTTTTTTTAACAAATTCATGACCATAGTTTCATACTGCTGCCAGTCCATTAATACAAGATTGCCTCCTTTGTCCGAGGACTTGATAATCAAATTTTTATTCTGTTGTAATGAGGTGACTGCCTCTTGCTGGGCCAGGGTTAGATTGGATTGAGATAGGCCTTTCCAATTGGTCTGGCAAATCTCATTGGTGACTTGTTGCGTAAAGGCCCATATGTTAGGATTACACTGTAGAGCTGAAAATGCCTTGGATTTAGCTGTATAGTCCCTAGGAATGGAAATTATGTGAGGAATGTCTAGTAGGACAGCCGAGGCCCACCAGAGCGATGGCTCGCCTGAGCCAGAGGTCTCAGTCTCATCAACATGACCTTCCTCCCATAAATCATCTAGTGCATTTATATCATTAATTGTTAATTCTTTCCAAAATGGATTGGCCAAGGAATGACCTTGGGAATAGGGCTGTTCCTTATCACATATGTTTTTAAACATTAATTTTCTTGAGAATAGATTGATGTCCTTGGTGAGTTCAAACTGATCCACCTTTTGGGTGGGGCAGAATGTCAATCCTAAACCAAGGACCTGAACCTGATTCTCAGTAAGTGTGTAAGAAGATAAATTAATCACCTCAAATTTGTTTTGTTTGTATGCAGTTTGGGATTCACTAGGTGTCTCTTCTTTGCATCCGGAAAAGGTTGAGAAAAGATTGGTGCGGGACGAAAATCTAATTGGGAATTATTCCCAATCGGTTGGCTTACCTGAGCTGGGGTTTGTGTCGGAAAAATTTGTGAAATGATAGTAGTGCCTGTGTTTATGGTGGATTCCAAGTGGCCACGTCCTTGTAAATGAGAGGATATAGCCTGAGTTAAACGTGCAGTGTTTTGTGCCCGACCTGTGTTAGGAGTGCGCTTCGGTGTAGAGACTTGTGCATTATCAATATAATTTTTCTGTTTAAAGAAACTAGATGTCTTGCTAGTGCGAGTTCGTTCGTGCGCCTGTGAAGAGGATGCAGAAGAAAATTCAGATGTGTCAGAATCATTGGGGTCATTAGTTGATTCTTTCGGTTTATATATTTTATTGTTGTGTCTCTTATTTTTGCCCTGGGCCCAATTAAAGGCCTGATTGTTGTCATAAGATAATTTGTCTCGCATCAATTTTTTCTCTTTTGTTTTCAGTATTTCTACAACATAAATCTCTAAATTACTTTTCAAAAGTGATTTCTCGTGTACTGAACAAGGGGTCAGAGACAACTTTTTCATTTTCTCTATATAATCTCTCAATGTCTTTGTCTAGGGAAATTAGTTCAACAGTGTATTGATGGCAAAGTAGTTCCATCATGTGGGTGGAACATATTTGTAGATTCTCTTCACAGTTTGTTTTAAAATCTAATTCTATTGCATTGATATTTGGAAAAATTTGTATCCTTAAACCCCACGGTGAGATTTTTTCTTCTATATATTTAACCACTTGCCGACCGCTGTCAGCACATATATGTCGGCAGAATGGCACGGCTGGGCAAAGTAACATACTTGTATGTTACTTTGAATTTCTCTCAGTGCGCGCCACGAACTCCGTGACCGTGCCCACGGGACCCGCGGACTCGATCGCCGCTGGGATACCCGTGCTGAAGAACGGGGAGATGCCGATGTAAACAGCATCTCCCCGTTCTGCCTAGTGACAGGACACTGATCGTCTGCTCCCTGTCATTGGGAGCAGCGATCAGTGTCCTGTCACTGCTAGCCCATCCCCCAAACAGTTAGAATCACTGCCCAGAACACACTTAACCCCTCCCCGCCCCCTAGTGGTTAACCCCTTCACTGCCAGTGACATTTTTACAGTAATCAATGCAATTTTATAGCATCGCTGTATTAATGCCAATGGTCCCAAAAATGTGTCAAAATTGTCCGATGTGTCCGCCATAATGTCGCAGTCATGATAAAAATCGCTGATTGCCGCCATTACTAGTAAAAAAAAAATTAATAAAAATGCCATAAAACTATCCCCTATTTTGCAGACGCTATAACTTTTGTGCAAACCAATCAATAAACACTTGTGATTTTTTTTTCCAAAAATATCTAGAAGAATACGTATCGGTCTAAACCGAGGAAAACATTTTTTATATATATTTTTGGGGGATATTTATTATAGCAAAAAGTAAAAAATGTGGTGTTTTTTTTCAAAAGTTGTCGCTTTTTTTTTGTTTATAGCACAAAAAATAAAAACCGCAGAGGTGATCAAATACCACCAAAAGAAAGCTCTATTTGTGGGGAAAAAAGGACGTCAATTTTGTTTGGGAGCCACGTTGCACTACTGCATAATTGTCAGTTAAAACGACGCAGTGCCGAATTGCAAAAAGTGCTCTGGTCAGAAAGGGGCTAAATCCTTTCGGGGCTGAAGTGGTTAAGGATTCTAGATTTCTTCTCCAACATACATTGAAGTCAGAGAATAAATCTGTCCATTGAAAGACCTCCCCCTACTGCATTCTGGGTTTGATGGATCTGATCTGCCACAAATAATTGGCCAATGTTTATTCTAGAATTTAATGAGACTGTCTAGCAGAGGAACAGCAAAATAGAAAATAGAACAGCAGAAAATGGGAAACGTTTATAAAGTGTTAACTATGTTAAAAATATATACACAGCTTTCAACAAAATAATTAATCAGTATTATTTTTAAGAAAATCTGTCTGATCAGGCATTGACCCAATTGTTTTTGGGTGGGTAACACCTGGGTAAATATAACAAGAAGATTTAGGATTCCCTGGTCAGAGAGGACACCACATCCCAATTTTATATGAGGAAAACATGAAAAAAAGGAAAACTGTGGGACTTTTCAGGTGTCAAGAAATAAGGAGTATAGTATTTTTTCATTATAAAAAATATACTTTATTGTTGTTAGTAAAAACATTTTCATAAAAATCCCTTGCTGCAAGTCAAATTCAATACATATATTTTTACAGACACTACCGCTCTACGTGTTTCGGAATATATATATAAGTGTATTTTTGTGCACCTTTATTTTGATAAACTGTAAACAAATTACAAATTTTGTAGTAATTATTCCCAGTTTTGTTGTTGTTTTACTTTTTTTAGTAATCATTTCATACAGAATCTCCTGAAGAAGCTCAGTCGAAGCGAAACATGTAGAGCGGTAGTGTCTGTAAAAATATATGTATTGAATTTGACATGCAACAAGGGATTTTATAAAAATGTTTTTATTGACAAAAATAATGTATATTTTTTATCATTAAAAAATACTACACTCCTCATTTCTCAACATCTTAAAAGTCCCACAGCTTTCATTTTTCATGTTTTAGTCATATAAAATTGGGATGTGGTGTCCTCTCTGACCAAGCAACCCTAAATCGTCTTGTTAACATTTTGGCATTGTTCCACTGGCTCTAGAATCAGTCTGGGGCTTTTTTGGCGGGATTTTATTTGAACAGGAACTTGGATAGGGATGGGGAGCATGGTATACCCCAAACTGTAGAACTGCAGGTCTGCTAGACTTCTGGCTGCTCTGTACAAATTCTGCCTATACTGCACAACCTTAGGCAGCACTGTACTGTCTCTTGGCTGAACTTGCACAACTTCTGGCTGTGTTGCACTTTTACTGGCTCCACTAGGCACACTTAAAGGAATATGGCACACTCCTGACTGTCTTTCATAGCTCCTGGATGCACTGGGCGCAGTATAGCACACTCCTGGTTGCCTTGCACAACTCTGCCCCAGGCTCTCTCTCTCTTCGGCAAGCCACCCAGCTAAGCCTGGCTGGGACCTCAATATCTTCATTGCTTCCTCAGCTTCCCCTCTGTCTTTCTCTGTGTTTCTCTCTCTCTCTACCCCAGGGGCAGAGCCCAAGCACAGGTGTCTCCCTCAGAAGACTAGCCCCCAGAACTCTGCACCTTGGCTGCCAGGCCTCAGAAAATTCATAGGCTCTCCAACCACCTATTGGACACACCCCTCCACTAATTGGCCAGAGATTCATAAACATTCAGCCTGATTGGTCTGCTCTCCTTCCCACTTCTATACATTTTCAGATAACAGGGAAAATAGCAGAACAGCAGCCTGTGAGACACCGAATAGTCCAAAGCAATCAACCCCTGCTCCACTGATTGCAGAGGTGCTAACTAAATTTGGCTAAACTAGGAAGGTGCTACATCAGCGTGAAGAATTTATTTGAAAAGCAACATAACCAATCCTCTTTAAACTTGTTTCTAATTTTTTTTATTAACCACTTACTGACTACCCCATAGTAGATTTATTGCTACAGGGCAGCTTTCCTGTGCAGAATCATGTATACTGTATATACGTGATTCTGTACTTCCACCTACAGGGGGCGTGTGCGCCTCCAGTGGCCCATTTCTGCTGTGATTATTCACAGCAGAAGCTGATCTGTGGGCTCCATGTACTGGATGTACGCCGGGACCTGACGATTGTTGGACAGAGACTTAGCCCTTGTACACACGGTCGGAGATTCCGACGGAATGTGTCCTATCGGACCGTTTTGTCGGATATTCCGACTGTGTGTGCTCTGCATCGGACCAACTTTTCCAACTTGCCGGTAAAATTTTCCGACAAAATGCTCCGATCAGACAAACTCCAATCATGTGTAGCCTACTCCGACGGACAAAGTGTCACGCATGCTCAGATCAAATTCCTAGACCAAAGCTATTGGCTACTAGCCTGAACGTAGTCCCGTTGTAACGAAATAACATCATCACGTTATGTACAATTGGATTTTCCGACAACTTAGTCCGACCGTGTGTATGCAACATCACTTCCGGACCTCTTCCAAAATGAATCCGTCGGAATTACTCAGACGAATTTTGGTTGTCGGAATCTCCGACCGTGTGTACAAGGGCTTAGAATGGAGATCTGCCTATGTAAACAAGGCAGCTCTGCATTCTGACAGGGAGGAAGGGATGGATTTTGTATTCCTGCAAAGCAGGGAATACATTTCATGTCTCCCCCTAGGAAAAGCAGCAGATACAGTACACGGAAACACTGTTAGGCTCACAGTTAACCCTTTGATCACCTTAGATGTTTAATCCCTTACCAACCATTAGTACAGTGATAGTTCATATTTTTAGCACTGATTACTATATTAGTGTCACTGCAAAGTGTCAAAAGTGTCATTTAGTGTCCGATTGTCTGCTGCAATATCACAGTCCTGCTATAGGTCGCTAAACGCCACCATTACTAGTATATGAAAAAAAATTCCAGTATATATACCATAGTTTGTAGACGCTATAACTTTTGTGCAAACTAATCAATATATGGTTTATTTATAAAGACATTTTACATTTTTTTATTGTATGTTTTATAGCGGAAAGTAAAAAATACAGGGATTTTTTGTTTATAGCGCAAAAACTAAAAAAAAAACACGCATCAAAATGACATTTTTATCCTGGATACTTTACTATGTCAAAACCTTACCAATAGCAGTCCCGAGAAGAGACCTGCAGTGTCTGCAAGCTGAGGTCCTCCTTTTTATATGAGGTAACAGAAAACCTTGGTTGAATAAACTTACATTATATGCCTCAAAACCACGGGGTAGGGCTTGGTCTTCCCAATCTACAAGCCTATTTTCAAGCTGTTCAAATTGCCCAACTACTACTATTAAAGGATCTACACCCCTTTTGGGTCTCTATTGAGGCCCTCTCCTGTTGTTCCTTTGCAATAGGATTATCTACGTCCTCCTATATTATGTCTCACCTTATCACACTCATTAGCCATCTGGAACAGAGTGCATCACCGTAAATCTCTATCATCCCTGCATACACCTTTAGCTCCTATTTTCTGCAACCCAGAGCTTCCACCTGGGCTGATACCTAGATATTTTCAGTGGTGGCTTAACAAGAGGTCAGTGATTATCTTAATGGGGACCAACTATATAAATTGCATCCTTTGTCAGTTCTAAACATAATTTATTAGTTGGGCCTCTTACACTCATGACTTTCAAACCATCTTGCCAAAAAGGGGCCTTTTGAAGGGATGAGTGTCTGCGGTATATGCCTCCATCACTGAGCCGAATTCAAAGCTTCCTTATATGAATCAATGGGAGAGGGATCAGAATCTTCCCGGATGCCTTGTGCACACGGTCGGAGATTCCGACAACCAAATCCGTCGGAGTAATTCCGACGGATTAATTCCGAAAGTGATGTTGCATACACACAGTCGGACTAAGGCCGCGTACACACGGGCGGACTGTCTGTCCAACTTAGTCCGCTGAAACGTGTTTCAGCGGACAGTCCGCTCGTGTGTGCGCTTCAGCGGACTTTTTCACAGGATTCACAGGAATCCGGCACCTAGATTGTAGATTTATTTTCTGAGAAAACCTGCTATTACCAATCCCAGGTAAGTTTAAGAAGCAGCCTGTCAGGTCACCTTGAGGCGAGGTGACAGATGCACATCGTAGGGATCAGGAGTGCACCACAAGGTTGTGGACCCTAAGGCCGCGTACACACGAGAGGATTGTCCGTCCAACTTAGTCCGCTGAAACGTGTTTCAGCGGACAGTCCGCTCGTGTGTGGGCTTCAGCGGACTTTTTCAGCGGACAGTCTGGCGGACTAAGTATTTCAGAATTTCCGTAATATTGTCCGTCCAACTTTGGTTTCAGCGGACAGTCCGCTCGTGAGTAGGCTAGTTGGACGGACTAAGTATGGCGCATGCTCAGAAAGGATTTACACGGCCGAAGGTTGCATTGCAGTGTATTGGACGTCGTATTTCTAGTCCCGTCGTACGTGCTGTACACGTCATCGCGCAAGCTTTCAGCGGACTGTCTCTTCATCGTGTGTGGTCAAGTCCGTTCATTCAAAAGTAGGACGGACTGTCTGTCGGATTGTCTGACGGACTTAGTTGGCCAGACAGTCCGCCCGTGTGTACGCGGCTTAAGTTGTCGGAAAATCTGATTGTGCGTAACGTGATGACGTTATTTCGTAACGACGGGACTACGTTCAGGCTAGTAACCAATTGCTTTGGTCTAGGAATTTGATCTGAGCATGCGTGGCACTTTGTCCGTCTGAGTAGGCTACACATGATCGGAGTCGGATGTCCGATAGGAGCATTTTGTCGGAAAATTTTACCGGCAAGTTGGAAAAGTTGTCAGACGGAAACAGTCCGATGGAGACCACACACAGTCGAATATCCGACAAAACGGTCTGATAGGACACATTCCATCGGAATCTCCGACCGTGTGTACAAGGGCTTTTACCTGGTTTAACCGCTTCCTGCCCGCCCTATAGCCGAATGCCGGCCTTAGGGCGGGCGGCTTCCCGTGCCTGGCCGTCCCTGGACGGCCTGGTGTTTACTTCCGCAATGCGCGCCGCCGCGGGCGCGCATCGCGGAAGTTCTGTGTTTGCCGTGTCCCCCGGGGACAGGCAAACACAGATCGCTGTAAACGGCCAATCACAGCGGCCGTTTACAGCGTGATCGGCGTGTCCAATGGGAGATGATCTCATATGTAAACATATGAGATCATCTCTCAGCGCCGCTCTCCCTCCTCACACAGACAGCGTGTGAGAGGGGAGAGAAGAACGGCTGCAGCAGCCGTCAGTGTAAAAAAGAAAAAAAAAAAAAAAAAAAGTAAAAAAAAAGTTTAATAAAAAGTGCCATCCTCCCCCAGAGCCATCCTCCCCCAGTGCCACCCCCCCCCAGTGCCATGCCCCCCCCCCCAGTGCCATCCTGCCCCAGTGCCATCCTGCCCCAGTGCCATCCGCCCCAGTGCCATCCGCCCCAGTGCCATCCTGCCCCAGTGCCATCCGCCCCAGTGCCATCCGCCCCAGTGCCATCCACCCCAGTGCAATCCACCCCACCCCAGTGCCACCTGCCCGCAGTGCTATCTGTCCCCAGTGCCACCTGTTGTCAGTGCCATTTGTCCCCAGTGCCATCTGTCATCAGTGCCACGTATAAGTGGCATCTGTCATCAGTGCCATGTGTTATTAGTGCCACATAGTGCCATCTGTCATCAGTGCCACGTATTAGTGCCATCTGTCATCAGTGCCACGTATCAGTGCCATTTGTCATCAGTGCCACCTGTCAGTGTCACGTGCCATCTGTTGTCAGTGTCACGTGTCATCAATGCCACTTATCAGTGCCATCTGTCATCAGTGTCACGTGTCATTGGTGCCACGTATTAGTGCCATCTGTCACCGGTGGCACGTATTAGTGCCACGTATTAGTGCCACATGTCATCAGTGCCACGTATTAGTGCCACGTGTCATCAGTGCCACATATTAGTGCCACGTGTCATCAGTGCCACGTATTAGTGCCACGTGTCATCAGTGCCACGTATTAGTGCCACGTGTCATCAGTGCCACATATTAGTGTCATCTGTCATCAGTGCCACGTATAAGTGTCATCATTGCCACGTATCAGTGCCATCTGTCATCAGTGTCACGTGTCATTGTCCTGGTATTTCAAAAGTGTAATAAGTAGTCAACAAGTTAGATGTGTAATTTATGCTCCTAGAACACGTGATGGCGCTCCCTGCATGTTGGGCCTCTCTATGTGGCCAGGCTGCGAAAAAGTCCCACACATGTGGTATTGTAATACTCAGGAGGAGTAGCAGAATTTTTTGGGGGGTGTCATTTGTGGTATACACATGCCACGTGAGAGAAATAACCTATTACAATGACAATTTTGTGGAGAAAAATAAAGAAAATGAAAAATCTTCATTTTGCAAAGAATTGTGGGAAAAAAATGACAACATCAAAAAGCTCACCATGCCTCTTACTAAATACCTTGGAATGTCTACTTTCCAAAAAGGGGTCATTTGGGGGGTATTTGTACTTTCCTGACTTGTTCGGGTCACAAGAAGCGAGATAGGCCACCAGTACATCAGATGTGATCAATTTTGTGCGATTCGCACCACAGCTTGTAGACTCTCTAACTTTCACAAAGACCAAATAATATCCACTAATTTGGGTTATTTTTACCAAAGATATGTAGCAGTATAAATTGTGGCCAAAATTTATGAAGAAAAATTAATAATTTGCATAATTCTGTCACAGAAACAAAGAAATATGCGTTTTTTTTCAAAATTTTCGGTCTTTTTTCATTTATAGCGCAAAAAATAAAAACCCCAGAGGTGATCAAATACCACCAAAAGAAAGCTCTATTTGTGGGAAAAAAAGGACACAAAATTCATTTGGGTACAGTGTTGCATGACTGAGTAATTGTCATTCAAAGTGTGAGAGCACCGAAAGCTGAAAATTGGTCTGGGCAGGAAGGGTGTTTAAGTGCCCAGTAAGCAAGTGGTTAAATCCAAGTTACTGCTTGGAATTGTTATGTTCCTGGTCCCTTGTGGATCAGCTCCTTGTTACCTACCATCTGATAATGATTAATAATCTCTGAATACTTGCCTGAGAACATCCCATTGCTAATGTTTGTTTCTTTGGCGATGGTCTATATTATCCACTTACAGACCGCAAGATTTTCCTGCTTAATGACCAGGTCATTTTTTGCGATACGGAACTATGTGGCTTTAACTGACAATTGCACAGTCGTGCGACACTGTACCCAAACAAAATGAACGTCCTTTTTTCCCCACAAATAGAGCTTTCTTTCGGTGGTATTTGATCATCTCTGCAGTTTTTATTTTTTGCGCTATAAATAAAAGAAGAGCAACAATTTTGGAAAAAAACAAAACAATATTTTTTACTTTTTGCTATAATAAATATCACCAAATAGGTTTTTAAGAAACTCATTTTTTCATCAGTTTAGGCCAATATATATTCTTCTACATATTTTTGGTTAAGAAAAAAATCGCAATAAACGTATATTGATTGGTTTGCGCAAAAGATATAGTGTCTACAATCTATGGGAAAGATTTATGGTACTTTAATAGCATTTTTATTATTTTATTTTTTTTACTAGTAATGGCGGTGATCTGCGATTTTTAGCGGTACTGTGACATTGCGGCAGACAGATCAGACACTTTTGACACATTTTTGGGACTATTGACATCTATAAAGCGATCAGTGCTATAAAAATGCACTGATTACTGTGTAAAGGTCCCTGGTAGGGAAGGGGTTAACACTAGGGGTGATCAAGGGGTTAAATGTGTTCCCTCATGTGTGTTTCTTACTGTGTGGGGAGGGGATTGACTGGGGAAGGAGACATATCGCTGTTCCTACTTACTAGGAAAAAACGATTTGTCACCTCTCCCCTGTGAGCCGTTTGACAAGTGGTTATCTTTGTTTGTTTTTACTTTAATGACTTATGTCTTTAATAGGATGACAACCCGAAAACCGGCTATCGTTTAAATGGTATATTTGTTACTGTCGGATTTTATTCATTAAAAAATATTAAAATATATATATAAAAATTCTAAATTCTTGGGGGTGCAAAAAATTTTTGAAAAAAAATCATCAATTGCATCAATTGCAGCCACTGTGCCATCAAACGCAGCCACTGTGCCATCAAACGCTGCCACTGTTCCCATCAAACGTGGCACTGTGCCCATCAAAAGCTGCCAATGTGCTATCAAATGCTGCCACTGTGCCCTTTAATGCTGCCACTGTGCCATCATATGCAGCCACTGTGCCAAACGCTGCCACTGTGCCCATTAAATGCTGCCACTGTGCCAAACACTGCCACTGTGCCATCAAATGCTGCCATATATATTTAAAAAATACAGTGGTGGTCAAATACAGTGGCGGCTAGTGCTCAACATTTTTTGAGGGGGGCACAAATTTTTTTTTGAAAAAAAATCATCAATTGCAGCCACTGTGCCATCAAACGCATTCCACTGTACTCATCAAACGCTGCCACTGTGCCCATCAAACGCTGCCAATGTGCCATCAAATGCTGCCACTGTGCCCTTTAATGCTGCCACTATGCCATCAATTGCAGCCACTGTGCCCACTAAACGCTGCCACTGTGCCCATTAAACGCTGCCACTGTGCCAAATACTGCCACTGTGCCATCAAATGCTGCCATGATGGATTTTATTAAATAAAAAATGGTGAAATATGTATATAAAAAATGCAGCGGTGATCAAATACAGTGGTGGCAGGTGCTCAAAAGTTTTGGGGGGCGCAAAACATTTTTTGAAAAAAAATCATTGCAGCCACTGTGCCATCAAATGCAGCCACTGTGCCCATCAAATGCTGCCACTGTGCCATCAAAGGGGCAGCGCCCGTGCTCCCCTATGGGTGCACCGCCACTGAAAAATACCACCAAAAGAAAGCTCTATTTGTGAGGGAAAAAAGTACATACATGTAATTTATGTACAGCATTGCATGACCACACCATTGTCAGTTAAAGTAACGCAGTGCCGTATCACAAAAAATGGCCTGGACACGAAGGGGGGTAAACCTTCCGGAGGTCAAGTGGTTAATAATTAGATATGTTTAACCAATGGATGACTTGATGCACATAACAAGTGTAGCACTGACCCCGAAGGAGCTGCTGGTTTCAATTGGGCCTGTACTCTCCCAGGAAACCCCACTAACTTGCCTCAATCCCCTTGACAGAGCTGTGGTGCAATGTAATACAGTACAATATAAGACAATGTGAAGTACCTGTATTATACCCTCAAGATCCACTGGCTCCACCTGGTGGGGAAAAACAGTACGCCACACAACTTGATACTTAACCATGGTGTTTACTGCAAAATATTTAGACAGGTGATTACTAGACATGTGCACTGACAAAAAAATTTGTTCATTTTCGTTTTCGGTTTATTAGTTTGTTTGATTTTTTCTAAAATTTGTAAAATCTAAAATTCCGAAATTCGGAATTTGGAAATTTCAGGAATTTTTCACATTTCGATTTTTCAGATTTCCAAATTTCCGAATTTTAGATTTTCCGAATTTGTGAATTTCGAATTTTCGGATTTCCAAATTTCGAATTTTCGTATTTTCGGAATTCGGGAATTCAAAGATTTTAAAGTCTAAAAAATTTGAAAATCTGAAAAAAAGAAAGAAAATCAGTTTAATTAATAACTAACTATTAAATTAACAAGTACGAATTTATCCGAAGTTACGAATTATCTGAAATAACAAATGCCACATCTAAACAAATGGAAAGGAACAAATTAATAATAAATAATTAATAATAAATAATTAATAATAATAAAAAGGTTTTATTATTATTAGATTGTTACGTTCCATTTGTTTAGATATGGCATTCGTTATTTCAGATAATTTGTAACTTCGGATAAATTCATACTTGTTATGTTCACTAACAGACAAATTTGAAAGGGAATTCCAATACCTATAATTTAATAGTTAGTTATTTAGAATTAAACAGATTTTCTTTATTTTTTTCAGATTTTCGAATTTCTGAAAATTCAGAATTCTGAAAATCCGAAATTTGGAAATCCAAAATTCGAAAATTCGGAAATGTTTGAAATCCGAAATTCGGAAATCCGAAAATTGCAAATTTAGAAATTCGAAATTCGGAAATTCGGAAATCCGTAATTCGAAATTCGGAAATTCTGAATTTCGGAAATTGAAAAATTCGGAAATTCAGAAATTCGGAATTAACTAATTTGTCTAAATTCGTTAAAAAACTAATTTGGAACTAAACGATTTGCACATGTCTAGTGATTACAGAAATTGTGCTGTCATCTCAACATAGGATGACAGCACAATATGTTTCAATATAAAACAATATGAAATGTATATATATATATATATATATATATATATATATATATATGTGTGTGTGTGTGTGTGTGTGTGTGTGTGTGTGTATATATATATATATATATATATATATATATATATATATATATATATATATGTATATATATATATATATATATATATATATATATGTGTGTGTGTGTATATATATATATATATATATATATAGACCTGGGAGCTCCCCTTACTTTAAAGGCTAAACGTGAGATCTCGGTTAAAGTACTTTATCTGGGGTCTTCTTTCTTCGCTTGCTAAAGTCACTCCTTTTTTTATTTGTAATCCAAAGTCTGTGGAGGGTTAAGCTGAAATTCTCCTGGTGTAACTCCAATAACTTATTTACAACACTTGAGGCTCCAAGGTAGATAGGCCTCAAGCCTGCTCAGTGTCAGTTGCTCTGCTACTCCTCCGTGGAACCACGGATTCCAGTGAGGCCTGTATGTGAGTCTCACTGCGTGTAAAAGTTAACAAACGGTAGGCCGTAACCTGCTCACCAACTGGATCGGAGTCCCGTGTGATCCCTTCGGTCCGGTGACTGTAGCTTGCCTCTCAGTCAGCTGGGCCAGACGCTCTGTAACTCTCCACTGAATGAATCCGGTTCTCCGATTCTCCGCTGCGTGTCTCTGGACCTTCTCACTCTGGTCCCCGTCTTTCAGGCTCTGTCAGGTCACCTTACAAACAAACAGGCTTGGCGTTCCGCGATGACTGCAGGCCGCTGTCTCCGGGAAGCCTCCGCACAGATCCGCACAGGCAGGCAACGTGATCCCAAGAGCCTCAAAATGGCCGCTGTGGTCCCTTTTATCCCCTACCCAGCATGCACTGCATAAGAGAGTGTTCATGGGTAGGTCACATAGACTCCTGTGTAACAAGGTCAACCTTCTCGATCAAAACAACAGTCACTTCCTGCACAAGTCTTTAGGTTGATCTCAGGTAAAAATATACAGGTGCGTTACCCATATTTGGCCACTAGATGGCCCTGGTACGGAACTACAGTAATGTCCATTAACCTTACATTAAAGAATACATAACCACATTAATAGGCAAGAATGTCAACGCTACACAAGAAAAGCTAGACAAAGTCCATTATAATAACCTAGAAAAATAAAATAAAATTATTTCTGTTTTTGTTCCTTTTTCGCTTCCAAACCTTTTTAATCAGACTGTGTCCAAGGAACACCTGACCCCAATTTCATCACAGCGATTGTTTTGCTGTATATAAATTATGCCATGCACGTACAAAACATATTTCCTCAGGACATATATTAACAGGGAAAAAAGACTACTTTTGTTCAAACTATTCAATTCAAGCGTGAAAACATTATCTCAAATATGCTGACTTCTTTCACAAACTCTACGGGATTGCAAAAGATTATGAACACACAAAAAAAAAAATCTCCCAGAGTTACTGAGTCCGCAATCTTTGTTCCCTGCCTCTCGCCATGCTTCTCACAACCCAAATTGTATATGGAAAGGACTTCAATGTGAATTATTACTGAGAATTTTCCAAAAGATGTTACATACTGTGGGTGTTGGGGGGGGATGAAAAGAAACACATTTAAATGAGTACATTGCAGACTGAGGCAGAGTCGAATGTACTGAATGCTTGGCATTTAGATTTAGGCTCTTTTTTTTATTTTTTTTATTTCTCTCCTGCTAGTTTGGATCTACAGAGATCAGAAAAATGCAAAAAAAAAATTGAGTGTTCTGCTAAAATGAATAGTCGGTAATATTTGAAAGGGAAGCAATTGTATAATTTTAATATGCATTCTACGGTGCTTTGTACAACATTTATCTGATGTCGTATAATATTATAATACAGCAGAACCTCGGATTGCGAGTAACAACATTAACATGGGTTTTCGCAATACGAGCTGTTATTAAATAAAAAATCCTGACTTGGTTTGCGAGTGTTGTCTCACAAAACGAGCAGGATTCAAGCCTCTGCCGTGTTCCAGAGGTGCAAGGGCGCCGGTGACACTTGGAGCTGCTCAGAAATACTCGGAGCCGCTTGGAAATACTCCCACGTGTTTCCGATCCTTTCCCAGGGGTTTCCGAGTGCATCCGAGCGTTCTCCGAGTATTTCCAAGTCTCTCCGGCGCCACCCCCCCCACCTCTGGTCACATGCGGTATTGCATGCAATAGAAGTCAATGTGGAACAAATTATTTTTGTTTCAATTGACTTCTGTGGCGGAAGTCGCTTTAATATGCAAGTGCTTTGAATTACAAGCATTCTCCTGGAACGGGTGATACTCGTAATCCAAGGTTCCACTGTATATGTATATATAGTGATATTGGGGTGTTTAGCTCAAGTGTAGATGCGTTTTTTGTGCAGTGAGTCCACGTCAGACAGGCATTATAGTTAAGGGCCTGGTAGCGGAAAAACAAAAGCAAAAAGTCCATTCAAGGTTCCCACGCAGGGGTTCAAACTTCGTTTAGCACTCAAATGAAAAACATACCGAGCTACCTGGCTCTCTCTTGTCAGCAGTTCCTCTGCTTGCTCTCAACAGAGTTGATTCTTTCCAGCCCCCAGGACTCACTGGCTTCCATAGTCAGCCTTTCCTAGTCCCTAGCAAAGAATCCCCCTTACACGGGTTGCAGTCTCCTACAGGGCAGACCACATTCCAGACACAAGTCTGTCTTCACACAGCACCAGCAGTAGGAATGCTACTTACACTCCACCTTTCCTCCCCCCCACTGCTCTCACCAGTCCCTCGTTATATGGGCTGTGTGCACCTGGGCACACAACCTGCTGGCTATCCACAAGACCCAGACACAGGGTTGAAGATCCTGTCCTGCCCAAGTCTCCTAGGGTCCTCCAAACCCATCCGGAACTAGCAAGATCCAGAGAAAGCTGCCAGAGCAGTCCTCTCCTTTTCAAATCTACACACTGTAGCCAGGGGCAGACTGACCATTGGGCCACTCTGGCACTGCCCAAGGGCCCCATGCCACTAGGGGGCCCCATCAGGGTTGCCAGCCTTAGTAAAACCAGGGGCAGTATGTAAAAATTTGTGGGTTTTTTTTTTTACATCTGTCTCTGAAATGTCCCTTACCGACATCCTTTTGGTCTAAAAATCCAGAGATTATAGCTGCCCCACCTCTCCAGTACCTTCTCAGCCAATAGAAACATGTCTGTGTATACTGTGTGATTGTATACTGTGTGTGTGTGTTTGTGTATACTGTGTGGCCCCATAATCGCTGATTGCCTGGGGGCCCCATAATCTCCTATTGCCCAGGGGCCCCATGAGTTGTCAGGCTGCCCCTGCCTGTAGCTCTGTAGTCCACCGACATGCAGACTCTGGGTCAATTTTTCTCCATTTCCATAGGGACAAGGACTCTCACTATTACAATATATGTATACTGTAAGTGATGTGGCCCACCTGTTACCTTGCCCATCCTGGAATTCAATTCTCAGACACTCCAAGACAATGAACAGTCCATTGGCTTTGTTTTTGTTGTTTTATTGAGGGAATTCAACTTGGATGGGGTATGGGAAATATGGGATGCCCAGTGAAATAATAGCAAAGTTGCAAGGGACAACTATATAGACCCTTTGTACACTTCTCCAGACTCCTCCAGCACAACTCTTCACTTCCTATATAGTGGTTTACTCCATTCCTCCTCAATGTTGCTTCCTATTTAGAGGTTGCAGGAGCAGCTAGCACATGGTGGTTAGACCTGACGCTGGCTCAGCCAGGCCTAAGTAACTTGCCCTTTGCAGGCAGGGACCGCAGGCCCCTATAGTGTAGCAGAAAATATGGAAAATCTTGTTAGTGCTAGCTGTGCTTCTGGTGGGCTACTGCTCTCAGTCAGTCCTCTTCAGGCCCTGCCAGCCCTCCTGGCTGCAGCTGCCCGACTTCACTGCCCATGGCATTGCAGTCCTTACTACTGGCTTCAGGCCCAGCTCTCACTGTTTCCTCTCAGTCCTCTCTGACATGCCTCTCCAGTAAACCGCAGGGGTGATCAAATACCAACAAAAGAAAGCTATATTTGTGGGAAAAAAATTATAAAAAATGTTGGGTACAGTGTTGTATGACCGCAAAATTTTCATTCAAAGTGCATCAGCGCTGAAAGCTGAAAATTGGTCTGGACAGGAGGGGGGTTTAAGTGCCCAGTAAGCAAGTGGTTAAACATGCAGTGGTGACTATTCATTCAGTAATCCCCCCCAGGAACCTACAGAGTGGAGTCGCTCTGTTGGCGCTATATAAATCCTGTATTATAATAATAATAGTTCCAATGCACATTGTGAGAAGCTCACAGTGTGCAGTGAAATCACAGCAAACTGTTTCAGTATAACTGTGCAAGACTGGTGTTCAGCTTTAAGAACAGTTTGCTTCAAACGAGCGGTGAACCTATTGCGTTCTAGGGTCTGAGCCTAGTCTGTAAAACAATGACCAGCCCCTTTCTGTATCAATAACTAATTACATCCGTGTCCTAGCTCGGTAACACAGATTGATGGCTTCATTATCACATTTAATTAGAAATGCTTTTAATTTATCAGGAAGAAGCACTTTTAATTGGTGAATAAACAGCTGCTTTGGCGCACGGGCGAGAAGGGATGATGGAAGGATGGGAGAGAAGAGGGGTACTGGGGAATTTTAATGCACATTTAATACCACGTTCTTCTATTTCACAACAAGAGCGGAGAGATTGCTCAATCTCATGGCGGTTCTGAGCAGGCAGACCGTAGAATCATTCATTCTCCATCTCAATCAGGTGCTTATAAATATTGCACAACAGGAGGAAAATTTTGATGTGTTTTTTTTTCTTCCTCTCTATAAAATTATGATGATACAGTTGATTAGCGCATCCATTAATAATAAGAGAAGGAGCTTGGCTTTGCGGCCTCTTTGAGCAAACATTGAGATGAGACGAAGCCGGGGTGCTGGCGAGAGGTGAGCCGGGGTCATTTCCAAAGGTCAAGTGGCTACTTAAGCAATGACAGGTGGCTCGATAGCACAAAGCAGGGTTTAATTAATAATCAAAACAGTGGAATATATGAAAGGGAGAGAGAAGGGGTTATGAGAGAAGGTCTAGCGCAATGTCAGATATAAATCATCTAGCACAGCGGTGGGAAGGTAATCCGCGCTGCTTTACGGGAAGTCCATCTTTAAAGAGCACCTGCTGTCTTGGAGAAAAGAATCAATGTAGTAGAGAAGATGATGCTCCACGACATATCCTAGTGATGTGGAGCTGGTCTCATTGCCCCTCCCAATGGTTTGCCTAAGCCCCTGTACACACGGTCGGAGATTTTGACAACCAAATCCGTCGGATTTTGTCCGTCGGATCTTGTCCGAAACTGTTGCATACACACGGTCGGACTAAGTTGTCGAAAAATCCGATCATTCAGAACGTGATGGCGTAATTTCGTTATGACGGGACTACGTTCAGGCTAGTAGCCAATAGCTTTGCTGTAGGAATTTGATCTGAGCATGCGTGGCACTTGGTCCGATCAAAATTCTCTACACATGATCGGAGTATGTCCGATCGAACCAGTTGGTCGGAAAATATTTTCAACAAGTTGGAAAATTGGGTCCGACGGATATTCCGATGGAATCAGTCCGATGCATACCACACACAGTTGGATTATCCGACAACACGGTCCGATAGGACACATTCCGATGGATTCTCTGACCGTGTGTACAAGGGCTTAAGCAGCCTTTTTCAACCAAGGTGCCTTGAGATTTCTACAGGAGTGCCTTGGCAAAATGCCAAAATATTGTATACAAGGCGGGTGGATGAAGCCTGCCTTTTAGTTACATAAAGCCACAGGTTTTCATTGTGCACCATTACAACCTTCTAGCTGCCAACCTCCTAATGACCAATGACATCATCAGTTGATAAGGAAGATGACAGTTGCCTTCATATCATCCTTGTTTGCCCCTCTCTTGCCCCTCTTTATCAGCATTGGGGGTCACATTAGCTGAGTGATGGAGAAACTGGAACTGAGGAAGAAAATTGGAAAACTAGTCAGTACCAGTTCGTACCTCTAATGTTGAGTGTCCTACTTGTGTGGATGTTGCTTCATTTTATAAAACTATTCGAATAGGGTGCCTTAAAGCGGAGGTGCACCCTAAAGTGGACCTTCCGCTCATTGGAATCCTCCCCCCCTCCGGCGCCACAATTGGCACCTTTCAGGAGGGAGGGGGGTGCAGATACCTGTACAGTAAGGTACGCCCCTTTCCGCAGAATCTACGCCCCTTTCCGAAACTCCCCCGCTGCCTGCTGGGAAACACATGGATCCCAGAGACAGCGGGGACCATCCTTATTGCGCAGCGCGACTCGCGCATGCGCAGTAGGGAACCGGGAAATAAAGCCGAAATGCTCCACTTCCTGATTCCCATACCCAAGATGGCGGCGGTGTAGTGTCACAGTTTGCTGCCTATCACAGAATGCTGCGGAAGTGACGTTGTTGCGTACTGCGCATGCGCGATGCGTTCCAAACGCTCGCGCCGTGCGTTCCAACATAGTTTCGGCAATACAGTTCAGCGAAACCATCACATAATGTTACGGAAGTGATGTTACACAGAACACAAACACTGGGCCGTTCGTTACAACACTAATACTTCCCTTGTTACCTAGTAGGTTTTGCATTGCTGGGACTTGTAGTGCCTATCCTGAGCTACATGCTTCAATGTTCAGTGTCCTCATCCTTATCCCCGAGCTTCAATGTTCAGTGTCCATCCTTATCCCCGTGCTTCAATGTTCAGTGTCCATCCTTATCCCCCAGCTTCAATGTTCAGTGTCCATCCTTATCCCCGTGCTTCAATGTTCAGTGTCCTCATCCCTATCCGTGAGCTTCAATGTTCAGTGTCCTCATCCTTATCCCCGAACTTCAATGTTCAGTGTCCTCATCCCTATCCCCATGCTTCAATGTTCAGTGTCCTCATCCCTATCCGCAAGCTTCAATGTTCAGTGTCCTCATCCTTATCCCTGTGCTTCAATGTTCAGTGTCCTCATCCCTATGCCCATGCTTCAATGTTCAGTGTCCTCCTCCCTATCCGCAAGCTTCAATGTTCAGTGTCCTCATCCTTATCCCTGTGCTTCAATGTTCAGTGTCCTCATCCTTATCCCCGAGCTTCAATGTTCAGTGTCCTGATCCTTATCCCCATGCTTCAATGTTCAGTGTCCTCATCCCTATCCGCAAGCTTCAATGTTCAGTGTCCTCATCCTTATCCCTGTGCTTCAATGTTCAGTGTCCTCATCCTTATCCCCGATCTTCAATGTTCAGTGTCCTCATCCTTATCCCCGTGCTTCAATGTTCAGTGTCCTCATCCTTATCCCCATGCTTCGATGTTCAGTGTCCTCATCCTTATCCCCGATCTTCAATGTTCAGTGTCCTCATCCTTATCCCCGAACTTCAATGTTCAGTGTCCTCATCCCTATCCCCATGCTTCAATGTTCAGTGTCCTCATCCCTATCCGCAAGCTTCAATGTTCAGTGTCCTCATCCTTATCCCTGTGCTTCAATGTTCAGTGTCCTCATCCCTATGCCCATGCTTCAATGTTCAGTGTCCTCATCCCTATCCGCAAGCTTCAATGTTCAGTGTCCTCATCCTTATCCCTGTGCTTCAATGTTCAGTGTCCTCATCCTTATCCCCGAGCTTCAATGTTCAGTGTCCTGATCCTTATCCCCATGCTTCAATGTTCAGTGTCCTCATCCCTATCCGCAAGCTTCAATGTTCAGTGTCCTCATCCTTATCCCTGTGCTTCAATGTTCAGTGTCCTCATCCTTATCCCCGATCTTCAATGTTCAGTGTCCTCATCCTTATCCCTGTGTTTCAATGTTCAGTGTCCTCATCCTTATCCCCATGCTTCGATGTTCAGTGTCCTCATCCTTATCCCCGATCTTCAATGTTCAGTGTCCTCATCCTTATCCCCGTGCTTCAATGTTCAGTGTCCTCATCCTTATCCCCATGCTTCGATGTTCAGTGTCCTCATCGAAGCAGGGGGATAAGGATGAGGACACTGAACATTGAAGCTCGCGGATAGGGATGAGGACACTGAACATTGAAGCAGGGGGATAGGGATGAGGACACTGAACATTGAAGCTCGGGATAAGGATGAGGACACTGAACATTGAAGCTTGCGGATAGGGATGAGGACACTGAACATTGAAGCACAGGGATAAAGATGAGGACACTGAACATTGAAGCTTGCGGATAGGGATGAGGACACTGAACATTGAAGCATGGGGATAGGGATGAGGACACTGAACGTTGAAGTTCGGGGATAAGGATGAGGACACTGAACATTGAAGCTCGGGGATAAGGATGAGGACACTGAACATTGAAGCACAGGGATAAGGATGAGGACACTGAACATTGAAGCTTGCGGATAGGGATGAGGACACTGAACATTGAAGCATGGGGATAGGGATGAGGACACTGAACGTTGAAGTTCGGGGATAAGGATGAGGACACTGAACATTGAAGCACGGGGATAAGGATGGACACTGAACATTGAAGCTGGGGGATAAGGATGAGAACACTGAACATTGAAGCATGTAGCTCAGGATAGGCACTACAAGTCCCAGCAATGCAAAACCTACTAGGTAACAAGGGAAGTATTAGTGTTGTAACGAACGGCCCAGTGTTTGTGTTGTGTGTAACATCACTTCCGTAACATTATGTGATGGTTACGCTGAACTGTATTGCCGAAACTATGTTGGAACGCACGGCGCGAGCGTTTGGAACGCATCGCGCATGCGCAGTACGCAACAACGTCACTTCCGCAGCATCCTGTGATAGGCAGCAAACTGTGACACTACAGCGGCAGCACCCGAGAGACGATTGAGAGATCGGCTTCGGGTCCCGACATCGCGGGCGCGCTGGACAGGTAAGTGTCACTATTTTAAAAGTCAGCAGCTGCAGTATTTGTAGCTGCTGGCTTTAAAAAAAAAAAAAAAACGCAGACTCCCGGCGGACTCCCGCTTTAAGAACGTCCATAATTTAAAAGGATGCCTTGACTGAAAAAAAAAAGGTTGAGAAACACTGATCAAGAGGATGATGATTAAGGTGATGTATTTACCTTATATCTCACTTCCTTTGGCTTCTTCCTCTGTGTGCAACTGGTTCCCCGAAGCTGTTTCACTTCATTGACCAACTGGTTTCAGCTCTCTGATGTCATGTCATTCCATGCAGGCCATTGTATGGGATGATATCCTGCACTGTACAGGAGGATATCAAGGGCTTGCCCACATTCTAGAGCAGTGATGGCAAACCTTGGCACCCAGATGTTTTGGAACTACGTTTCCCATGATGCTCAACTACACTGCAGAGTGCATCATGGCAAATGTAGATCCAAAACATCTGGGGTGCCAAGGTTCGCCATCACTGTTCTAGAGTGTCAGACAGTGGAGGAGAGTGTTGACTACCAAGGAAAAAGATACAAACCACCCCAGTAATAGCAAAGGGAGAGGCAGGGAAGGAAGGAAGGAAAGGCAAGGAAAAAAATAAATGGAAGGAAGGAAGGAAGGAAGAGAGAAAGGAAGGACAAGGAAGAAAGGGACGAAATGAAAAGAAGGCAGGAAAGGAAAGCAAGAAATGAAGGGAAGTCATGGAAGGAAGGAAGGAATGAAGGAAGGGACGAAATGAAGGAAACCCAGGCAGGGAAAGAAGGAATGAAGGAAGTTGACATACTTACCTTAATCCTTGGCAGTCAGTATTCTCCTCCACTTTCAGACGTTCTGGAATGTGGACAGGTTCATGTTGTTCTCCTGTACAATCACAATGCAAGATTACATGTGCTATATTGTAATGGCATGACATCAGAAAGCTGCAACTGGTCAGGCAGCAATGAGAAGAGGCTTCAGGAAAGAAGGAGAAAAGGAAAAAAGGACGAAAAAAGTAAAAGCCTTAGACGTGAAGCTTATCTCCCCCCTCCTAAGCTAGTCACAAAAATTTAAAAAAGTCACTTTAAGAGTGACCAGGCACCGGACACACAGCAGTCTATGGCTCTTGACTCACTGTGCATCTTGCAGAACCATGCATGTTGGAGTTTCCACTCATTCACCTCCTTTGGACTCACTAGTCTGGGTGCCTGACCCTTCAAAGCATGTGTGTCAGGACCTGGGCTCAAACCTGGGACCTCTTTGGTATGCTGGCATTGACTCATCCCACTGAGCTATCTGGGATGCTGGACAGCTCCCTACCTGATCTACTGGGCAATCCTAACTGATTCATTGGATAACCCTGCCTTGTCTTGATTTCTGTTGAACCTTGAACTCCTTGCTCCTCCCATGAACTTCCTATATAAGCCTTGTCTCAGCACTCCCTCTTTGCCAGGTTACTGTGCCTTCTCAGCCAGTGCCTTGCTCTTGTCTACCCTGCTGCCGTCTGTATTTTGCTACCACTCATGAGCGACCATTTGGCTTGTTCCTTGACTACTTGACTGCCTGATCCCAACCTGCAACTACTCATTACCGACCTTTTGGTTTGTTAACTGACCACTCTGTTTGATCCTTATCTGCTCATCCGCTTCTGGACCCCGGCTTGCTAATACCCTTGTGGAGCAAACCTGAGGATCGCCACCTGATACTAGCATGCAGCTAAATCCATCTCCACCATCAGGAGCTCTGGTGAACACCGGTTAGTACCTGGACTCCACACCTCAGGGTGACTGTCTGTGTACCTATCCTGCTGGTCAGTGGTAGTCCTGCAACTGCTATAGCAACTGGTCTTCAAGCCTGACCCCTGATAATGACAGAATAACCTGGCCTAAAACATGGAGGCTGCTATAGCAAATGCTGTGGCTCCTTTCAGGCAGCAAATTGCAGATCTGCCGGAGTTTGGTGTCATCTACCAAGAAAAATTTGCCAGACTGGAAAGTGTGGTGAAAGGGTAACATGAAAAGATCCGTGCTCTGCAAAAACAGTTGCTGGACCTATGTTCCCGAGATGATGCTATCGCACATATGCCTCACCCACCCAAGTTTAATGGAGATCACCGCCATTACAGAGGTTTTCTTAACCAGCGTATCATATATTTCCAAATGCGATCCGCTGCATTCACTTATGAAAAATGGAAGGTAATGTTTGTTATCAACCTCCTGACTGACTTCTTTGCAAAATAGCTCAAGCTCTGTCAGATTGAATGGAGAGCATCTGCGAACAGCAATTTTCAAGTCTTGCCACAGATTTTCAATTGGATTCAGGTCTGGACTTTGACTGGGCCATTCTAACACATGAATAGGCTTTGATCTAAACCCTTCCATTGTAGCTCTGACTGTATGTTTAGGGTTGTTGTCCTGCTGGAAGGTGAACCTCCGCCCCAGTCTCAAGTCTTTTGCAGACTCTAACAGGTTTTCTTCTAAGATCGCCCTGTATTTGGCTCCATCCATCTTCCCATCAACTCTGACCAGCTTCCTTGCTGAAGAAAAGCATCCCCACAAGATGAGGCTGCCACAATCATGTTTCACTGTGGGGAGAATGTGTTCAGGGCGATGTACAGTGTTAGTTTTCCGCCACACATAGCGTTTTGCTTTTAGACCAAAAAGTAAAATTTTGGTCTCATCTGATCAAAGCACCTTCTGTTAGGTTGCTCGTCTTCTGTAAGTAACCCCTGGTAGCCTAGGCTAGGATGGAAGAGCGGAGGTCCCTTTCACCGGTGGACAAAACATTACACATACACACGATTGTACGTGAATAATGAATGTGTATATTGAAGCACACACAGCAGTTTTATTTAGTTTGAGCTAAAGGACAGCCCTGTGGTTTAGCCAATCAGGTAATTCATACATACATCGACATTTTTCTTAAACTCATGACATTATCTAAGTCAAAGGTGAAATACAGTCTTCTGATAGTTATTTCGTCATTTCAACATCTGCTGACTGACCATATTCTTGCGTAACCAGTCCTATCTTAGCTTTGTACCTCTTACCGCAGACAGATGCTTCCTAATATGTCAACATCTTGCATCTTAATTCTGAACTTAGTGAAATGCACGCCTAAGCATATTATCTTAGACCTTTAACCTAGTATATCTTTTGGTAACCTTAACCACTTCAGGACCGCCGTATTGCCATTGTACGTCAGCACAATGGCACAGGCAGGCAGAATCACGTACATCTACGTGATTGCCTTCCAGCGGGTGGGGGGTCCCATCGGACCCCCTCCCGCTGGTTACGGCGGTCCGATTCGGTCCAGGAGCGCTCCGTGATGAGGGGATGGCCGTTCGTTTTCGGCCACCCCCTCTGGATCGCTCCTGGCCAATGAGAAGCTTCCTCCCCTGTGTATTGTTTACACAGGAAGGAGGAAGTGATGTCATTCTCCTCGGGGCGGTCTTTTTGACCGGACTACGAGGAGAAGAGTAAAAGTAAGTCTGCACGAACACTACACTGACATGTAGGTACACACAGGCACACAAACCCCCCCCGATCGCCCCCCGATCCCCCCCCGCCCCCCCTCCCCCCCCAGTCACAGTGTCACTGATTGCATTGATCATTTCTTTACTGATCAATGCATTCAGTGTCAGTTGTGACAGTAAAAACTGTCAGGACAGTTAGTGTTAGGTCCAGGGTAGCCCCCTATCACCCCCCAATAAAGATTTAACCCCCTGATTGCCCCTAGAGTTAACCCTTTCACCCCCTTTTGCCAGTGTCACTAAGCGATCATTTTTCTGATCGCTGCATGTGTCGCTAGTGTCGCTAGGTAGCTAGTTATTTTTTTAGGTTCACCGCCAGGTTTTTATAGCGCTAGGTACCCCGATATACTACCCAATAATGTTTTTAACCCCCTGATTGCCGCTAGTTAACCCTTTCACCCCCTTTTGCCAGTGTCACTAAGCGATCGTTTTTCTGATCGCTGCATTAGTGTCGCTACAGTCGCTAGGTAGCTAGTTATTTTTTTAGGTTCACCGCCAGGTTTTTATAGCGCTAGGTACCCCGATATACTACCCAATAATGTTTTTAACCCCCTGATTGCCGCTAGTTAACCCTTTCACCCCCTTTTGCCAGTGTCACTAAGCGATCATTTTTCTGATCGCTGCATGTGTCGCTAGGTAGCTAGTTATTTTTTTAGGTTCACCGCCAGGTTTTTATATCGCTAGGTACCCCGATATACTACCCAATAATGTTTTTAACCCCCTGATTGCCGCTAGTTAACCCTTTCACCCCCTTTTGCCAGTGTCACTAAGCGATCGTTTTTCTGATCGCTGCATTAGTGTCGCTACAGTCGCTAGGTAGCTAGTTATTTTTTTAGGTTCACCGCCAGGTTTTTATAGCGCTAGGTACCCCGATATACTACCCAATAATGGTTTTAACCCCCTGATTTCCGCTAGTTAACCCTTTCACCCCCTTTTGCCAGTGTCACTAAGCGATAATTTTTCTGAACGCTGCATCAGTGTCGCTAGTGTCGCTAGGTAGCTAGTTAACTAGGCTCCCAAAAAGTCCCCCACATGTGGTATCCCCGTACTCGGGAGAAGCAGCAGAATTTATTTTGGGGTGTAATTTGACTTCTGCCCATAGCATGTGTGAGCAATATATCATTTAGTGACAACTTTGTGCAAAAAAAAAAAAGTTTGTAATATTCCCGCAACTTTTGGCAAAATATAAAATATTCCATGGACTCAACATGCCTCTCAGTAAATAGCTTGGGGTGTCTACTTTCCAAAATGGGGTCATTTGGGGGGGTTTTGTGCTATTTTGGCATTTTATGGCCTTCGAAACTGTGATAGGTAGTGAGGAGTTAAATCAAAAATTTGCACCCTTAGAAATCCTGAAGGTGGTGATTGGTTTTCGGGGTGCCGTGCGCGACTAGACTCCCAAAAAGTCCCACACATGTGGTATCCCCGTACTCTGGAGAAGCAGCAGAATGTATTTTGGGGTGTCATTTCACATATAACCATGGCATGTGTGAGCAATATATCATTTAGTGACAACTTTTTGTAAAAAAAATTTTTTATTTATTTTTTTGTCATTATTCAATCCCTTAGGACAAAAAAAATAAATATTCAATGGGCTCAACATACCCATCAGCAATTTCCTTGGGGTGTCTACTTTCCAAAATGGGGTCATTTGGGGGGGATTTGTACTGCCCTGCCATTTTAGCACCTCAAGAAATGAGATCGGCAGTCATAAATTAAAAGCTGTGTAAATTCCAGAAAATGTACTCTAGTTTGTAGACGCTATAACTTTTGCGCAAACCAAAAAATATACGCTTATTGACATTTTTTTTACTAAAGACATGTGGCTGAATAAATTTTGCCCTCAATGTATGACTAAAATTTAGTTTATTCGATTTTTCTTATAACAAAAAGAAGAAAATATCTTTTTTTTTCAAAATTTTCGCTCTTTTTTCATTTATATCGCAAAAAAAAAAAATCGCAGAGGCAATCAAATACCATCAAAAGAAAGCTCTATTTGTGGGAAGAAAAGGACGCAAATTTCGTTTGGGTGCAATATTGCATGACCGCGCAATTACCAGTTAAAGCAGCGCAGTGCGAAATTGCAAAAAGACCTCTGGTCCTTAAGGTGTTTATTGGTCCGGAACTGAAGTGGTTAATAAGTATTCCCTTATAATCCTTCCTTTGATCATTCTGTGATTTACATAATGATCATTCCTTTTCTAATTTAATAGCACAGGCTTCATACTCCGAACCCTTGTGCTCTTGGTTTCTATACCATACCGTTGGATCCTTAACAATGGAAGTGAGTTTCAGATCCTTCGGAGCGACCGTGTTTCCCTTTTTACATAAACATTTGATTATCTTATAACAGGCATATAAAAATAGAATGAAGAGAATCACAGTGACAATTGTCATGGCAGCATTTCGGAGCCAAGATATTAATCCCCCAAAACTAAAACTGCTCGAGAAGGGATCCCAGTTTTTTCCTATGTTCCTTGCCTCTTTCTGTAGTTTATTTACCTCTTCCCTGTGTTGGGCAATAACGTCATAGTAGTCTGGGACTTCGATGCTGGTATTATGAATCCAGGTACAGCACTCATAATCCTCAGTAGTCTCACAGAGGCCAGTAAGGGCTGCACTCATACTTTCTATAGCCAACTCATGTAGTTCTAGTTGCTTCCTAATTGCCCTAGTTTCTAGATTTAGTTTGGTTATGTCATCAGAATTTTCCTCCAGAATCTCATCAATTATGCCAGTGTAATTATTTAATCTTTTCATTAGGTCAATTCCCCACCCTGTCCAGGAAGGGAACCATGCCCAGGCCATATCTTTTTCTAAAAACAATTCTCGTTTATTACGGTGTCTAAGGGGATATCTAGGATGCATGCTGGCTTCAAGGAGGTGACTTCCCTTGTTATCCCCTAATACCCCCATGATAGGAACCAGGGCTGCAAGGTAACACCACCCCTGGGGTTTGGTTGGGATCCAGGGGTGACAGAGTTTGCCGCAGCATATATATATGGTATTTCCTAGAGCTAGGGGTCGTTTATGGAACACGTTCCTAAGAGTATCAGAAAGGCCAGAGAGCACCAGAATTGACATTAATTGGTGTATTGTAGTCTTGGTACTGGAGCTAAGAAAGTCTAAAAAGGTGGCATTTAGGGTGGGATCTGAAGTATGGAAGAAAGAAGGACTGTTAAATGATGTCATTGAAATGTTAAGTTTTGCTTGTTTGCAAACCTCGGCTCCATCTGTGGTGTTTCCCAGTCGGAAACACCAGTCTGGGAAGTGGCTTCTACCTATAATTTGGAAAGTGAGGGTTTTATTTGGAAGGGTCCTAGTAACATTCGTTAGGACGATAGGGGGTGTTCCATTAAGGAGGGGGGTAAAATTCAAGGGGACTGCCATGAGAGGGATTCTAGCTGTACTGGGATGTAGCTTGCTGCAAATCCAGCATTTCTCAAAACCAGATTTTTGAGCATAGCTATATTTGAATTTTAGTAGTAACATCTTGTTAGTCAGTCCCTTAGGTGACTCATTAACGGGTACAATACTTCTACTATGTCTTTGGCCGGGGGTATTATTCATCTTAGGTGGTCCACATATCCCTTTTAATAGACCTAAGTCTTCTGGATGATATATACAGTTGGCTATAAACCATGTGGGCAGGAATACAAATAGTACCAGACTACCCCAAAGGCATACAGCCTTCCCTGACACTGATGGAGAAAGCATCTTTGTTTTTTTTAAAGTTCTGATTATTTGTTATCTAAGAGTTCTGTTCTTCTTCTTCGTTTCTCATCCCGGCAGTTGTTGGCTCTGTTTTGTCCTTTTGAGGGGTGTGGGATCTTCCAGGGAAATTTGTTCTATGCCTCTCTGAACTTCTTGTAGATCTTGTTCTTGGGAGTTGCTGCTCTCTGTCACTGCCAGGGGCTCTGGAGTCGAGGGAAGCTGGGGACACTTTTTAAGACGGCTGGCGTGGATCCAGGTGTTTCCTAGGTCTGTTAACACTGCGGTCCTGGATACCTTTTCCACCTTCCATGGTCCTGAGAAAGCCGGTCCGATACTCTTTCTTTGTGCTAATTGTTTGATCAGCACTTTATCCCCAGGGATGAAGGGATGCGTTGGTTCTGTGGGAAGAGGGAAAAAGGTGACAGAAACTTGTTCGTTCATTTCATGAAGCATACTTACCAGGTTTTTCACGTACATTTCCTGTTGGGAATAAATGTCAATATCAGTGTCTTGGTCTAATGGGGGTAATTCTATGTTTGCGGGGATTCCCATGAGGACCTCAAAGGGTGATAGTTTTGTTCTTGCATGTGGATCTTCCCCTCTTTTGACCAAAGACCTTCAGGGTCTTTGGTCAATCCTTCCTTTGTCCAAAAATGGACATCATCTTCTGTGGCCATTGATTGCATCTGTGCTATGACAGTTTTAAAGTTAGGTGCTGCGAAGTGTTCCTTGAAAAACATTGTTGTGGGGGCAGGTGGGTTAGGGGAAAAGGCAGCAGCTCTTTTAGCTTCTCTGTCAGCAAGAGCATTCCCTTTTGAAACACGACTGCTGTCAGAGGAGTGTGCCTTTACTTTAATTATGGCTACCTTTTTTGGAAGAAGAATGGCTTGGAGGAGAGCACTAATCTGTGTGGAGTTGGCAATTATTTTGTTGTCTGCTGTTTTAAAACCTCTATTGGCCCATATCACACCAAAATCATGCACCACTCCAAAAGCATATCTACTGTCTGTGTAGACGTTCACCTCTTTACCGGTGAATAGAATGCAGGCCCTAGTGAGGGCTTCTAACTCTGCTACCTGGGCTGAAGAAGGAGGTAATGATTTTGCCTCCAGTACGATGTCTGGTAGTTGAACAACTGCATAACCGGTTAAAAAGGTGGAGTCAGAGGGACGTGAGCAGCTACCGTCAACGAAAACATCCTCTGCACCTGAGATAGGGGTGTCAGTGAGATCCGGTCTGGGACTGGTAATAGCAGCAACCTTTTCCGAACAGTCATGTATAATGTCTGGGTCATGTGGTAAACGCAACATGGAATGCAAAAGGCGCACAGCGGGGTTGCTGGCAGGCACATATTTGAGTGTGAGGTTATCAGTGTTCATCAGTGTTATCTCATAACCACTAAGTCTTTGCGAGGTCATATGTTGGGTATTCATGTTCTGAATAAGATGCGTGACTGAATGAGTGGTATAGAGAGTCAATGGGTGACCTAGCACTAATTTGTTTGCATCTTGTACAGCCATTGCACAGGCAGCAAGATTTTGGAGACAGAATGGCATTCCCTGTACTTGGATGGGGAGTTTTTTTTTTTTTGATAGATATGAGACAGGGCGATACCCTGATCCATGTTGTTGTGTTAGCACGGCGGCAAAAGAGCTTCCTGAAACTACACAGTACAGCTGAAAAGCTTTACCATAGTCTACCAATCCCAGGGCGGGAGCATTTGACAGACTGTTTAATAGAGCTTGAAAAGCTTGTAGTCTGTCTTCAGTCCAATCTATTAATTTAGGGGCTGTCGAGCCAGTAGCCTCTCTTAGGATACTATCATAATGAGAACAGTCAGGGATCCATTGGCGGCAATATACAATTGCACCAAAAAATGAGAGTAGGGCGGCCTTGTCTTTTGGCGGACTGAGAGCTTGTAGGGCTGCGGCACGTTTAGGTGACACCAGCCTTGTTCCTTCTCTAAGGATACAACCTAAGTATTCAACCTGGGACTGGCACCATTGCACCTTCTTCCTGGAGGCGAGGTGTCCAGCTCGGGCTAGGTGTCCCAACAGTGATGTTGAATCGACCGCACAATCTTCAGCAGTTTGACTGCACAGGAGCAAGTCGTCCACATACTGTATCAGTACCGACCCTCGCTCAGATGTCCAAGACTTGACAGTCTCGTTGAGTACCATAGAGAAGGCGGCTGGACTGTCTACATACCCTTGCCAGGTTAGTTGGCCCCCGGCCCAGGAGAAAGCAAACATAGGTTGGGCTTCCTCTGCAATGGGAATGCTAAAGAAAGCATTCGCTACATCAATTACTGTGTAGCATAGAGAGTCTGCCGGTATGCATGAGAAAATAAAAGTGATGTCTGAGACTAGGGGTGGGAGGGGAATCACTTGTTTGTTTACTGCCCTTAGGTCTTGTATGTATAAGTCTCCACTCCCCACTGGCCTTTTTTTACGGGGTAAATGGGTGTGTTCCAGGGACTGATGATTGGTTTCAGGATACCTTTTGATATGTAATCATTAATTTGAGGGGAGATGCCTTTGACTTTCTCTGGGGGTAGGGGATACTGTTTTTGATATTGTATCCCTGCATCTGACCGCATTTGGGGTGCATATGGTGTGCAATTAATAAAGCCCACACTACCTTTGTTTTCTGCCCAAATTGTGTGATGGTCAAGGGAGGAAGGTATCATTAGAAAGAAACTCCTGTGTGCATGTCTTTTTGGGAACCCTCTGTGTGCATGTCGCTTAGGGCCATGTAAGTCACATAATGGTGAACTAGCGGTAAGGGAACCTTCTTTATTAAACTTAATGGTAATACACAGTTGTGCCAAGAGGTCCCGTCCCATAAGGGGCACAGGGCATGAGGACAAGACGGCAAAAGTTTGGGTACATAATTTCTGTCCTTCTGGAGTGGCTACAGTCAGTGGTGGAGTGATGGGATGGGTGACAGGTGTCCCATTAATACCAACAGAGTTTCCCTCGGTGCATTATTTGTGGCTGTGTAGGATATTGGGGTAGTGGTTGACGAGGGTTCTGGTATGGCAGATAACGGGGATACTGTGGGCGGGTCTGGGGGTTAAATCCCCTGCCTCTGCCTCTTGTTCTAATCTGTCCAGTCCTATAAGGGCACTGGGATTTCCAATGTCCTTGCTGTCCACAATTGCCTATATTTTCCAAGGCATTTGTTCCATGCACAGAAACAATCCTTCATGTATTGTGGGTCAGCCCCTTTGCAGGGAGGATAAGAATGCTTATGTACCTGACAAATTTTACTGACTTCTTGCCAGTCTTCCTCAGTACAAGGACCATATGGCCCTGGGTCATGTATCCCCAATTGCTGACACCTTTCTCGGACTTGTGTCCAAAATGGTTCTACCTGGGGGCCAGGGATCATATTACTAACAAATTCATAGGGTGATGGGGTGGCCATGGCTTGGGTTGCTGCAGAATTCCCCATCTAGTAGTCTGGGCAGTGTGTGTCTAGTGGCAGGACACAGGTGATAACACCCGGTTTGTCCAACAATCCGGTTTCTGGTCTGGGAGTAGGATCCCTGATCTTTTTTGGGGCAGATGGACTTATATAAAACTATGAAGATTCACCCTTAATATACGATAAAGGGTAAATCTTTCCTGGTGGCGGGATATACCCCTCTTACACCAAGTCTGCAAGAGAACCCCCCTGGTCTGGTGGTCAGTAAAATCCACTTGTCATCTATTCTTAGGAAGAGTAGACCTAACGTGCAATGGGGGCAGGCGGATGCTATGTCACTACAAGAGGGCTCCTCATATTCTGCACTTATTTAAACAACAACAATTATTTTCCTTATACTCTATATTAAAACTTATACTCTATATACTTACACACGTACCTAGAGAGAAACAGACATATTCTTAATATACTTTAAGACATGAAATAACCGTATTGCAATACATTTATCAATTTATAGTGCACTTTTTAAAAAAAATTTCAAATGGGCGTCCACTCCACCAATCCCTTTGTCACGGGCGTAATCTACTACTTCCCGTGTTAAAAATACTATTACCAATAGTTTTAAGTCAGACCAACCTAGTCGGACTCCCCTAAACCTATAAATTCCTTGCGAGCCCTTTTAACCTCCCGAGGGACCAGCCTAGTCCGCCGCGAAGGCACAGTTACTTCTTTTAATTTTAAACTAAGTTCGTAGCGGCCGCCCGGACAGAGTAAGTGTTTACACCATTCACCAATCAGGTAAAAAGAGTAAAGTGACTTACCTGTCGCAAGACGAGACGAACCCCACTTTGCTGGTACCAAAACTGTTAGGTTGCTCGTCTTCTGTAAGTAACCCCTGGTAGCCTAGGCTAGGATGGAAGAGCGGAGGTCCCTTTCACCGGTGGACAAAACATTACACATACACACGATTGTACGTGAATAATGAATGTGTATATTGAAGCACACACAGCAGTTTTATTTAGTTTGAGCTAAAGGACAGCCCTGTGGTTTAGCCAATCAGGTAATTCATACATACATCGACATTTTTCTTAAACTCATGACATTATCTAAGTCAAAGGTGAAATACAGTCTTCTGATAGTTATTTCGTCATTTCAACATCTGCTGACTGACCATATTCTTGCGTAACCAGTCCTATCTTAGCTTTGTACCTCTTACCGCAGACAGATGCTTCCTAATATGTCAACATCTTGCATCTTAATTCTGAACTTAGTGAAATGCACGCCTAAGCATATTATCTTAGACCTTTAACCTAGTATATCTTTTGGTAACCTTAATAAGTATTCCCTTATACCTTCTTCCACATGTTTGCTGTGTCCCCCATATGGCTTCTTGTATCTGCAAACAGGACTTCTTTTGGCTTCCTTTCAACAATATCTTCTTCTTCTTGCCACTCTTCCCATAAAAGTCAGTCAGATTTGTGGCGTGCACTACTAATAGTTGTCCTGTGGACAGATTCTCCCACCTGAGCTGTGGATCTCTGCAGCACCTTCAGAGTTACCATGGACCTCTTGGCTGCTTCTCTGATTAATGCTTTCCTTGCCCAGCCTGTCAGTTTAGGTGGACGGCCATGTCTTGGTAGGTTTGTAGTTGTGCCATACTCTTTCTATTTTTGGATGATGAATTGAACAGGGCTCTATGAGATGTTCAAAGCTTGGGATATTTTTTTTATAACCTAACCCTGCTTTAAACGTCCTCACAACTTTGTTCCCAACCTGTCTGGTGTGTTCCTTGGCCTTCATGATGCGGTTTGTTGACTATGTTTTTCTAACGAACCTTTGAGGGCTTCACAGAACAGCTGTATTTATACTAAGATTAAATTACACACATGTAGCGCCAGTACTCCTAACGAGTACGCGCTATATGTTTAAATTTTGTTTTTGCTCAAAACTGTAATGAGTTTTGGGACTAATTGTGCTAAATTGTACTTTGGCATCAGTTTGTTTGGGCTGTATAGAAGTTCTGCCTGGTCATAGGTGGGGTTGTACACCTGTGGAAGGCTATAGAACGCAGTCTGGTTGGACGCATTGGGTACCAATCTCTATCTCGGAACCAATCAGTGTGTGCGCTTGTCTTAAGCCGCGTACACACGGGCGGACTGTATGGCCAACTTAGTCCGTCAGACAATCCGACGGACAGTCCGTCCTACTTTCGAATGAACGGACTTGACCACACACGGATGCACAAACAGTCCGTCGAAAGTTTGCGCGATGACGTGTACAGCACGTACGACGGGACTAGAAATAGGAAGTCCAATACACAGCAATGCAACCTTTCGCCGTGTAAATCCTTTCTGAGCATGCGCCATACTTAGTCCGTCGAACTAGCCTACTCACGAGCGGATTGTCCGCTGAAACCAAAGTACGACGAACAATATTACGGAAATTCCGAAATACTTAGTCCGCCAGACTGCACGCTGAAAAAGTCCGCTGAAGCCCACACACGAGCGGACTGTCCGCTGAAATGTGTTTCGACGGACTAAGTTGGCCAGACAGTCCGCCCGTGTGTACGCGGCTTCACTGCGTAATCCGGGAAGGGGTACTTAAGGTGCCGAAGTCACGTGGTTCAGGTCCTCCTCCTGACCAGCCCCCAGGGGACCTCATGGCCTGGGGGGCGCATCCATCCATTCCCAAGCCTCAGAACTGGCTAGCTCAAGGCGCAGTAACTAGAAGGAGGATTCTAAAGTCTTCCAGTGCTGTCTCGGATTTTGGAGAGGCCCAGCAACTCTACACCCGACCAGGGGCGGACTCTTCAGTGAAAGCTGGCTGCTCGGTAAGAGCCTGGAAGCAGAGCTGCCATGGACATTGATTGAATCCACAATTTTTATAGTATCGTCGGTCCAGCTGAAAGATTTTGGTACAGTAAGAAAAGTTCCTACTTCTACTCTTCCAGTTGTAACCAAGTTTCCAACCAAGTCTGTGTGAGAGACTTTGAATGCTAAAATTACCTGTTGGCTGCTAAATCCAAACTTAAGGATTTATCCAACAGTTAAAGAGTCCAGTTGGGAGCGGCTGTTCCCTGGATTGTGTACATAGAGAGAGACTTTTGTTGAAGTCAGCAGTTCCAAGCACCTGAGCTAAACTTTACCCTGATACCCTCTTTTCCCAACTTAGAGACTGAGTTTGTTCAACCGTTTTATGCAAAATAAAAATCCTAACAAGGAATTCAAGTGTCAGTCTCTACAGTTACTGGGTTATCAACCCTGGGAACCCCTAGACAAGGATAATGAGTACGAGCTGGAGGAGGTAATCAGTAAGCTCAAAAAAATTCAGCAGCTTCTTCAGGGGTTAGTGCTACACACATGTGGACTCTATTTACTAATAGGGATGGGCCGAATGGACCCTTGTTCGGTTCGCACCAGAACTTTTGAACATCGCGAAAGTTTGGACCCGAATAATGAACCCCATTAATGTCAATGGGACTCGAACATCAAAAATCAAAAGGGCCGATTTTAAAGGCTGATATGACGCAAGTTATTGGGTGTACAATGGTTTTAGGGGTCCGGGTCTTGCCCTGGGGGACATATATCAATAAAAAAAAAGTTTGTGAAAAACTTAATTTTTAAATGAGCAGTGATTTTTTTTTTTTTTTTTTTTTTTAAGTGAAAGCTTAAACATGAAAAAATCCTTCCAATATAGTGCCTGGGGGATCCCCTTAGTCTACCTGTAAAGTGGCAGATCTGTACCATGTCTAGAATCTGCTGCAGCAATAATTGCATTTATAAAGCCCAAAAAAATGACATTTTCCCTGCAAGCTGACTTTATTTTGCTCAGCAACAGCTGGGGAGCCAGTGTGTATGATGAGGGTACAATGTAGTGCCCTGGGAACAAGATTAGAGATTTTTTGGATACATTCTGGTATCACTTTGACTTTGAATAGAGGTAACGGGCACGTAAAAATTGGTCTTTGGGGGGCGTGGCTTGGCCAGCGGCGAGGATGGCGGCGCACTAGTTGAGCTCCGGGGAGAGAGTCGGCAAGAGCACGAATTGTCCACCGTTAGCAGCCTGTCATGGGTCGGAAAACCCAGCTCACACCTCACTCCAGTGCCCGGAGGAATCATTCCAGCGGTACCGCGCGGAACATCAACGAAATGTTCCGTTCCCAGTCCGTGCAGAGACAGAGCAGGCCGGACAAGATGGCGCCGGAGCATGGCGAAGAAGAGGATTTCAGTGAGGACTCCCAATCCGCAGCAGAGGATGCAGGTAGGGGCCCCTCGAACACCGCCAAACCTCTTACATATGATCATATGTCTGGCTTTGCGGCAGACATCAAGTCCACATTCTCAGCTGCCATAACGGACCTAAAATCCAACCTGCTTGTCCTCACAGAAAAAATCTCCACAGTAGAGACTGCAGGGAAGCGTAGAGACAGGGAGTTGCGGGCCTTGGAATCAGTGGCAGAGGCACACTCATCCCACTTCATTGAAATGAACCGCCATTTAGAAGATTTGGACAATAGGGGGAGGAGGAACAACATTAGGGTACGGGGGATACCCGAATCGGTAGAAACGGAGCAGATTGTCCCAGCTCTGCAGAGACTTTTTAATAGCCTATTAGACCGGCAAGAAGATACTGCAATAGAATTCGTTCGCGCTCATAGAGCACTTAGGATGAAAGGGCCAGATTCAGCCCCTCCTAGGGACATTATATGTTGTCTCCAGAGTTTTCCCCTCAAGGAAGACATTATGAGAAGAGCCAGGAGAAATGATCGTATAATTTTTAACGGTGCCTCCATTATGCTCTTTCAAGACCTGTCCCAAATCACTCTACGTAACAGAAGAGCTTTGCGCCCCCTGCTGGATGTTCTCAGAGAAAAGGAGATCAGGTACTCTTGGCGCTTCCCCTTCGCGCTAGTTGTCATGCACGGCGGTAAGCAGATCTCTCTCCGCACTCCCCAAGATCTTCCGGATTTTTGCGAAGCCCTACATATTGACTTGGTGTCCCTTCCGGACTGGTATCAAGAATTTCAATTGCCAGTGGGCAACAGGTCACCTCCCAGCTCACCTCTTTCTACACCGGAGAAACGTCTATCGAAGCGGTCAAGGAACAACAAAGGTGGTCAGCCCTCTATGGGGACTCCCAACGCCAGACCCGCACCATCTAGGCCCAGAGAGGAGGTCCCGGGCTAATTTTCTTTTGGGTCACCTGCCTCGTCACTGTTCCTGATGCATTACTCCATTCTCCGTAAAAGTTAACACAATCTAGGCATGTTTGCCAAGTTCTTCTGAGGTGACAGAGCCTATTTGAGACTATGCAGATTTCCAGTTATTGGTTATTTTCTTCTGGTTCTTGTTTTTATATTTTTTTTTTTTTTTTTTTTTTTTTTACATATGCCACGTGAATAAACCTAGTGCTTTCTCTCCAGACTGCTCCAGTCTCTATGACAATGGCCATCGCAGCGGAGTCCATATTTACAGTTGATCCCAGGTCCGGGAAGCTATATCAGATGCCTTGGAAGACAGGGAGCCTAGTTGAGGAACTGCGGGTTAAGGTAGCTGGCACCCTTATCACAGATTTGGCCTTCTCTTTTGTTTTTCTATTTTTTTTTTGTTTTTTGTGTCATGGACTAGGAAGAGCCCAGGGGCTATATGCCAAGCAAGCTTTTGCTTCTGCAACGTTGGCCACTTTAGCAGGGGCAATTAATGTTGCTGGACTCTTGTTTTCTTTGTAGACACCAGGAGGCCTCAGACTGTATTAGAAGCCCAGGTGTTAATTCACAAGGTTAAATTCCCTTTGATAACTTACAGTGCATAACCACTGGCTCAGAGAACTGTTGTTTTGGGCTGGAAAGCTTGCTATGTTGGGCCTCTTCTCGTGAGAGGTCCGGTTCTGATGACAATTTTCTTTTATTACAATATTTTTATAGATATTTGGCTGATTCTCTCCCCTATCTCAGCGCAAGTTTATGTATTTATCATTTTGGTTTAACTGACTTGATAGCCGCAAATATAAGTCAGTCCTCTGGATAACATATTACGCTATCTGGTCTGACCCTCGCTCCTACCGAGCCTCTCTGGACCGGATATATCTCCGATCCTTAGAGAGGCTAATTTACCACCCTGTTAGTTGGGTTCAGCTAACAGAGGTTTTAAAATACGTTGTTTACTATCTAGGGACAGTCTTTTCCATCTGGCTGTTTCCATTCATCTTTCCTCTCCTACATCTCATTCTACCTTACGTCTCTTCCTCTTCTTTTCTCTCTTTTCTTTTCCTCTCTTTTTCCTCCTCTTATTAGTCTCCTCCCTATCTTCTCCTTTTCTCTACTGCTTCTCCCTTTTTCCCCCTCCTCTCTCTTTCCGCTCTTTACCTGAGTCGCCTCTTTTCCTCTGAGAAACTGTACATAGGTATATAACACCCAGAAGTTTAATTGTCTCATTGAAAGTTGTTTGACTACCATTTTTCTGATAGTTGTGTGCTCCATACCACTTTGGGTTGCATTTGACTGTTTAACTGGGGGAGATTGCGGAACACATAAAATACAAATGGCTTACACAGCACTGGGCCACATGCCCACGATAATTTCACATAACGTGAAGGGACTTAACATCCCAGAAAAAAGAACCGCAGTTCTTAGGGAACTGCAAAAGAGTAGGCCACACTGTGTCTTCTTACAGGAGACGCATTTTGTTTCTCGCCACTCGCCAGACGTACAGAATGACAAATAAATTCTTCACGAGATCCTTTCATGCTACGAATGCTCTGTCAAAGACGAAGGATGTGTCGATCCTATTGGGGAAAGACGCCCCCTTTGTGGTCTCGGGGACGTTGTCGGACCCGGAAGGTCGATACATCTTCCTGAAGGGCTCCTATAGGGATAGGCCCCTCACTTTAGCCAATGTTTATTTCCCCAATACAAACCATCTCCAATTTTGTAGACGTATGATGTCGGAACTACAAGGCTTTGCAGAGGGGTGTGTCATTTTGGGAGGGGATTTTAATATCCCACTAGATCCTCTGGCGGACACTTCCACGGGGAGGTCATGTGTCACTTTCCAAATTCTGAAGCGAATCAAACGTCTTTTACAGACACTGCAATTAGTAGATGTATGGCATATGCTTAATCCGGAGGGAAGGGATTACACGTACTATTCGATTCCACACAATAAATATTCCCGCATTGATTATTTATTTGTGACGCAACGTGACCTGCCGGTGGTTAGTGCGGCCAAAATTGGTACACAGGTTATTTCAGATCATGCCCCCATTGCGATCTCCCTGGATCCTGGCAGACAGACTCAGACATACAACTCTTGGAAACTGAACCCCTCCCTCCTGACGGACCCGGCGACTTTACCCTTGATCGTGACGGCTCTCAAGGAGTTTTTTGTAAACAACGACCTACCGGACACAGATCCACTGGTGCTATGGGAAGCGCATAAATGTACCATTAGGGGGGTACTAATCAAGCTAGGGGCGAGACGTAAACGCGAAAGAGAGACAGAGATGAAAGATCTTCTTGTTAAAATAGGCAAACTAGAAACACTCCACAAACGCACATTATGCGAGAGAACGGCCACAGACTTATTGAACTCTAGGAAGCAATATCTGGATCTGTTACATATGAAAGCTAGACGTATGCTCTTCTTTAAGAAAAAAATATACTATGAAGGGGGTAACAAGGCAGGTAGGCTGTTGGCCAGAGCCCTGAAGGAACATAATTCTAGCCATACCATAACTGGCATACGTAGTGCGAAAGGCTCCCTGGATGTGAACAATGAAGACATTGCAGCCCATTTCCACAAATATTATACTGGGTTATATAATCTACCCCCCCCAAAATAGACCTAGAGACCTTGAGGGCAATAGATCCCAAATTATTGGAGAATTTCTACGAGAGAGCGGTCTCCCCTCTCTGGGAGAACAGGACTTAGAATCCCTGGACGCACAGATTTCTGACACTGAAATTAAAAGGGCAATAACTGACTTAAAGACGGGAAAATCCCCAGGGCCTGATGGCTACTCGGCCATCTACTATAAAACTTTTTCGGAGGTTCTCTCCGGTCCTCTGAGAAAAGCTTTGAACTCCTTGTCCTCGCCTCGGACGGTTCCTCCCGAGTTTTTAACGGCCCACATAGCGGTGATACCCAAGCCTAACAAGGATCCATCATCATGTGCGAATTATAGGCCAATCTCTCTCCTAAATCTGGACCTTAAAATATTAACCAAGATACTAGCTAATAGATTGAACCCCTTTTTGGCTGAGCTGATTGGTCCAGAACAGGTTGGCTTTATGCCAGGAAGAGAGGCCAAAGACAACATTATTAAAGCACTTTTGCTTTCGCAGGTGGCCCACAGGGGGAAGATCGGAGGCCTTCTCCTGTCCACGGACGCGGAGAAGGCCTTCGATCGAGTGGCGTGGGATTACATGACGGCCACATGCAAACAGATAGGGTTGAAGACACGGATGATGACCTGGATCTCGGCTATATACCAAAATCCCACTGCTAGAGTGAGGGTGAACGGATCCTTATCTGCACCTGTGAGTATAGCGAATGGAACCAGACAGGGTTGCCCTTTGTCACCCCTTCTGTTTATTTTATCCCTGGAACCGTTCATCAAAATGATTAATAAGGATGTCTCGATAAGGGGATTCGGGGTGCAGGACAGGGAGTTCAAAGTTGCGGCTTATGCCGACGATTTGCTGTTTTTCTTGACAGACCCACACGCGACGATTCCCAATTTACTGAAAGCCTTTACTAAATTTGGATACTTGTCTAATCTAAAAATTAATTATTCCAAGTCGGAGGCCTTGAATATTGCTCTGTCCCAGGATGAATTGAATAGAACCAAGCATAACTGCCCCTTCCGGTGGGAGACCGTGGCACTTAAGTACCTTGGGGTTTGGATTTCCCCAGATACCAAAAGAGTCTTTGAACACAACTTCACCCCAATGCTGAAAACGATAGAGTGTGACCTAGGTTCCTGGAATACGGGGTTGTTCTCGTGGTTCGGTCGTGCGGCGATCCTGAAAATGTCGGTGTTGCCCAGACTGACCTATTTATTTAGAGCATTACCAATTCATATCCCCAGAAGCTTCTTTCATAAACTAAACTCCTTGGCCCTACGCTTCCTGTGGCACAATGGGAGAGCGAGGATCAAGTATGCCTTATTGACGAAACCAAAAGTTGAAGGGGGGATGGGACTGCCCGACTTTAAGAAATATCAGTTAGCAGCACATATTACTAGGATAATTGACTGGCACTGTCATGTGGCGGACAAGGATTGGGTAAGACTGGAAGATATGCTAACAGATAACAGATTGCGCTTTTCCCCTTGGATCTCTTTGAGCAGCCTCAAGAGCACGACTAGTTTGAACCCCCTGACAGAGACTACGCTATCAGTACTACACGCAAACTCGAAACGGTCTGCTGTGACTACCCCCCTCAGCCCTCTAACACCGCTCTACAGTAATTCCGACTTTAAACCAGGTATAGAGAACGTTCTGTTTCATGACACAGATTCTAATGCCCCAAGACTGGTAAAAGACTGTTTTTCTAGGGGCAATATGAAAGACTTAGAGTACCTGAGAAGAGACTGGGAGGAACCAGCGTTTCCCTTATGGAATTACTTCCAGATTAGGAGCTTTGTTACCTCCTCAAAACACAAACGGCACTTCATTAGACAGCTGACAGACCTGGAGGAGGTCTGTGCGTCTGGCGAGAGAATACACAAGGCGACCTCGTTGGCCTATAGGTGGCTGCAACAGTTGAATGGGCAAGAGGATGATAGGTTCAGGAGCAAGTGGGCACAGGGACTACAGAGGAACATTACGGATTCCCAATGGGGAAGTGCTTGTGCACTGGCTCACAAGTGCTCTATTAGCACGAGAACACAGGAAACGTGCTATAAATTGCTGACACACTGGTACCACACTCCTGATAAACTGCATAAATGGTTCCCTCAGGTCCCAGAAATGTGTTGGAGATGCCAAGGTGAGGTGGGTACGCTCACACATATATGGTGGGGATGTTCTAAATTGACGCCCTTTTGGGAGGAAGTGAGGAATTTGATAGCACAAATTACAGACACCTCAATCACATTAGATGCGGCTTGCTGTCTCCTCCACATTACTGACGTTCCCCTGAAGAGATACAAACATTCTCTGCTTAAACACTTGCTTAATGCAGCCAAGTCACTGGTGCCGCTGCACTGGAGGTCCCCCAGAGCCCCAACGGTGGGTGAGTGGTTGCTCAGGGTATCTGAGACATATAATATGGAAGAAACAGTGGCTCAAGCCACTGAATCAGTGGAAAAATTTCATGCTACTTGGACACCTTGGATAGTGTTCCGTTACTCTACAAAATATGCTCAGCTACTAGGAGACAAATAAAGTGCTAGAGGTTAAATTGGTCATTCTACTTCTACTCTTTCCTTACTCCCTTATTTTCATTATTTGTTCTTGTTTTCTTTCTTTTTTGAGCGCAATCTTAGACCTCGACTGTGGATAAGGTCAGAATATTGACACAGTACGCAAGTATGTTCAGTATAGATTGGCTTTATTCATGTGATTTGTTTACATTATTTGAATTATCATTAGCCTTATCGCTCCAGGTATTATACGTAACATTATTTCATGGTACGAAATGTATGCTGAATTGGGGTATAACGCTGTACTATGCTATCTGTATTTACTTATGCTTGTTCGCAGTTGTATTACTGTTTGCTTTTCCTTTAACTCAATAAACGCTTTTGATGTGAAAAAAAAAATTGGTCTTTGGGTGTTGATGGCGCCTTCCCACTGTAACCCTATAGAGGTAATCTTGATGAAAGCAAGAATTGGCCTTGCTGTAAAAAATTGCAATGATAAGAAACCTGTTAAACAGGTGCTGAAAAATTACTCTTTTGGGTGTCGTGTGGGCGCCTTCCCACCATAACCCTATAGAGGTGCGCTTGATGAAATCAAAAAAAATTGCAATGATATGCACCTGCCAAACAGGTTCTGAAAAGTTGGTCTTTGGGTGTTAATTTCCTCGAAGTCCTGCAGAGATTCCACATCCCAAAAAGACTTAATCATTGACATCGGCATCAGGGGCTTCATAACTGGTAATCCAGGACTGATACATTTTTATAAAAGTCAAATGGTCCACGGAGTCTGTGGACAGACGTGTTCTGTGATCTATGAACTAAACCTCCTGCAGCACTGAATGCCCATTCTGAAAGCACGCTGGATGCAGGGCAGCTCAACAACTCATAAGCATACTGGGCAAGTTCTGGCCAGTGGTCTATTCTCCCAGTAATTCAGTGGATCGTCAGCTGGAAAGCTCTCCATCTCTGTTTTGGCCCTGAGGTAATCGTACACCATGTGATGCAGATGCTGCCGATGGAATGTGAAGGCTGACAGCCCTGGGTGGCGGGGACTAAAAAAATTCTGAAATGTCTTCTCCAACGCTCTTCTCTTGAACAACAGAAGACTCAAAACCTACTGGAGTCAGGAAAAATGTTCAATAAAATCCTCTTTAACGTGTCCTCAAGAGATTTTATCTTCTGCACTCTCTGTGGGAACAGGATGAGTTCTGAGACCTTTCCCTTACAGCGGTGGTCAAGGAGGGATGCCAACCAGTAATCATCCTCCTTTATGCCATGTATTCTTTGAGTCCTTTTGCAGGCTTTGAAGTATGAAGCTGCCCATGCGCCTCAAATTTGCAGACTCCTCGGGGTCACTCAGGATGACACCATCTGGAACTTCCTCCTCCCAGCCACGTACTACTCCCAAGGGTCCTGGGGTTGGAAAGCCATCACTTACAGATTGACGCATGTCTTTGTCTTCTTTGAAGCCTGTGAAAGTGCCAGAATCCCCCCCCATCTTCCACCCCTCTCTCCTCCTATGCGTTCTGTGACATAGAAATTATGGTGTCTGGATAAAGTGGGCCTTGAGAGGAAAGGAAGTCCTCCTCTTCCTCCTGATGCTCTGCCTCCAGTGCCCTGTCTGTAATGCTATGCAGAGTCTGCTCCAGCAGGAACACAACAGGGATTGTGTCACTGATGCATGCACTGTCACGACTCACCATCCTCAAATGTTGACAATACAGTGCATGCATCCTTAATGATCAGCTATTGGCGTGTGGAAAAAAAGCTGAGGCGGCCTGAGCCTGTCATCGTGCTGTATTCGTATAGGTACTCGTTGATGGCCCTCTGCTGCATGTATAGCCGCTGCAGCATTCCCAAAGTCGAGTTCCACCGGATGGGCAAGTAACAAATAAGCCAGTTTACAGGCAGGTGGAATTCCTGCTGAATTTCAGCCAACTGAACACTGGCTGTGTATGACCACCTGAAATGGCTACAGACTCTTCTTAAATTAAAAGGAGTAGCGACTGGAAACCTGCCTTTGTGGTGCAGCACATTGTGTGAATACACGGAAGGGGGCAGAATCAACCAGGCTGAAAGGCAGAAGTTGGAGAGCCAACAGCTTTGACAAGCCTGCATTTAGACACTGGGCATGTGAGTGGCAGGGACTGTATTTTTTTTTCTGCTGCAGCAGATGGGGCAGAGAAATTTGCCAGCTACAGTCTACAGCTGGTTGTACGCTGCTGGCCGATATGCTGCTAGGACCTGGGACACCCTGTGCTATACCATCATCCCTGTCAGTGGAGGCTGCTGAGAGGTAATGACTTGATATAGCAGGGGCAGACTGAAGTGGGTAAGGAGAATAAGGGACAGATTTGTGTCCTTTTTGTGTGGCTTTCTGGTGCTCTTGCCAATGGGCTGAGTGGTTGGACGTTAAATGCCTTTTACCAAAATGGCTGGCGTTTTTGCCACGTTTGTCCCTGAGACACAGTTTGCAGATAGCAACAATGCAATCTGCTGCAGATGTGCTGAAAAAGGCCCAGACAGCTGAGCTTTTGGGAGTGGGCCTGAGATAACAGCTGCAGAATGTGATGGAATAGGGTGGCTGCTCTCTACTCTTTCTTGATGTCGGCTTCTTTGGGGTTGTGTCGCCTCACCTTCAGTTTCCTCCTCTGCTCTATCTGGCACCCAAGTCACATCAGTGACCTCATCATCATCATCTCCTCCATCATCATCATTACCACTGGAGATAACTTGGCAATACATTGCGGCTGGAGGAACATGAATGCCAATTTGTCTACTCGTGTTCTCCCCTATCTCTAGGCTCATGTTCCTGTCATCCTCAACCTCAGAAGCAACATCTGAATTCAGTAATAGCTGGAGATCATCTAGGGGCAAGTGGCTGACTCTGTGGTCAAATAACTCACTGCTCCATTGCTGAGGTTGGGGCTATGGCAGGAATAGATGTGGACAAGAAAGCTGGTTTATCCACTCTGGCAACTGCAAACGTGTCTCTGCTTGTGTAACAGAGGATGAGAAATGTTTAGTAAGCCAGTCCACCACCTTATCTGCATGCTGTGCCTGGATAGCACAGGCAAACTCACTAAACAGAGAAAATGATGCCCTGCCTGAGGACTGACCACCACTTACACCTTTGCCTGTGGACACATTTGTTGCTGGCCCCCTCTACAGTGCCAAGGGAATCTCTGCCTCTCCTTGTTGTCCTCCAAGATATTATTGGGAGGAAGGGGGCGGTGCTTATAAGCAAATGTAAAGAAAAAGTGAAAATGTGTATGTAGATGCCCTTTAATCAATGTAAAGTGGTGTTTGGCGCACTTTCATTTGAGTACTCACACTACACAGACACACTCCACGGATGCACTATAATATAATGCAATATAATGCACCAAATGTACAGTGACGCACAGAACTATATGGCATTAAAATTGCAGTAATGCACACAGAAGTAAATGGTGTTAAATTTGCAGTAACGCACACAGAATAAATGGCATTAAACTTGCAGTAATGCACACAAAACAATATGGCATTAAACTGGCAGTGATGCACACCGAACTATATGGCATTAAACTGGCAGTAACGCACACAGAACTATATGTCGTTAAACTGGCAATAACACACAAAAAACTATAGGAGGTTAAACTGGCAGTAACACACACAGAAGTAAAGGGCGTTAAACTGGCAGTAACGCAATCAAATAGAAGGTGTTCAACGGTAGTGATGGACGAATTTCCGACGGGACGTTTTGCAAACGCGAACTGCGTGGCCAAAAGTTTGTGAACCGCAAAGTTCGCGGCGAACCCCATTGACTTTAATGGCAGGCGAACCTTAAAAACCTCCAGATCATATTTTCAGCCACAAAATACTTACTAGCTGTGCACACATAGTCCCACCACATGGACACTGACATAACAAAAGTATTAAGTGAATCTGTATCGACAACGACAAGCATTCTTTTTTTATCTGTGAAATTTTGACAATTCAGGACTCAGGAGCACATGAAGACCATGGAGGAGAGGCAAGGTCAGGGCAGGCTATGAAGGGGGTGCAGGAGATGATCAGTGCCACAGTCAGGGCAGCGCAGTCCTGTGCCAGTGTCTCAGTGTGCCAACCTGTGCTTAAGTTCCTCCCTCTGCCCGGCTCTTACCCCCACCTATGCAGGGCTCCACTGCGGAGGTCCGGGGGTGCCAGTCCAGTGCTGATCCTCAGCCATGGTGCTGACATTGCCTACTGATTGGCTTCTCTGCTGCTATCTCCCTCACTGACACCAGCACTGAGATAGAACACTGACACCAGCACCACGATAGAGACTGAGCACTGACACCAGCACAGAGATAGAGAGCACTGACACCAGCACCGAGATAGAGAGCACTGACACCAGAACCAAGATAGAGAGCACTGACACCAGCATCGTGAGAGCACTGAAACCAGCACCGTGATAGAGAGCACTGACACCAGCACCGAGATAGAGAGCACTGACACCAGCACTGAGATAGAGAGCACTGACACCAGCACCGAGAGAGAGCACTGACACCAGCACCGTGATAGAGAGCACTGACACCAGCACTGAGATAGAGAGCACTGACACCAGCACCGAGAGAGAGCACTGACACCAGCACCGTGATAGAGAGCACTGACACCAGCACCGAGATAGAGAGCACTGACACCAGCACCATGATAGAGAGCACTGACACCAGCACCGTGATATAGAATATGCTTTCTATATTTGAAAGAACGTATATTATACGTGTACAACGCTATATACTGTACACCCATAAAAGGACCTTTGTGGACTTAGTAGTTATTGATTTGCAGACTGTCCCTGCTCCAAACACCAAACTGTCCCTCAGTCCCTACACTGATAAAAGACAGCTGCAGAATCAGGCAGCAATCAGCTCAGCAGCACAGCAGTCAAGTATAATATGCTTTCTATATTTGAAAGAAGGTATATTATACGTGTACAACCCTATATACTGTACACCTATACCAGTCCTTAAAAGGACCTTTGTGGGCCTAGTAGCTAGTGATTTGCAGAATGTCACTGCTCCAAACACCAAACTGTCCCTCATTCCCTTCACTGATAAAAGACAGCTGCAGAATCGGTCAGCAAGCACTCAGCAGCACAGGGGTCAGCAGTGCACCATAATATACTTGAAAGAAAGTATATTCTAAGTGTATTACAACCCTATATATACTATACACCTATACCAGTCCTTAAAAGGACCTTTGTGGACCTAATAGTAATAGCTAGTGATTAAACTGACTGTCCCTGCTCCACACAGCGTCCTGTCCCTACACTGACAAAAGACAGAATGTAAAATGGCCGCCAGATTAGGTCTATTTATAAGGTAGGGGGTATGTCCAATTGTCCATGTGCTGAAATGTCTCAATTGGCTGTCCTGTACCCCATGATGGATGTGTCATCATGGGTCAAAGTTCCTCACAATGTAAACGCATATGTCCGCCACGCGAACATTTACACTGTGGGCGTATTAATTGCTAGATATAACTCTATTCAACTGTGAGATGTCTCTGATTAAAGGCCCAGCAGCACATAATAATAAACTCCTTTTAACATTTATGTCTTTCTGTCATGTTTTTAGTTTACTTTTTCGTCTCTCCTTGGGTCGAGTATTGGTTCCCCTGAAGAAGCCATTGTAATAGTGAAACATGTTGGGACACTCTTGACCAGCAAGTAATTTCTGACCAAGTAGACCGAGCAGACGTGTATTTGAATTCATGCATTTTTGTATTTTTGGTCTATGTATTTTGACCACTCTTTTATTGTATTTAATAAATAAAAAATAACTTTCTCTTTAATTATGTACACTATATAAATTTTGTTTTCTTTGTTATTTTCATATTTAATTTAATCTATCTTTGCTTGTTATACAAATAGGCACTGCAATAATCCCATCCCCCCAATGCTATTCCATCTAACTAAAATTCTGGAATGAGGTGCTTTAATGGATTCCCCCGCCTGATTTCCTTTTTTTCCAAGTTGATATATATATTTATAAATAAGCATCTTAAAATAAGTATAAGGTTTCTATTTTTACCCTACCCAATAGGAATGGGAAAAGCTGGGAGGGACGGAACTGCAGAAAGTTCTATATTCAGGAGCTTGGTACACGAGGCTCACAGTAAGAACTTAGAACAAAGAGATTATAGTAGATGTCATGAATACACCGAAGTCTCTGAATGTCCTCTTTCATCCTTCTATTATCTACAAGAAAAAAAAAGCCATTCTCTGATTCCTTAATTATAATTTTTGTTTTCTTGATTGTTTTTACTTTCACTCATAGCTATAACTTTTGATAATAATTAACTTGGGAAAAGTGTATTAAGATAATGAGAAAATGAATTGCAAATAGAATTTACAGCTCGGCTCTGGTTTGATTGCAGAAGCATATTATGAGAATGTCATTAGATAGCAATCAGTTCTGCTTTTATGGCAATATCAATACAACCTTAATTACGAAGACCACTTAGTTTGGGGAGAGGATGAAGGGGGACTCTTTGGTTCAGTCCCTAATGACTTTATGAGAATTTATTTGTAAGAATATCAGGCAGGAGTTTGTAAATCGTAGAACTCTGACCTCTGTGGCTTGTAATGAGCACTCCAACCAGTCCAGGAAGTCTTGTACAGAATAGGCATCAATGAGTGGCTTCTAAGAGGCTGCAAATACATAATGGAGTTGATGTAGGCAAACTGGTGGAAGGAAAAGGGGAGATGAACCTGATTAATATTAGGTAAATTTTATTGAGCTTGAGAAATTCTAGCTAGCTTCTCTACCTTGCAGTACTGGGGTCCATGGTTTGAAACTCAGGTTTCCTCCAACAGCCTCAAACAGGGATGTCAAACATAAATTATATCATGGCCACATTAGCATTATGGTTGCCCTCAATAGGCTGGCTGTTTCTGTAAGATTAGATGTCCAGAGCACCCCACCGCCCTTTACATCACGTCAATAGCCCTTCCCCACCATCCGAAATCAAGAGTTGCCCACCCTGCCTTACATAAAAGTGCACTCCCCTACCTTGTGCTGCTGCCAGGAAGAAGCTGGGGGCGGAACTGAAAAGCAGAAATTGCAGGGTCTGGAGGAGAACCAGAGGAGGGCTGGAGTCAGCTAAATGCTGAGACCAGGGGATGTGGAGACAAGGGGGTTCTGCGGGTGCACAGAGTTCTGTAGCAGGAGTGCTGTCCTCCTCTTTGCTGTCAACTGCTGAAATGGGGCTGGGGGGAGGGGAGCGGGGCAGAGACAAACCTCTTTGCCGCTGTGGGGAGAGGTACAGAATCTGGCAGAGGAATTCTGTTGCCCTCTCTTCTGATGACTGCACAGTCAAGGTGGGGGTGGAGTTTAAGTAGAGGGGGTGCCACAGCTGCAATAGAAGTGAGGGGGCCACATGAAAATGCTTGACTCATGTGCTCTAAAGATACACAAGTGGGTTATTCAGTTCCTCTCTAAATTGTCCCAAGTATTTGTAGGCATATAAGATAGGAACCTAAGGTTGTGGGCTCCTTGAAGGCAGGGACTAATGTAACTGTAAAGTGATGTGTAAATTAGTGTTGCTATATAAATAGCTGTAGCAAAAAAATGTAAAATTAATAATTCTGCACCAATTTTGGTTTGAACAAATCATTTGTTATATCATCAGTTTGAAAAAAAGATCCACCCAAACTGGGAGCCATTAGCATTCAGGAAATGTATTTTCTTAAAGTGGTTGTAAACCCACGACGGATGCCAGAGACCCTGCTCCCAGCCCACCCAGTCACTAGCCATAACTCAGTGTAGGGACAAGTAAAGGCGCAATTTAGCCGAAACAATAAACACAATAGGAAAAGAACTCTAAAAACAGTCCATATACAGGTTTAAACGTCCATTACATTTTTTGGCATGTAATCCAATAGAAATTGGCTAATTTCTTTCCGAGGGTTTCAACAAGCAGGGCTGCCACCAAGAAGGAACCGAAACCAGGTTTCCAAATTACTATAGAGCAAACACAAAGAGAGGGGCGCCTCTGGGTGCAGATTTGTTAAAACGTGCAATTTTATTTAAAACTGTTTAAAAACAGACTCACATTTTCCATGAACAATTAGAGCATTAAAATCCATCCAAAACATTTCAATCTGTCACCCCGTCCGTCTCTTTTACAGTCTGCCTTACCGCTTTTCCTATGTGTCCACCGTTAAGATGTAGAACTGCCAGCCGTGGTGGACACAATGTATGTCAGACGAGAACGAGGCTTGAGGCGCTGCTGCAAGCGGGACGCAGGGAGATGACGTCACTACTCGGCGACGCGTTTCCTGAACGTTTCCAATGTGGGCAGATCGTTTTCATAACCAATTTCCCCTTCTCCATAACTCAGTGTAGGGTGGTGAGAAACATAAGCCTTTTATTGAAGAACAGACACAAGTATATATATCCCTGAGGACAATACCCCCTCCTTGTTGGCATAGAGACACAGGGTGAGGTAAACTGTACATTTCCACAAATCTTATAAATAAAACCTGGGCACGCAGCCAACTTTTACAGTGGAAAGGACACTTGAGGAACCTGTCCCCTTTCTTACTCCTCCTCTGGTCTTAAGGCTTGGAACATGCATAATACAAACAGTAAAAAGGGTGGGGTAGCATTATTGACTGGCATTAACCCCATAGGCCCGTCTGGAAAAAGTGTGGCTGCCCGGTACCTTAGGAACACGGTACTGCAACAAAATGCTGTATGGCTAGTGACAGCAATGTTATGCCCTATGTCAGTGTTCTAAACACAGACAACCTGGCTGGTTCAGGGTCCAGTATTCCAGTGAAGAAAATAGAGTTGGGACAGATACTAAATGGGACTGGTACTGTCACTGTATTGTTGATAAATATTACTGTTCCAAGGAGCAGCTCCAACGTTCAATACAAACCACATGTAAGACCCAGGATAACAGGGTTAAAACAAAATGCTGAATCCGGCGTGGTTTGGTTATACTGTGAGTCTGGTTAGGGAAGACCAGACTGGTCTTCTCAGTCACTTTGTGCCCCTAATAAACACAGGGGGGTTTATTTACTAAAGCTCGAGAGGGCGGAATTAGTCACAATTCTACAAAGAAACCAATCAGCTTCTAACCTCAGCTTGTTTAACTAAGCTTTAGCAATAAAACCTGGAAGCTGCAGATTTATGATTAATTTTGCCCTCTCTAGCTTTAGTAAATAAACCCCAGGGTGACTTACACATAAGAGGAGCCGGGGGAACTGAACAAGGAGTTTCCTGACCTCTCTAAGGTAAGCTGAATTCCACGGGCCCCCCGCCCAAAGTGACTCCCGTCACAAGAACTGTCTTCCCTCAGCCAGAACACCGAAGATAGTGTCAGGGCTGGCTTAGCCCTTCCGTCTCTGGGCTGGCTGCTCAGCTGTCGGCTAATTGCCAGCTCCCATCTCTCTCCACAGTTACCAGCTGTTCCTGATCATGCTCGTCTGACCTGCCTACTTAAAGCTGTCCAGCTCACTTCACCTATGCCTTCGCGTTGGTCACATCACAAGAAACCATGTCCTGCGGTTCTGTTTAAAGAGGAAGTAAACCCTGATGAGTTTACTTCCTCTTTCATTCCCTGCAAAGGTAAAGCATAATGGACTACTATGCATCGCATAGTAGTCCATTATGTGTCACTTACCTGACACAGGAGCCAGCGAAGTCACCGCTGTCCCCTGTATTCCGGCGCATCCATCTTCTCGTGGGTCTCGCTGCTCCGCTGCTGTCATTCGGTGAAGCCGCGATGACGTCACTCCCGCGCATGCGCACAGGAGCTGACATGCGTGGCATATAGTCGCTGACGGCGGTGCGATCAGTGCGCCTGCCACCGCTGTCTACGGCGCATGCGCCGCAGACAGCGGTGCCTTTCTTTCGGCAAATATCTCCTAAACCGTGTAGGTTTAGGAGATATTTCTTGGACCTACAGGTAAGCCTTAATCTAGGCTTACCTGTAGGCCAAAGTGTGTTGTAAGGGTTTACAACCACTTTAAAGACTGGCTTGCTGGCATCCCTTCTGGCTCCTTATCCTGCTTGCTGTTGCTCTACTTGGATCCCTGACTTCTGGCCTTGCTGATTACCCAATCTGGTTATTGAACTCTGGCCTGGCTGACTACTCGATCCAGTTACTGGACTCTGGCTATGCTTTGACTATGCTTTTTCTATTTACCTTTTTATTTTTATTTAATAAACAAGTGTGATTTAATTGTACTTCTGTCTCGGTCTGATTCATGGTTTCTGACAGATAGGTCGTGGATGGGTCTTCCAGCATGGCAATGACCCAAAACATACCACCAAGGCAACAAAGGAATGGCTCAAGAAGAAGCACATTAAGGTCCTGAAGATGCCCAGCTGGTCTCCAGACCTTAATCCTATAGAAAATTTATGGAGGGAACTGAAACTTTGAGTTGCCAAGCGGCAGCCAAGAATGGATTTAGAGAAGATCTGTAAAGAAGAGTGGACCAAAATCCCTCCTGAGATGTGTGTAAACCTGGTCACCAACTACAAGAAACGTCTTACCTCTTGCCAACAAGGGTTTCTCCACCAAGTACTATATCATGTTTTGCTTGGGGATCAAATACTTATTTTACTCACTGAACTGCAACTCAATTTATCACATTTGTATTTTTTCTGAATTTTCGGTTGATATTCTGTCTCTATCATTTAAAATACACCTATGATAGATGTTATAGACCCTTCATTTCTTTGTAAGTGGGCAAACTTACAAAATCTACAGGGGATCAAATAATTATTTTCCCCACTGTATGATAGAAAACGTATTGGTAAAAATACATAATACTTTAACAAACTAAATACCATACAGTTAAAGTTTACATCCACTTCTACTGCTATTATTAAATGTACTTTTATACTTGTCCTCCATACCTTTCTTTCCATCCTTTCTCCATCCCTTCTATTTTTATTACTTTCATGTCATTTGGGCTATTTAAGCCATATTTATGCAATCATTTTCTATAGAGTAGGATGCTTTACAACTCCAGTATTCCAATTCCGTCATTTGTGTTGACTTTGAATGCGTCACCCATCATTGCGTTTCAAAGTTACATTAGGTGGATTAGTTCTTTCCTTCTTTTTTTTTTTTTTTTTAATCTGGCATTAGAAATGGGCAAGCCATATGGTAGTACAATATGTTTGCATGCTAAATTACTGCCTAACAAATATGCCTTGAGCCGTGGCGCCTACAATGCACGTGGAATGGTAATACCATATCTCAGGCTCTGTCACAACTGCATTAGAGGTCAGAAGAACTTTATTTTTATTTTTTTATATACGTAATGTAACTTTGAAGACAGATTGTAAATGCGTGTTTTCTACCAACTTCTAGGATATTGCTGGCGGTTTTGTGAAAGTTATAGCCGATAAGAGTAAACAGATTTTTCGGCAATGACAGCAGCAATGCTATGACAAGGCTGAGTGACAGCTCGGCTAAGAAGAGAAAACTTCAGTTAAAGCTGTACTCCCAGCAGACAGAAAAGACACAAATTATTTGTCATTATACCAATACACACTTTGTCACCAAAAGTATTGGTACACCTGCCTAAACACGCACATGAACTTTAATGGCATCCCGGTCTTTGTCTGCAGGGTTCAATATTGAGTTGGCCCACCCTTTGCAGATATAACAGCTTCAACTCTTCTGGGAAGCCTGTCCACAAGGTTTAGGAGTGTCTATGGGAATGTCTGACCATTCTTCCAGAAGCGCATTTCTGAGGTCAGGCACTGATCGTTCGAGATCCATCGGAGGCTCTTTACCCAGATGGGTGTGTCAGACTGACACAACGCACCACCGATCACCCCGATGCGCACCCTGTGAGTGCACGTCGGTCTGAGAGTGCACGTGGGTCTATGAGTGTTGATCTGCGAGTGCACGTGGGTCTGCGAGTGCACGTTGGTCTGCGAGTACCTGTGTATTAACTTGTTGAGTACCTGTGTATTGTCTTGTTGAGTATTAGTGTCAGGAAGCTAGTTGTTAGGTAATTTGAACAGGGTATAATCCCCAATCCTCATTAAATTGGTAGGTACGATGCCCAGTGGGTGTGGAGATGTGACTCGGTGTACATCTTGTGGCATGTATGCGTTCCTTAGTCATTCGAGCGAGGGCGAATACTGGTGTGAAAAATTTAAGCACATTGTTTCCCTGGAAGCCCAGGTTCTGAATCTGGGGAAGTACCTGTCAGCACTGAGAAGACCCTCCATATTAAAGGAGAGCCAGGAACGTAAACGGCAGGTGCCGGCAGGGGCCAGCACAGAGGCGGGTGGAGACAAAGAGGTGCAGGCACTAGGAAAGAGCAGATGGGTGACAGGAAGGGTAGAGGGGGGAGTGCCAGGGAGGCCGATGCAGGGATGGAGCATCCCAATAAGTACACTCCATTGAGTGACATTGGTGAAACCAGTCAGGAACCAGCACTGCTGGAGCTTAGGGACTCTCCTATCTGCCAGGGGAAAAATTCCTCCAGTGAGAGTGGGGGGGGGAAGCGAAAGGAAAGGAAAGACAGATTCTGGTGGTAGGTGACTCAATTCTTAGAACAGGGTAATCTGTAACAAAGACCTGAAGCACCAAACTGAATGTTGTCTACTGGGCACTCGGGTTCGGCACATCGCAGATCTGGTGGACAGATCACTGGGAGGGGCTGGGGAAGACTCAGCTGTCATGGTGCACGTTGGCACCAATGACAAAGTCAGAGGCAGAGGGAGTGTCCTAAAGAATAATTTTAGGGACTTAGGAGCCAAATTGAGGAAACGGACCCCCAAGGTAGTATTTTCAGGGGGCAGAGGTAGAGATAGTCAGCACAGAACCAATGCCAGGAGCCTGGCAGATAAGATGGGTGAACTAGAGATACTGTTGTACGAGGAGGATTTGGATTTTGTGGGAATTTCAGAGACCTGGTTCAACAGCTCTCATGATTGGCTGGTAACCATTCAAGGGTATACCCTTTGTGACAGACTCACCCAGGACAGAGGCTTTTGGAGGGGACTCAATACTAGCCTTTTGCTACTGATTATGGGCCCTGGCATTTGGGGGCACGATGCGCTTTGTGAGCTGTATGCCTGGGGACCTTGAGGTGGTGTTACTTTGGATTCAGGTCCTTGTTCCCCAGGACACACAGACTCTGGGAACCCTGTGTATGCCATATTGGAAATGGTGACTGGGAGGATATGTCTTGGATTGCTTAAAATGGAACAGTAATATTTATCCACAATATCTCCCAGGATATATGTAAAGACTATTCTTGGTTTGTTTGATTCTGAACTCAACATGTTAGTTGAGAGAGCTTATCACGTTGGCCTCTAGAACTGGGTAGGAGGCGGACAGTCTACTCCTACTATAGTTTGTTGCCTACTAGGCTGAGGAGGGGGAGATCACTGTTTGTATTGTTAATTGTAATTAGCTCCTTCTATTGTTAGAAGGTGTCCTGTGTTTATACTACAGTGTGAAGCTCGGTGACCACAAGTCTGACCTGTAATGAAATCCTGATTAATCATAACAAATGCTCAGGAGGGCACTGAGTCAAATCGGCTGCTTTAAGGGATCCGTTAATTTGCTCATGTTAATTCTGTTTCTGGTTACAGATGTATTGTTAGAGTAATATGAGCAGGAGAGGGGACCTCCTCTTCTAATGTATATAAGACTTGTAATTTTGATTCTAATAAAGAGTCCATGTTTAGCAACTAAACAAGTATCGTCTTGTTTTGTGCTTGTGAGCAGTTGGAACATCTGATATCTATATTCAGACTGGGAGGAAGTGGTATATGACAAAAGCACTCAAGCGCAGTGTGGTGACGTTTCGTTACACCCTTTATCGCAGGGATAGAGAGGATAAAAAAGGGGAAGGGGTATGCCTATATATCAAGAATAATGTACCAGTGAATGTGAGAGATGACATCACTAAGGGAGCTAGGAAGGAGGTGGAATCCTTATGGGTAGAGCTCCAAAGGGATGAAGCTAAGGGGAAAATAATACTGTCAGTATGCTGTAGGCCACCTAACCTGAGGGAGGGGGGAGACGGATCTCCTATCACAAGTTGGATTAGCAGGAAGGATGGGAAATGTTATCATAATGGGGGATTTTAATTACCCAGACATAGACTGGGTGGAGGGAACCACGCATTCGTCTAATGCCACGTACACATAATCGGACTTTCCGGCGGACCAGAGTCCGTTGGACAATTCGATCGTGTGTGGGCTCCAGCAGACTTTTTCTTCCCAAAAGTCCAGCGGACCTAGAAATAAGATTGGCCTCAAATTTGTCTGCCGGATTCAGCTTTTAGCGTACAATCCTTTCGTCTGTGTGCTAGTCCGACGGACTAAAACCAATGCTAGGCAGCTATAAGCTACTGGCTATGAACTTCCTTATTCTACATCATCACGTTCGAATCCATCAGACTTTTGGAGTGATCGTGTGTGGCCAAGTCCGTTCGTGTGAAAGTCCGGCGGACCTCAGCTGCAAAGTCCGTCGGATTGTCCGCCAGACCAAGTCCGTTGAAAAGTTTGGTCGTGTGTACGCAGCATTAGGCTTGCCAGTTCCTAAATGTCTTGCAGGACAATTTCATGTTATAAAGATTGTTAAACACTGGCCCACCTACAAAAGCATCACTCTGCTCCCTGGAAAGTAATACCTATGACTCCTGAGGAGTTATATGAATACAACAACAAAAGACACACTAAAAGCAGCCACTTAAATAAAAAAATTAGAAAAAATTACAATACTAAAAAAAAAAAAAAAAATATATAAACCATGTAGTCCTTTAAAATATTAGAGAAATATGAGCAGGAGAGGGGACCTCCTCTTCTAATGTATATAAGACTTGTAAGAGCAGCGCTCTTGTCAAATCAAATCAGAGGACAAGCTTTCATATATAGTTCATATGAGAGTCAATAGGAATGGAGGAGATCTATAATAGTATATGTTGTGATGTATTGAAAACTTTTTCTCCATATTTATTTTTGTTTGGTACGCATCACATGTAAGGGTTTTTTTTTATTTTATTTGAATAAAACTATTATATTATGTGGACAATCTATTTCCTCCACATGGTGCACTGGAGCCCTATACAGCGTGACTGACATCTGGTGGAAGCTTTGGTTGGAGCGGTCGAGGAGCTTTTATAATTAAAGGCGTATTACGACTGTAATTCTGGTGAGCTTATCCCCAAAGGGGAGAATTTTCCCTCATGCGGGTGAAGATTATGGTGGAAGTTGTTTTCAATACCTCACAACATATACTATTATAGATCTCCTCCGTTCCTATTGACTCTCATATAAACTATATATGAAAGCTTGTCATCTGATTTGATTTGACAAGAGCGCTGCTGCAATATTTTAAAGGACAATTTCATGGTTCAGATGGTAGACGCACCAACTAGAAATAAAGCGTTACTGGATCTACCGATTACCAACAATACAGACCTGATCACAGATGTGGAAATACGGGGCAATTTAGGAAACAGCAATCACAGGTCAATTGACTTCAGTATAAATCATACAAATAGGAAACATAAAGGGAATACAAAGACACTGAATTTCAAAACAGACAAATTCCCTAAACTACGAACCTTACTAGAAGGCACAAATACTGTATAATACTGTACAATCTTAAGAACAAAGAACACGGAGGAGAAATGGGTTTGCTTTAAGAGCATATTAAATAAGGGCATTAGCCAATGCATCCCATTGGGTAATAAATTTAAAAGAGCGAATAAAAGTCCTAGATGGCTTAACTCCATTGTAAAAATGCATATAAAAGCAAAGGAGAAGGCCTTCAAAAAATACAAGGTTGAGGGATCATCATCAGCATTCAGACTTTATAAAGAATGCAACAAGAAATGTAAGGGTGAAATTAGGGCGGCTAAGATAGAACATGAAAGACAAATAGCAGAGGAGAGCAAACAAAATCCCAAGAAATTCTTTAAGTATGTAAAAAGTAAAAAAGGAGGACAGAATAAAGAATGAGGAAGGGCATCTGGTTACAAAGGATGGGGAGATGGCAAAGGCAATGAATTTATTCTTCTCCTCAGTCTTCACGAGGGAATGAGGGGGCATCAGTAACCAAAGCTGCAGTGTTTATCCTCATGACACATCACAGGAAGCACCTCCATGGTTAACAGATGACATAATTAAAAATAGACTTGGGAAACTTAACATTAATGAATCACCAAGACCATATGGCTTGCATCCAAGGGTACTTAGGGAGCTCAGTCAAGTAATTGCCAGACCATTGTTCCTAATTTGTACTGACAGTCTATTGACTGGAATGGTACCAGCTGATTGGAGAAAAGCCAATGTAGCACCAATATTTAAAAAGGGCCCAAAATACATCCATGGGAATTACAGACCAGTTAGCCTAACATCAATAGTATGCAAGCTCTTGGAGGGGACGATAAGGGACTATATGCAAGATTTTATTAATGAGAACGGTATCATTAGCAGTAATCAGCATGGATTCATGAAGAATTGTTCTTGCCAAACCAATCTATTAACCTTCTATGAGAAGGTGAGTTGCTATCTAGATAAAGGAAGGCTCGTAGAGGTGGTGTATCTGGATTTTGCAAAAGCATTTGACACAGTTCCCCATAAATGTTTACTGTGCAAAATAAGGTCTGTTGGCATGGACCATGCCAATGGACCATGGATTGAAAACCGGCTACAAGGGCCACAAGGGCGAGTTCAGAGGGTGGTGATAAATGGGGAGTACTCGGAATGGTCAGGGGTGGGTAGTGGGGTCCCCCAGGGTTCTGTGCTGGGACCAATCCTGTTTAATTTGTTCATAAATGACCTGGAGGATGGGATAAACAGTTCAATCTCTGTATTTGCGGATGATACTAAGCTAAGCAGGGCAATAGCTTCTCTGCAGGATGTGGAAATCTTGCAAAAGATCTGAACAAATGGGCAGCTGTATGGCAAATGAGGTTTAATGTAGAAAAATGAAAAAAAAATATGCTTTTGGGTGGCAAAAATATGAATGCAATCTATACCCTAGGGGGATAACCTCTGGGGGGAATCTAGGATGGAAAAGGACCTGGGGGTCTTAGTAGATGATAGGCTCAGCAATGGCATGCAATGCCAAGCTGCTGCTAACAAAGTAAACAGAATATTGGCATTAAAACAGGGATCAACTCCAGAGATAAAACGATAATTCTCCCGCTCTACAAGACTCTGGCCTGGCCTCACCTGGAATATGCTGTCCAGTTTGGGGCACCAGTCCTCAGGAAGGATGTACTGCAAATGGAGCGAGTAAAAAGAAGGACAACAAAGCTAATAAAGGGTCTGGAGGATATTAGTTATGAGGAAAGGTTGCGAGCACTGAACTTATTCTCTCTGGAGAAGAGACGCTTGAGAGGGGATATGATTTCAATTTATAAATACCGGACTGGTGACCCCACAATAGGGATAACACGTTTTCACGGAAGGGAGTTTAACAAGACACGTGGCCACTCATTAAAATTAGAAGAAAAGAGGTTTAACCTTAAACTACGTAGAGGGTTCTTTACTGTAAGAGCGGCAAGGATGTGGAATTCCCTTCCACAGGTGGTAGTCTCAGCGGGGAGCATTGATAGTTTAAAAAAATTATTAGATAAGCACCTGAACGATAACAACATACAGGGATATACAATGTAATACTGACATTAATCATACACATAGGTTGGACTTGATGGACTTGTGTCTTTTTTCAACCTCACCTACTATGTAACTATAGGACTCAGTCAGATTGGGACTGCACAGGGTTTGCTTATCCCCACCTTATCTCCTCTCAGCTTCTGTCTGGGCAGCAAAGAATGATTTGTTCTAGGAGGGGAAATTTGGGAGGGAAGATTTGTGCTAGGGCTGATTTGGGGGGGGGGGGGGGGTTGGGTTGTGCTAGGAGAGTAAATTTGGGAAGGGTAAAGCATTTGTGTTAGTAGGGGTGATTTGGGTGGGGGGAGGGCTTGGGGCTAGGAGGGGACATTTGGGGGAAGAGGATTTGTGCTAGGAAGGGAGATGGGGGGAGAATTTGTGCTATTAGGTGATTTGGGGGTGGGGATTTGTGATAGGTGGAGACGTTTGAGGGGGAGTATTTGTGCCAGGAGGAGGGATTAAGGCAGGATTTGTACTCAGTGCGTAAATTTGAAGAGTAGAGGATTTGTGCTGGGAGGGGTGGTTGGGGGGAATTTGTACTGGGAGGGGGGATTTGAGGGGGGGAGGATTTGGGTTGGAAGGAGGAATTTTTATTTGGGGAGAATTTTGGCTTGCAAATGGAATCTATGTTTAGGGGGGCGAACTTGCAGATTGGTACTTTATTTTTATTAATTTATTTGGGGGGGGGGGGGGATTTTGCTGACACACAAATGCTCACACATTGTGGGGGGGGTATGTCTAGGGGGCATAGAAAAGTGGGTTTACTTACCGGATCGACCACTCCTCCATGCTTCTAGACCCCTGCAGTGTTTTCTCCCCCAGCAGTCTAAAGGCCCCGATGTTACCAAGACCAAAAACAGGATCCACAACCCTGCACTGGACATGAGGATGTCAAGGGACAGTTCACCGCTGGAGCATGGGGGAGCAGAGGATCAGATAAGTCAATTTTTTAACTTATCAGCGATGGGTTAGCAAACCGACTCTTGTGTTCTGCCTGGGCGGGGAAGGACCAAAGAATTGCCAAGACTTTCCCGTTTTCAGAGAGATGTGCAGAAGAGAGTTGCACAAGAGTGGGGCCTGGACTATCCATACGTTCCAGATCATGTCATGAGATAGTGGAGAACTCCCAAGAGCAGTGGGAGAATGATTTGGTCTGGGACTATCTCCATGTCCCAAAACCTCAGCGGACGCTAGAAAGTGAGGTCTGGATCCGGTTCAAGGACATACACAGAGAATGGAAGCTCGGGAGGGCCATCTATAAGGAAAAAGTGCCGGTTCTTAAAGCTGGACAACATACCCGGACCTATTTGATTCCTGTAAGAGGTAAAGAGGACAGTCACAAGAGATTGCCAGACCCACGTTACTATCTGTGAGCAGGACTACTGGTGAGTAGGGATGAGCCCGGTGTTAGATTCGAATCGAACATCGGCTGTTCGTCCGTTCGTCGAAAACAGAACTTTGTGGGCCGTTCGCATCAAATTCGTGTGATACGAACGGCCCACAATGCACTGCGCCAGTCGCAGTTCATTGCTGGCTGATGATTGGCCAAGCATGCACTGTGACCCCGCATGCTTGGCCAATAACAGTGCTGGCAGCGAGGAGAGCCATAATTGGCCACAGGTTGGATGCCTGTGGCCAATTATGGCTCAGGGGGTTTAGTACACGCCCCACACTATATAAGGCCGCCAGCGTGGCGGTCTTGTGCAGTGTGTTGCGGCGTTCATAGAGAGAAGGATAGGCAGGGACAGTGTCAGCTTTGCTTTGCTTCCTAACCTAGCATTGTTACAGTGGGTGTAGTGTGCCTCCTGCACAGCATACACCTGAATCTACCCCCCCATTGCTGGTGTTGTGTAGTTGATTTGTGCAACACAGGCATCTGCCTAATATTCAGTCAGTGTAGTGTGCCTCCTGCACAGCATACACCTGAATCTACCCCCTCGTTGCTGGTGTGGTGTAGTTCATTTGTGCAACACAGGCATCTGCCTAACATTAACATAACATATTTTGGGTGTGGGGTTCCCCTTAATATCCATACAAGACCGAAAGGGGCTGGTAATGGGCTGGGATAGGGGGGTGATGGGGTAGCCATGCCATTTTTCTCAAAGATTTTCCTCCATATTGCCAGGACAAGACATTACTTAATAATTACTTAATTAATGCTTTAATAGCCGCAAGCAGTTTTAAATGGCTTTTTTTCCTTTACAAATGTCATTTTGTGCAGGGACTGTTCTAAACATGGGAAACACATGCCACTTCACAGGCATACTTTAGACACCCCCCAGGTACGATATTTAAAGAAATATTTCACTTTTTTTTTTTCACTTTATGCATCATTAAAATGACTGCTCCAGAAAAAACGTCAGTTTTTAAAACTTCTTTTTGCATTGATACATGTCCTCTGGGGCAGGTCCCAGGTCCCCAAACCCTTTTTAGGACAATAACATGCATATTGGCCGTTATAATTAGCACTTTAGATTTCGAACGTTCGCGTCCATTGTAATTAATAGGGTTCTAACGTTCGTGCGAACTTTCGGTCCGTTCGCAGGTTCTGGTGCGAACCGAACCGGGGGGTGTTCGGCTCATCCCTACTGGTGAGGTAGCCACAGATGTGTTCAAATTTGCCCATGTTGACTGCAAAAGGGCAGCTGGGTTAGGGTGGGCTTTCCCAATGACTTTTTTTTATAGGGCTGACACTCAGAGTGCCAGGCAGGGACAAGTTATGGACACCAGGGTGTGCTGTCCCTGTTCATTCCCCTTTGCTACATTTGCTGAAAAAAAGAGAGACTTCTGTTTAGGAGCCAATGTGATGCGACCCGACACAATCTATCTGTGACAGCGGCAAAGCCTCCATCCCTAATATATATATACATGTAGCGGGGATATATTTGTTTATTAATATGGTTATGCATATGTCAATGTTAAATCTGTGGACATTGCGAGGGGTCAGTGTTTGGAGCCATCTACTGACAACATCTGGTAATGCACAGATATCGTGATTATAAGCACAAAGACTTTCATAGGAAGTACTGTTTGTTTTGATAAGAGGTTTGACCTTTGTTACCCAGGAGTCTGTGTGACCTACCCATGAACACTCGGATATGCAGTGCATGCTGGGTAGGGGGATAAAAGGGACTGCAGCGGCCATATTTGGTCTCTTGGGACCATGCTGCCTGCCTGTGTGGAACTGTGAGGAGGTTCCTTGGACACATTGCCAGACAGTCACCATGGACTGCAAACCAGACTGTTTGCGAGGTGACTTGACAGAGCCTGAGAGCGGGTGATCAGATTGACAAGGCTCGGAGATGCTTGTCGGTGTAGCGGAGGATCAGATCCAGACAGCGGGACGACACAGAGCATCTGGCCCAGTCTAAGCTGAAGCAAGCTACAGTTACCGGACCATCATCAAGAACTCTGATCCAGTTGGTGAGCGGGTTACGGCCCACCGTTTATTATTATTGCACGCAGTTAGACTTACTCATAGGCCTTGCTGGAACCTGTTGTTCCACCGAAGCATAACTGAGCAACTGACATTTAGTAGACTTGAGGCCTAGTTCATTTTAGCGCCCAAGTGTGATTACAAGTTCTTGGAGTTATACCTGGAGCATTTTAAGTTAATTTTCCCACCTACCCTTTAGGTGAGGAACCATTTATGCTAGCGAAGAAAGAAGATAAAGGAGATAGTACTCTAAGTGAGGCCTCACGTAAAACTTTAAGTAGCGGGAGCTCCCAGGTCTAGATAATAACATACTCACATATTGCCTACTGTATTTGTATTGTTGATTCATACTGTGCTGGCATTCTACGTTGGGACGACAGTGCAGTTTCTGTAACCATCTATTTGCAATACTTCCAGTAAAGGTATTTCTGGTTAAGAGTAAAATTGTGTGGCGTACTGTTTTTCCCCACCAGGTGGAGCCAGAGGATCCTGAGGGATCGATACAAGTACCTTCTACTGTTTCATATTGTACTGTATTATTATTGCACCACAGCTGTGTCAAGGGGACAGGGTACGTTAAAAGGGGGGTTTCTCAGAAGAGTGCAGGCCTAATTCAAACTAGCAGCTCCTTCGGGGGTCAGTGCTACATACACAACATTTGGAGAGAGGGAAATGGGACTTTAAATGAGGCATGACACTGCAGGAATACTTTAATTACATTTATTTATAAAATACAAATCACATCATGAAATGTGTCAGTCTGGGATACAGGACACATTCATCTATGATACACTTGTTTACATACACTTCTTTAAATATACAAGTATTATAGAGAATAGAATGCAACATGGTTAACAATGCAAATGCTTAGACACACTCATCCATTCATAAAATCAATAAACATAAGCGATTGCTCATGGTGAGCCAAACTTGTCTGGGCATCAGTTGGATATATACTCGGCGCACGTTTCATGTTCTCATGCCAATTATAAGGAGTAAAAATGCTCTGGAATGAAATCAAGCATATCTATAAATATGTGATAACCTTTAGAAGGAGAACTATCTCTCAAATAAAGGGAGGCCAACTTACAATCTGGCCCAGAAATGATGCCCAGCCTACGTCCAGGTTATGATAAGGACAGGGACATCGATCTCCCCCGGGGCTGAGGTGAGGAATCTCATCCAGATCAAGGACAGCAGCTGGGTGGAGACCAGTTGACCATATCACGACCATATGTGTCTGATGTATGCTTAAAGCGGAGGTCCACCCTAAAGTGGACCTTCCGCTCATTGGAACCCTCCCCCCCTCCGGCGCCACAATTGCCACCTTTCAGGGGGAGGGGGGTGCAGGTACCTTTACAGTACAGGTATCTGCACCCACTTCCGACGTAGATTCTGCAGAAGGTATGCCCCTTTCCGCAGAATCTACGCCCCTTTCCGAAGGTCCCCCGCTGCCAGCTGGGAAACACACGGATCCCAGAGACAGCGGGGACCATCCTTATTGTGCAGTGCGACTCGCGCATGTGCAGTAGGGAACCGGGAAATGAAGCCGAAAGGCTCCACTTCCTGATTCCCATACCCAAGATGGCGGCGGCAGCACCCGAGAGACGATCGAGAGATCGGCTTCGGGTGCCGAAATCGCGGGCGCGCTGGGTGGGCAGTATTTGTAGCTGCTGGCTTTAAAAAAAACAAAAAACGGCGGACTCCCGGTGGACTCCCGCTTTAACAGTCCATACTGCTCTGCAAGGATATAGAGATAAAACCTTGTAAAATAAATTTACTATTAGTCGGACAATTCCATACTTGTAGATAAATTAATAAATAGTATGCAATTAATGCAATGATGTCAAATGTAATAATTGAGTAGACTACAACCGGAGAGAATGTGCAATGTATACCCACTGTGGGTGAATACAAGACAAACCCACCATATGGTGGTAAACTAAAAGGTGTAAGTAAATCTATGTTACCTTGTGTATAGTTCTATGTCTGTAGACATGCCTGGAGTCCTACTTGTGTAAATGGTCCATGTGAAATGGTCAGCTGGCTAACCCAGACAGCTTATATCCCCAGCAAAGGGCGGATCCCCACCAACGTCATGAAACTCCAATTGGCGGAAAACGAAGAGGAAAAACAGCTCCATGCTCAGGTATGTGAACACACCGAGCAGAGCCAACAATCATGACGCCGATGCATAGGAGGCAGGACCCCGCCCCCAAACTGTTTAGGAGTTTACTGTTTAGGAGCCACACAGAAAGTATATTGGCCTACGGGCATATATGTCTCATTACTGGCATGTCTGTCCAGGTTGCATCCTGCAGGAGGTCTTTTAAACTCCTTTTGAGGGGGTGACAATCCTGGCAGGGAAACCCATGCCACTTTGATCCTTTTATTGTTCTGTCACACAATAGAGGATGATAACCCCCTCTGTTTGGTGAAGTGTCATTTTTAGTTAGTTTGTTAGTTAGCTTGTATATTGTTTTGTCTTCTCTTAGGAAACTCTGGGATGTGATGGCTGTCTATCCCCAGCGATGGAAACAGATGAAGACCTGCAGTAAGCAGAGTATTCCTCCCCAGGGAGCAATGCTCTGGTTCTGCTTGTATGGAATGTTAGTTGTAGGGACCTGCAGCTAGGTTGTGTTACATGTACAGAACAGATGTTGGTGTCATTTTGTATTTTTCTCACTGATGTTATCCCTGTTTCCCCACTTTCATTCAAGAGGATATGAGATGCCTCCCTCCTTTGTAAAAAGGAGGGACATTTTTCAAACTTGCGAGTTTTTTCCCACAACTGGGGACAGTTGTGAATTATAGTGCGGGGTGGATGTAGCGCCTTCTACTTTTAGGTAGGTGCTTAGTGATGTTTTTCTGACAGTATAGGAGTTAGAGACAGGTAAATTTGGCCAGGGTTCTACTCTTTATTAGGCCTGGTTGTTTATTTGGGGATGGGAGAGTAGGAGGGGGTGTGGCCGCCTACACTTGGGCTCAGGGATAGCTCCTCTGCTTGACAGTGTATTCTGCTGGATAGAGAGGATAGACTGAGACCTGAGTGGCAGGAAACCCATGTGAGAGAATTGACCAGCGGTTATTTTCTATGGTCAATGGGCGGTCTCTCATAAAAAGGGGGGTCACATGCTCCGGGGTAAGCGCAGTGGGAGTTGGAGTTGGAGGGCTAGAGGCCCAGGGGAGTTCAGAGATCCCGGAGCCTCCGGGAGGAGGCTTGAGGCCCAGGAGTTCAGAGCCGGATTGCCGGAGGCGAGTCCAGGGAGGCCGAAGTCTGGTCCCTGGAGGAGAACTCAGCATGTAGCGCTGGAGGAAGACCGGGCGTCCCATGCGGGGATGTACCGGACAGCATGGAGGAAGTGGAAGGAGGAAACTGGGAATCGCCTTTCTGTGAGTAGAACATGGACTGTTGATTGGGAGAGAGCAATGGGAGTGCAACCCAGTAGAGCTACTCAGTAACTTCATACTGTGTATCCAATGACCACAGTATCAAGCACTTTCCATGACTGAGGGAAGTTTGACAACACAAGTCATGGAAATAGGCAGTGTGGCCTGTGACTTCGGGGTCAACATCCACAGCATTATTGAGAGTGATGCTTATCTGTCCATATTGAAAGTGAAACATAAGAGAGAATTGGAACCAGGAAAGGAAAGCTACGGCTACAGATTAGTACCCTTTTTTTTACCTAAAACTGGGGTCGGATGGGGCATCTTGTACATTCTGTTGAAAAGCCCACCGATTTATACCCAGAATAAAGCATTATAAAATCCAGAGATCTGACTGTTTGGTGTCATGTAATTGCATGGGGGGATCGGAAGCGGAGCCATCTGACAACAGGTAATGAACGAACTCAGGAGCCCCCATGGGGGTACCGCTACAAATATAAAGTAGGTGTTATCCCAATTCAGCTGCAAAAGTGGAAGTGCACTTTAAATGTCCAATAGCCTAGACAGGGAGTCAGCTTGCTGCAATGTGACGCGTGCTGAGTCCTGCAGGATGGATTTTATTTGATGCTTTTTCTCACGTACATCCTGAACTTCTCCAGTAATGTCATGTTAATGGAAGCTTCCTCTCCTCTGACCTTTCCTTTAGGGACCTGAGCTCCCCCAGCGGACTCCGTCTTATCTCCTTCCTCCCTCTTCTAGACAAGTCACAGCACAAGCTGCCCTATGGCAAGAGTGTATTCCTTTCTTTTTTTAAAGCGCGCGCACTGAATACTTAATGCGATGGGCAGTAACGTGTCATGGCTTTGGATGGCATTCAAGCATTACGGAGTCTTCGGGGGCTTATAAAGCCTTTCCGCCAGGGATTTGTGCTGAAATTCACTTTGCAAAATCTGTTCTATCAGCAGCATGCTTTCTTCCACCTTCTTGTCTGTTTTTTTTCTCTCTATGCCTTCCTTTCTAAAATAAGACCAACTTTTGCCTCAGGGTAGACTAATTTATAGCATTAATAAATATAATAATATGTCTTCATACAGAGCGCTGATTGCTTCAAATGCAAAATCCTTGTCTGAGACGTCCAAGTAGCTCGGTCTCCTGAGATCAGAGAATGTCAAGCTATTTAAAAAAGAACAAGGTGATCCTGGTAATCAGAATGTAGTTGAGACTCTGGTGACGTCTTGCTCCATGTGGATGAGGATTTTAGGGATGTGCCCATCAAGAATTCACATCAAGTTCTGATCAAGAAAGAAAAGACATAAAGGGTAACTCCACTTTTGTAGGAAAAAAATTGCAAATGAAAAAAAAATTATGTAGCAAGTATAATTGCAACACAAGTCATATTGTAATTGAATGCTATTAGCCACCTAAGGACCAGGCCTATTTTTCTGACTCTGTGTTTACAGTTTAAGTTAAAATCATTTTTTTTTGCTAGAAAATGACTTAGAACCCCCAAATATTATATATATATATATATATACACACAGTGCCTTGTGAAAGTATTCGGCCCCCTTGAACTTTTCAACCTTTTGCCACATTTCAGGCTTCAAACATAAAGATATAAAACATTTTATTTTTTGTGAAGAATCACCAACAAGTGGGACACAATTGTGAAGTGGAATGAAATCTATTGGATTTTTGAAACTTTTTTAACTAATAAAAAAATGAAAAGTGGGGCGTGCAAAATTATTCGGCCCCCTTGCGTTAACACTTTGTAGAGCCACCTTTTGCTGCGATTACAGCTGCAAGTCGCTTGGGGTATGTCTCTATCAGTTTTGCCCATCGAGAGACTGTAATTCTTGCCCATTCTTCCTTGCAAAACAGCTCGAGCTCAGTGAGGTTGGATGGAGAGCGTTTGTGAACAGCAGTTTTCAGCTCTTTCCACAGATTCTCGATTGGATTCAGGTCTGGACTTTGACTTGGCCATTCTAACACCTGGATACGTTTATTTGTGAACCATTCCTTTGTAGATTTTGCTGTATGTTTGGGATCATTGTCTTGTTGGAAGATAAATCTCCGTCCCAGTTTCAGGTCTTTTGCAGACTCCAACAGGTTTTCATCCAGAATGGTCCTGTATTTGGCTGCATCCATCTTCCCCTCAATTTTAACCATCTTCCCTGTCCCTGCTGAAGAAAAGCAGGCCCAAACCATGATGCTGCCACCACCATGTGTGACAGTGGGGATGGTGTGTTGAGGGTGATGAGCTGTGTTGCTTTTACGCCAAACATATCGTTTTGCTTTGTGGGCAAAAAGTTTAATTTTGGTTTCATCTGACCAGAGCACCTTCTTCCACATGTTTGGTGTGTCTCCCAGGTGGCTTGTGGCAAACTTTAGACGAGACTTTTTATGGATATCTTTGAGAAATGGCTTTCTTCTTGTCACTCTTCCATAAAGGCCAGATTTGTGCAGTGTACGACTGATTGTTGTCCTATGGACAGACTCTCCCACCTCAGCTGTAGTTCTCTGTAGTTCATCCAGAGTGATCATGGGCCTCTTGGCTGCATCTCTGATCAGTCTTCTCCTTGTCTGAGCTGAAAGTTTAGAGGGACGGCCAGGTCTTGGTAGATTTTCAGTGGTCTGATACTCCTTCCATTTCAAAATGATCGCTTGCACAGTGCTCCTTGGGATGTTTAAAGCTTGGGAAATCTTTTGTATCCAAATCCAGCTTTAAACTTCTCCACAACAGTATTGCGGACCTGCCTGGTGTGTTCCTTGGTCTTCATGATGCTCTCTGTGCTTTCAACAGAACCCTGAGACTATCACAGAGCAGGTGCATTTATACAGAGACTTGATTACACACAGGTGGATTCTATTTATCACCATCAGTCATTTAGGACAACATTGGATCATTCAGAGATCCTCACTGAACTTCTGGAGTGAGTTTGCTGCACTGAAAGTAAAGGGGCCGAATAATTTTGCACGCACCACTTTTCAGTTTTTCATTTGCTAAAAAAGTTTAAAATATCCAATAGATTTCGTTCCACTTTACAATTGTGTCCCACTTGTTGGTGATTCTTCAAAAAAAAAAAAATGTTTTTTATATCTTTATGTTTGAAGCCTGAAATGTGGCAAAAGGTTGAAAAGTTCAAGGGGGCCGAATACTTTCGCAAGGCACTGTATATATATATATATATATATATATATATATATATATATATATATATTTTTTTTTTTTTTTTAACACCCTAGAGAATAAAATGGCGGTGGTTGCAATACTTTCTGTCACACCGTATTTGCGCAGCGGTCTTCCAAGCGCACTTTTTTTATGGAAAGAATACACTTTTACACCTAATTAGTAAAACAAATGACCCTAGTGTTTCCACGTGGAAGTGCTAACCACTGTCAAGAGAGTGATAGAGGGAGGGGTAGGAAGGACCTGAAAGGTGCTCAGTAGAGATAGAAGGAATCCAACTCCACTTCCTTTCCATCCAATGGGTCTGCACAGAGTCCACCTGTGTGTAATTTAATCTCAGTATAAATAAAGCTGTTCTGTGAAGCCCTCAGAGATTTATTTAGAACCTTAAAGAACAAACAGCGCCATGAAGGCCAAAGAACACACCAGACAGATCAAGGATACAGTTGAGGAGAAGTTTAATGCAGGGTTAGGTTATAAAAGTCCCAAGCTTTAAACATCTCACGGAGCACTGTTCAATCCACCATCTGAAAATGGAAAGAGTATGGCACAATTGCAAACCTACCAAGACATGGCCGTCCTCCTAAACTGACAGGCTGGGCAAGGAGAGCATTCATCAGAGAAGCAGCCAAGAGGTCCATGGTAACTCTGGAGGAGCTGCAGAGATCCACAGCTCAGGTGGGAGAATCTGTCCACAAATCTGACCTTTATGGAAGAGTGATAAGAAGAAAGCCGTTGTTGAAAGAAAGTCATAAGAAGTCCCATTTGCAGTTTGTGAGAATCCATGTGGGGGGGACACAGCAAACAGGTGGAAGAAGGTGCTCTGGTCAGATGAGACCAATATTGAACTTTTTGGCCTAAAAGCAAAACGCTATGTGTGGTGGAAAACGAAACACTGCACATCACCCTGAACACACCATCCCCACTGTGAAACATGGTGGTGGAAGCCAGGTTGTGGGGATGCTTTTCTTCAGCAAGGACAGGGAAGTTTGTCAGAGTTGAAGGGAAGATGGATGGAGCCAAATACAGGGCAATCTTAGAAGAAAACTTGTTAAAGTCTTCAAAATACTTGAAACTGGGGAAGAGGTTCACCTTCCAACAACCCTAAACATACAGCCAGATCTACAATGAAATGGTTTAGATCAAAGCATATTCATGTGTTAGAACAGCCCAGTCAAAATCCAGACCTAAATCCAAATTGGGAATATGTGGCAAGACTTGAAAATTGCTGTTCACAGACGCTCTCCATCGAATCTGACAGAGCTTGAGATATTTTGCAAAGAAGAATGGGCAGAAATGTCCCTCTCTAGATGTGCAAAGCTGGTAGAGACATCCCCAAAAAGACTTGCAACTGTAATTGCAGTGAAAGGAGGTTCTACAAAGTATTGACTCGGGAGGGCCAAATGCAAATGTACCCCCCACACTTTTCATATATTTATTTGTAAATACAATTGAAAACCGTTTATCATTTTCCTTCCACTTCACAATTATGCGCCACTTTGTGTTGGTCTATCACATAAAATACATACATTTACTTTTTTTGTTGTAACATGACAAAATGTGGAAAATGTCAAGGGGTGTGAATACTTTTTCAAGGCAATGTAAGTATGACTTGTTTGTTATATTAAAAAAATTGCCTTTACCCTACGTTCACACTTATGTGTTTTTTAGTGCATTTTGCATTTTTCAGAAATGCACTACAGTCCATTAAACATCGTTTCCTAAGGTACTTGTTCACATCTATGCGTTTTTCAGCTGGTGCATTTTTTTTAAAGGGTCGGGGACCTTTTTCCCATGATTTGCAGCTAATAGACTATGACAATGAAGTTCAAAATGTTGGTCATTGCAATACTTTCTGTCACACCTTATTTGCGGAGTGTTACAAGCGCACTTTTTTGGAAACAAATAAACTTTTTTAAATTAAAAAATAAGACAACAGTGAAGTATTTTTTTTTTTATATGGTGAAAGATAATGTTATGCCAAGAAAATTGATACCCAACATGTCACGCTTCAAAATTGTGTTGCTCATGGAATGGCGACAAACTTTTACCCTTAAAAATCTCCATAGGTGACATTTAAAAATTTGTACAGGTTACCAGTTTTGCGTTACAGAGGGATTATAGCTTATAGGGCTAGAATTATTGCTCTCGCTGTAACGATGGCAGTGATACCTCACATGTGTGGTTTTGAACACTGTTTATATATGAGTGTGCTACTCACGTATGCGTTCGCTTCTGCGCGTGAGCTCTTCAGGACAGGGCATTTTAAATTTATTTTATTTTTTCTTATTTATTTTACTTTTTATTTTGACATTGTCCTTTTGAAAAAAAGATTTTGGATCACTTTTATTCCTATTACAAGGAATGTACACATGCCATCACTCCTACACGGATGACATCCAACTCTACCTACGCATCACCAACAAAAAATACCAATGCCAGGCACTGGAAAACTGTCTCTCATTGGTCGACGAATGGATGACGAAGAGCTCCCTTAAACTCAATGGATCCAAACTCCTCTTCCTTCACACAAACCGAAAAAAAAAAAACACACCACTCACCATCCTCGGACAACCCATCACCCCCAGCACTAAAGCCAAAAGCCTCGGAATCATCTTTGACTCAAACATGACAATGGATGCACAAATAAGATCAGTAGTCAGCGGATCCCACTACCTTCTTCGCCTACAGTGTAGACTCATCCCCTTCATCCAGGAATGAGATACAGCAGCAGTAGTTGGAACAATCATCAATTCCCGACTCGACTATGCAAATTTCCTCTACCTAGGACATCCGAAATACCAAATTTCACATCTACAAACCATCTAGAACACAGTAGCCAGACCGGTAACTGGAAAAAAAAACCCTGGGAATCAATCTCCCTATCCCTGAGGAACCTCCATTGGCTAGCCTTGAAGGATTGAGTTATATTCAAGACCCTCTGCCTCACTCACAAATGTGCACAAGGAAAAGCCCCACAATACCTCTGCGACAAAATAAAGCACTTACACCCCAAGTCACCCTCTCCGGTCAACTAACCAGAACCTCCTCCACATCACAAAGACCCATTACAAATTAAAAGGCGAACAAAGGTTCACAGTAGAAGGAACACAGCTATGGAACGCTCTACCCGTGGACATCCGCTTGGAGGAAAACTATCTGACCTTCAGGAAGAATCTCAAGACCCATCTTTTCTGAAAGCCCAGATGGACACTGGCAGCAAAAGCCCCCTGAAGCGATTTAGTTTGCATATGTAGCACTATACAAGTCATTCATTCATTCATTCATTGTAATAGAAAAACAACATGACAGGATCTCTTAAATATGAGATCTGGGGGTCAAAAAGACCTCAGATCTCACATTTACACTAAAACACAATAAAAAAAAATAAAAAAAACATTGTCCTTTAAGAGCATTGGTCTGGAAGTGATGTTTGACGTCGCTTCCACTAGTCAATGCTATGGAGTCGAGTGGGGGCCATCTTCCCCTCACTCGGCAGCCAGCCAAATAGGGGAGAGAACGCGATTGTCTCCGCCGCTACCGGCGGGCGTAGACCACTGGAGCTTTTATCGAAGAGAAATTCCCAAAACATGGCCTGTTGAGGATACTTGAGGACTGGGTTGAGAACCATTGGTATAATTCAAGTCAGATTTCGGGCATCCATTTTTTTTACCAAAAATATGTAGCAGAATACATATTGGCCTAAACTGAGGAAGAAATGTGTTTTATTTTTATTTTTGGGGGGGATATTTATTAAAGCAAAAAGTAAAAAATAATGTTGTTTTTTTTTTGTTTATAGTGCAAAAAATAAAAACCACAGAGGTGATCAATTACCACCAAAGGAAAGCTCTGTTTGTGGCTAAAAAAGGACATTAATTTTGTTTGGGTACAGCGTTGCATGACCACACAATTGTCAGTTAAAGCAACGCAGTGCCATATCGCAAAAAATGGCCTGGTCATTAAGGGGGCAAATCCTTCCGGTCCTTAAAGTGGAAGTAAACCCTAAAATTTCACTTTTCATTAATATTGCCATCCATTCATCCAAAACTCATTTTCGTTCATCATTTTTTTCCTACCTGCTTCCTTCCTGTACAATCAGTATATGTCTCACTGCTTACGTCACCGCGCATGCGCAGTAATGCCCGAAAAATCCGGCAGCCCGAGCCCGGCCGGAATTATTCTTGTGTCTGTCGGGGCTGCGTCATTTCCTGTTGTAGACGTCAGCCCCGACATCCCGCGAGGACTGCTCATGTTTATTTTATGAGAGGATCTGCATTATCACGTGACTCCTCTGTCACGTGCGACAGTAGTTGGCAGCACACCTCCGTTGGCTATGAGAAACCTTTACTCGTTTCCATAGAAACCGGAAACGAATACGAGGCTTGAATATTGTGCACGTATTGCGCATGCGCGGGATTACAGCGCAGCGCGAAGTGTGGGCGGAAATACAAATTGAAAAGAACTAGGATAAACCACATCCGAGATGGCGCTGAGTTAGACACTGACAAACGAAATGCAAACATCACGGATTATACAGTAAGGACACATTTTTTCATAATGGCACCTAGCTATATAGTTTTATGTTGTCTTGCTAATTACAAAAATGGTCTTATCTAAAAACAGAGGGTAGGGTTTACTACCACTTTAAGTCCTTAACTTAGGTGAGCAACCCCATAGCGTAATTATATAGCTTCCATACCTAATATGACCATCCCCATACAAATACTTTCTTTATTGTACCATTCTACAACCTTGTAAGTGACATTCCCTTCCTTGACATCTCACGTCTTACCAGCTACCTGTCTGCTGCAGTTTGATCAGTTTATTTATAATTTGCCATTTGTCATTCTTAAATGAATCATTATATGCAATTCTTTTATAGCTTGTTCATGGATAGAAATTTTGTATGATTAATACATTGTTTGTTGCATTATTACTTTGGTTGTAAAATTGAAACTTCCAATAAACTTCAAGTTACAAAAAAACAACCCCACACCATAATCCGCCCCCCCCCCCCCCACCAAATGATTTGGACCAGTGTACAAAGCAAGGTCCATAAAGACATGGATGAGCAAGTTTGGGGTGGAGGAACTTGACTGGCTTGCACAGAGTCCTGACCTCAACCCAACAGAACACCTTTGGGATAAATTAGAGCATTGACTGCGAGCCAGGTCTTCATGTCTATCATCAGTGCCTGACCTCACAAATGCTCTTCTGGAAGAATGGTTAAACATTCCCATAGACACACTCCTAAACCTTGTGGACAGCCTTCCCAGAATAGTTGAAGCTGTTATAGCTGCAAAGGGTGGGCCAACTCAATATTGAACCCTACAGACTAAGACTGGGATGCCATTAAAGTTCATGTGTGTGTAAATGCAGGTGTCCCAATACGTTTGACAATATTGTGTATCAGTTGGGTATAATGAATTGTAATAGACGCAACACTATAGGCGCTGTCCATGGTGCTGAATCACAGTATAGCCAGGTTTTGCTTCATTGTGAAGGTGGCTGCTCGGTGATTTACATGCCTCAGCTCATTAACTGACAGCAAGACTGAAGCACTGTTGGTGACTCTGATGAATGAAGATGGGCATGGGTCATGTCATTTTGAAGCAGAATTTTCAGTGGCACATTTAAAAAGGAGCTCAAGCTTTTATCAAATTTTTAAAGCACTTCCAGTGAAAATCATCTAGATACATTCTAGCTGTACAAAAACAAAAGGTGTGCAAAGTCTAATATATATATATATATATATGTCAAATACACTGCAACTAACTGAATAACCTGCCTGCTTAATCTAACTCAAGCTATCTCTCTGTCCATGCCAACAACACTACACAGCCGCTGTGTAAGCAGCCTTATATAGTGTGGGGTGTGGACTTAGTCCCCCTGAGCCATGATTGGCCAAAGGCACCCTGCCTTTGGCCAATTATGGCTCACTCAGCAGAGCACGCTGTGATTGGCAAAAGCATGCAGGTCAGGTGCATGCTTTGGCCAATCATCATACAGCAATGCACTGCAATCTCGCAGTGCATTATGGGGCATTCCACGGTGCTCATATTTTCCGTGAACACCCCATATGTTCAGTTTGTTTTAGAACAAACGAACACCCAATGTTCGAGCCAAACTTAAGTTCAACTCGAAGCGTGGGCTCATCCCTAGCCAATACCCTGAAATTGAGATACAGAATGATGGCCAAGACAATACAGCAATTTAACAGGACAAGTCGCCATGGTTGACCAAAGAAGTTGAGTGAACGTTCTCATGTCATATCCAGAGTTTGTCTTTGGGAAATAGACGTATGAGTGCTGCCAGCATTGCTGCAGAGGTTGAAGGGGTGGGGGGTCAATCTGTCAGTGCTCAGACCATACGCCGCACACTGCATCAAATTGGTCAGCATGGCTGTCATCCCAGAAGGAAGCCTCTTCTAAAAATGATGCACAAGAAAGCCTGCAAACAGTTTGCTGAAGGCAAGCAGACTAAGGACATGGATTACTGGAACTATATCCTGTGGTCTGATGAGACCAAAATAAACTTATTTGGTTCAGATGATGTCAAGCGTGTGTGGTGGCAACCAGGTGAGGAGCACAAAGACAAGTGTGTCTTGCCTACAGTGAAGCATGGTGGTGGGACTGTCATGGTCTGGGGCTGCATGAGTGCTGCCAGCACAGGGAAGCTACAGTTCATTGAGGGAACCATGAATGATAATGACCCCAAACACACCTTCAAGATGACCACTGCTTTGCTAAAGAAGCTGAGGGTAAACGTGATGGACTGGCCAAGCATGTCTCCAGACCTAAACCCTATTGAGCATCTGCGGGGCATCCTCAAGCGGAAGGTGGAGAAGCGTAAGGTCTCTAACATTTGCCAGCTCCGTGATGTCATCATGGAGGAGTGGAAGAGGACTTCAGTGGCAACCTGTGAACTCCTCAATGCCCAAGAGGGTTAAGGCAGTGCTGGAAAATAATGGTGGCCACACAAAATATTGACACTTTGGGCTCAATTTGGACATTTTCACTTAGGGGACAGCAAATGTACACTGTTATACAAGCTGTACTCTGTACTTGTACTTATACTTTACATTGTTGCAAAGTGTAATTTCTTCAGTGTTGTCGCATGAAAAGATATAATAAAATATTTACAAAAATGTGAGGGGTGTACTCACTTTTGTGAGATACTTTATGTTTTGCTGCATGTTAGTAACAGGTCGTGGTCCTCAGGATTGACCCACCATAAGGTGAGCAAGCTGGGGTCCAGTATCAGATATAGCAGGTAGGGATCAAGCAGAAGCATAGTCCAGTAAACAAGCCAAAGGTCAGTAACAAGTGATTGAAGTTTGGGAACAAGCGGAAACGTAGTAAAAAAAAAAGCCAAAGTTCAATAATGAGTGGTGGTGGAGATATGGACAGCTGCAGGTACGAAAAGGACCAACATATTGGCTGGGGAGATCGCAATAATCTGACAAACAGGAAGTGCAAAGGCATGGCTAAAATAAAGTTCATGGGAGGAGCAAGGAGTTCCAGGTTTACCAGAAATAAGGTACAAGACAAGATTATGCAAGGGTTCAGACAGGATTCTGTCTAGTATCTTAGGTGGCTCAGCAAGTATAGCTACTGCCAGATGCAAGCAGAGGTTATGGGTTCATATCCTGGTCTTGACAGGGACATCTGACATCTATTGTGTACATGGCAAGAAGCCATACTGTACATACATGAAAAGCACCTCTACCACTCTGCACAGTGCCTTTGGGACAGGTTGCAGGACCCTGTGTCCAAAATCCCGGGAAATTGCAGGTTCAGGGACACTTAACAACTATGTGTCTATGGCAAGAACCAATACTGTATATGCATGAAAATCACAATAGTATGGAAGTAGAGCGGTTCTTATGTAAAGGGGCTCTCTGCAGATTATCTGTACCCAGCCAGTACTGTGTGTGTCTCTGTAATAAACAAACCATCACAATTAGTAATTTATTCCATAACCATCCGGAGTAATTGAAGCGACTGTGACCCAGATACAAGCCCCGTGCAACTGTAAGATACTTAAGCTCGCTTTGCATATCTGAATTGTTCCTCTGAGTAAGAGATAGCTGTCACCGGTAAAACTTATGATTGCATTAATACAAATCACAAACATTTCAGGAGGCATAACCTAAGCAGAATTCACATCATCTATTCCAAAATACACCATCAACAAAAAACTCATTTACTCTTAAGCCGATTAAATGCTGCCTTGTCTATATACAGCGTTGCCCCAGAGACGGGATATTACATTCCAGGTCTGCTTAATGAGTGGCAATGCAATGTCTTCATTGCTCATTTTAAATTCCAAGCAGCGAGGTGGATGTGTGCACATAGGTTATCTGTTCTTCTTCCAAGAGTTGCTAACTGACAGGGGTGCAGGCCAGTCGTAGGGGCTGCAGTGAACCAGTACAGGACTGCTTATATATATAGCTGACACCTTCGTTTTTATTGGGTACTGTAGCCAGGTAGGATCATTTTGCATTTAAACTGTACCTGCCTATATACTGTATAAATAAATAAATTATATATATATATATATATATATATATATATATATATACATACACTATATTACCAAAAGTATTTGAACACCTGTTTTAACACACACACAAACTTTAATAGCATCCCAGTATTGCGTTGGTCCACCCTTTGCAGCTATAACAGCTTCAACTCTTCTGGGAAGGCCGTCCACAAGGTTTAGGAGTGTGTCTATGGGAATGTTTGACCATTCTTTCGAGAAGCGCATTTTGTGAGGTCAGGCACTGCTGTTGGATGATAAGGCCTGGCTCGCAGTCTCCGCTCTAATTCATCCCAAAGGTGTGCTATCGAGTTGAGGTCAGGACTCTCTGCAGGCCAGTCAAGTTCCTCCACCCCAAACTCGCTCATCCATGTCTTTATGGACCTTGCTTTGTGCACTGGTGTGCAGTCATGTTGGAACACGAAGGGGCCGTCCCCAAACTGTTCCCACATAGTTGGGAGCATGAAATTGTCCAAAATGTCTTGGTATGCTGACGCCTTAAGAGTGTCCTTCTCTGGAACTAAGGGGCCAAGCCCAACCCCTGAGAAACATCCCCCCACACCATAATCCCCCCTCCACCAATTAATTTGGACCAGTGCATAAAGCAAGGTGGTCTGGAAAAACATCCTCTGTACTTCAATTCATTTAAGTAAAATTGTATTGGGTTAAAGACTACGTCACCCCAAAATGTCATATTCCTGTAGTTTGCATGCTGTACCAAGTATTTATATGAAAATCTAGAGGTTGAATTGGAGAATATTTCACCTATATCTGGCATCAGTGTAATAAGGAGGAAATAAGAAAAGAATACCCCCAAATGGGATTGTCTTCTCAAAACTTTCCAAATAAAAGGTCATCAGGTTAAGCTGACAGGGGGACATTATAATGACTTAAAGTGTTACTAAACTCAAATTTTTATTAAAATAACAAATGTGTTATACTTACCTACTCTGTGCAGGGGTATTGCTCAGAGCAGCCCCGATCCTCCTCTTCTGGGGTCCCTGGCGGCGATCTTGGCTCCTCCTCTTCTTCTGCGGGACTACCATAGCCAGCCACTGGTTATGGGGAGAGGTAGTCCTTGTGTTCCAGAACTATGTGTCTATGGAACTGCGCTCCATAGACTTACACAACAGGACTTAAACCCATCCCCATTTCCTCTGATAGGCAGCAGTAAGAGCCAATGCAGTGTAAAGAGGAAGTAAGGGAAAAAAAGATACAGCCCTGCACAGTGCCGATCTCTTACCCCCTTTCTTATTCTTCAAACAGGGAAGGGGGGGGGGGGGCACAGGTAAACTGGAAATGTTTTTTTTTATCTTATTGCAAGCAATGCATTAAGGTTAAAAAACATTTTTAGGTTTAGTAACAGTTTAACACAAAGGGCAGTCTGTACGGCCAGAAAAGGCTATACCTGAAGACATTTTCACCTGATCTCCAGCAACAGTTTATAGATTAAGCCTGGGATCTTTGTTGTCTACAGAGATTGTGAACCCACTCTAACCTGAGCAAAGTAACTTTTGCTACTGTTTACAGACCATAGTTTCTGCTTATTTGCTAGGGAGTAAAGGAGAAGGCCTTCAAAAAATACAAGGTTGAGGGATCATCATCAGCATTCAGACTTTATAAAGAATGCAACAAGAAATGTAAGAGTGCAATTAGGGCGACTAAGATAGAACACGAAAGACACATAGCGGAAGAAAAGCAAAAAAAATCCCAAGAAATTCTTTAAGTATGTAAACAGTAAAAAAGGGAGGACAGACCATATTGGCCCCATAAAGAATGAGGAAGGACATCTGGTTACAAAGGATGTGGAGATGGCGAAGGTATTGAATTTATTCTTCTCAGTCTTCACAAGGGAATTGAGGGTCTTCAGTAACCAAAACTGCAGTGTTTATCCTCATGACACATCACAGGAAGCAGCTCCATGGTTAACAGAGGACATAATTAAAGTTAGACTTGGGAAACTTCACATTAATAAATCACCGGGACCAGATGGCTTGCACCCGAGGATACTTAGGAAACTCAGTCAAGTAATTGCCAGACCATTGTTCCTAATTTTTACTGACAGTCTACTGACTGGAATGGTACCAGCTGATTAGAGAAAAGCCAATGTAGCACCAATATTTAAAAATTGCCCAAAATACATCCCTGGGAATTACAGACCAGTTAGCCTAACATTAATAGTATGCAAACTCTTGCAAGGGATGATAAGGGATTATATACATGATTTTAGTAATGAGAACGGCATCATTAGCAGTAATCAGCATGGATTCATGAATAATTGTTCTTGCCAAACCAATCTAATAACCTTCTATGAGGAGGTGAGTTGCCATCTAGATAAAGGAAGGCCCGTGGACGTGGTGTATCTGGATTTTGCAAAAGCATTTGACACAGTTACCCATAAATGTTTACTGTACAAAATAAGGTCCATTGGCATGGACCATAGGGTGAGTACATGGATTCAAAACTGGCTACAAGGGCGAGTTCAGAGGGTGGTGATAAATGGGGAGTACTCGGAATGGTCAGAGGTGGGTAGTGGAGTCCCCCAGGGTTCTGTGCTGGGACCAATCCTGTTTAATTTGTTCATGAATGACCTGGAGGATGGGGATGGGGTAAACAGTTCAATCTCTGTATTTGCAGACAATAGTAAGCTAAGCAGGGCAATAACTTCTCTGTAGGATGTGGAAACTTTGCAAAAAGATCTGAACAAATTAATGGGGTGGGCAACTATATGGCAAATGAGGTTTAATGTAGAAAAATGAAAAATAATGCATTTTGGTGGCAAAAATATGAATGCAATCTATACACTGGGGGGGAGAACCTCTGGGGGAATCTAGGATGGAAAAGGACCTGGGGGTCCTAGTAGATGATAGGCTCAGCAATGGCATGCAATGCCAAGCTGCTGCTAACAAAGCAAACAGAATATTGGCATGTATTAAAAAGGGGATTAATTCCAAAGATAAAACGATAATTCTCCCGCTCTACAAGACTCTGGTCCGGCCACACCTGGAGTATGCTGTCCAGTTCGGGGCACCAGTCCTCAGGAAGGATGTACTGCAAATGGAGTACAAAGAAGGACAACAAAGCTAATAAAGGGTCAGGAGGATATTAGTTATGAAGAAAGGTTGCGAGCACTGAACTTATTCTCTCTGGAGAAGAGACGCGGGAAGCATCGATAGTTTCAAAAAACTATAAAAATTAGATAAGCACCTGAACGACAACAACATACAGGGATATACAATGTAACACTGACATATAATCACACACATAGGTTGGACCTGATGGACAACCTCACCTACTATGTAAGTAGGTAGCATTTTGTTTGTTTGTTGTATGTAAATCTACCAGTTTTGTATTGTTTTTCCTATAATTGTAGCAGTTTGTATGTACAGCGGTTTTGTGTAGTAAAAGCACATGTATACAAATCATCCAATAGCTTTTATCATTAGCGGCACTCCTGTCAAATTAAAATGACCGGACTAAAAAAATTTTTTCAAAATATAAAACAACCAAAATAATCATCCCTTGATAGGAATATCAGATGGTGATTTAAGAGAGAAAGGAGAGTCCAGACACAGATGGTGATATCAATATTTGTCTGTCGAATGTGCACCCTTCTACCAGATTGCTCCACCCGTGGGTCGCACACCCCTCTGGGGTTCATACTCACCACAATTCCAGATTACACGAATCTTGAGTAATCCCGCCAGAGCTCTACTCCTTTATGCCTCTTTCTCATCAGAATCCATAGACAAGTGCAGCCAGATCCAACATATGAGGAAAGGAAAAAAAATTCTCCACATAGTCTAGTTCCGCTTTAACGCTTTTATTGGAGTTCCACAATTTAAAACAACTTGTTCTCATCAAAGATTGCTACAGTCCTTGTTTCGATTCAGCCAAACAACTGGATGTTATACGTTAATTGTTTAAAAGCCTAATGCTGAGGAGATACGAGGTCAGCTCTAAGCCCTTGTACACACGGTCGGAGATTCCGACAACCAAATCCGTTGGATTTTGTCCGAAGGATTTTGTCCGAAACTGTTGCATACACACGGTTTGACGAAGTTGTCGGGAAATCCGATCGTTCAGAACGTGATGACGTTATTTCGTTACGATGGGACTACGTTCAGGCTAGTAGCCAATAGCTTTGGTGTAGGAATTTGATCTGAGCATGCGTGGCACTTTGTCCGATCGGAATTCTCTACACATGATCGGAGTATGTCCAATCGGAGCATTTTGACTGAAAATTTTACCAACAAGTTGGAAAACTTGGTCCGGATACTCCGACGGAAACAGTCCGATGGAGACCACACACAGTCAGAACATCTGTCAAAATGGTCCGATCGGACACATTCCGTCGGAATCTCCGACCGTGTGTACAAGGGCTTAGTCCGTTCGAGTGGGAACAAGTCCGTTCGTTCGGAAGTCCATCGGAACTCCACCGATGGAGACCACACACAGTCAGAATTTCCAACAAAACGGTCCGATCGAACACATTCCGTCGGAATCTCCGACCGTGTGTACAAGGGCTTAGAGACGCTGCGGCATAACACAGCGCAATTCTCGTCACCTGATACCTCTTCCGGTTTTTCCGGTTTCTCAACTCAGACCTCTGAAACGCAGGGAACATGTGCGTCGCTTCCGGACGTTGCTAAGTCACGCCCTGCCGTGACGAGAAGACCCCCCAAGATGGAAGAAGACCACCGGAGCTGTGCAATAAATTATTTTAAACCCTTGTGTTGTGTTTTTTTTTTACATTTTTTTTTCACCAGGTGAATGGGTAGGGGTACATTGTACCCCATACTCATTCACATAGGGTGGGGGGCCGGTATCTGGGATTCCGATAAGCCCCCCGCCCGCAGACCCCGACAACCAACAGCCAGGGTTGTCGGGAAGAGACCCTTGTCCTCATCAACATGGGGGACAAAGTGCTTTCCCCAAAGCACCCCCCAATGTTGAGGGCACGCAGCCTGGTACGGCTCAGGAGGGGGGGGGGCGTTCGCTCGTCCCCACCCCCTTTCCTGACCGGCCAGGCTGCGTGCTCGGATAAGGGTCTCATATGGACCTTGGGGGGGACCCCATGCCGTTTTTTTGGCGTAGGGCTTCCCCTTTAAGTCCAAAACCGGGTGACGGGGCCAGCGACGTGTCAATCTCGCCACCGAAGGCGCCAACATTGACTTCCTCCTCAAAATGAATGGACTTTCCTCCATGTGTGGGAAAGTCCATTCATTTCAAAAGTCTGGTGGACTAGCACACACGCGGCAGGATTGTCCGCCAGACTCGAAGTCCAGAGGACAATTTTTGAGTGAAAACTACTTTCTAAGTCCGCCGGACTTTTGGGGGAAAAAAGTCCACCGGAGCCCACACACGGCCGGATAGTTTGATCATGTGTACGCGGCATAACTCTAACCTGGTAACCGGAAAAAAAATTGAGAGTGTCGCCTATTGAGATTTTTACCTACCGTAGTTTGTTGTCATTCCACGAGTGCGTGCAATTATAAAGCGTGACATGTTTGGTATCTATTTACTCAGCATAACATTATCTTTCACATTATGCAAGAAAATTGGGCTAATTTTACTGTTTTGTTTTTTTAAAATTCATGAAAGTGTCCCTTTTCCCCAAAAAGTTGCGTTTAAAACACCACTGCACAAATACCGTGTGACATAAAATATTGCAACAATCGCCGTTTTATTCTTTAGAGTCTCTGCTAAAAATATATATAATGTTTGGGGGTTCCAAGTAATTTTCTAGCAAAAAATATGGATTTTAACACCAAATATAAAAAATAGGCTTAGTCATGAAAAGCCCCGTACACACGAGAGGACTTATGTCCGACAGACTTCCGAAGGAGTTCTGCCGGAGTTCTGACAGAGTTCTGACGGACTTTTCGACTGAGCGGACTTGGCCACACACAATCACACCAAACTCCGACGGATTCGAACGTGAGGACGTACGACTGGACTCGAATAAGGAAGTTCATAGCCAGTAGCCAATAGCTGCCCTAGCGTCGGTTTTAGTCCGTCGGAATAGCATACACACGAGCAAATTTTTCGGTAGGAACTGGGTCCGGCGGAGTTCCGTCGGAAAAATTTGAAGCATGTTCCATTTTCGAAAGTCTGTCAGACTTTTGCGAATCAAAAGTCCGTTGCAGCCCACACACGATCGAATAGTCTGCCGGAATCATTCCGTCGGACTTTGGATGTTGAAAAGTCCGCTCGTGTGTACGCGGCAAAAGGGTTATTTTGGTTGTTTTATATTTTGAAAACATTTTTTTAGGCCGGTCATTTTAATTTGACAGGAGCGCCGCTAATGATAAAAGCTATTGGATGATTTGTATATCAGTACTTTGCATTTGTCATAGAGAGAAAATTGTGTATTAGAGCAAGCGGCTACTACAGGGCAACCTGAACAATTCTTTTTATTATTTTATGTACATTTGTGTTTTTTTTTATTTGGAATTTTTATGCTTTTAACGGAAAGTAACCCTAATAAACCAAAGCAAAATAGGAATTCTGCTTAAATATATAATTGTGGTTCCTATATGATGTACAAAATGTGATGTCTAAGAACTGAACATCGAGCAGCTTGCAATCACTGTTGCTTTATAATCAGAGAGCAGGCTGGTCTTAGATTGTACAAAGGCTGATTTGCTTCAAGTAGAGAATATAGACCCAATTTGTCACTAATAGGGGGAGACAAAAGACCTTTTGTTAGGCTGCCTTGGGGAACTCTGATTGTGGCTTAATGACATTATACTGTACATCATCGGATCTCCAGTAAAAAAAAAAGTACTGTATATGTACGCTCACTGGCCACTTTATTAAGTACACCTTGTTAGTATCGGGTTGGATGCCCTTTTGTCTTCAGAATTACCTTCATTCTTGGTGGCATAGATAGATAGGTGTTGGAAACATTCCTGAGATTTCGCTCCATAGTGACATGATAGCATCATTCTGGAAGGAGCCATCAGAAGATGGGGACACTGTAGTCATAAAGGGATGGACATGGTCACCAACAATACTCAGGTAGGCCGTGGTGTTTAAACAATGCTCAATTGGTACTAAGGGGACCAAAGTGTGCCAAGAAAATATCCCCCACACCATTACACCACCACCACCAGCCTGATGGATCCATGCTTTCATGTTGTTTACACCAAATTCTGACCCGACCATCTGAATGTCGCAGCTGAAATCGAGACTCATCAGACCAGGCAACGTTTTTCCAATCTTCTATTGTGCAATTTTGGTGATCCTGTGTCAATTGTAGCCTCAGTTTCCTGTTCTTAGCTGACAGGAGTGGCACCCGTTGTGGTTGTTCTGCTGCAGTAGCCCATCTGCTTCAAGGTTTGATGTGTTGTGTGTTCAGAGATGGTATTCTACATACCTTGAGTGTAACGTGTGGTTATTTCAGTTACTGTTGCCTTTCTATCATCTTGAACCAGTCTGCCCATTCTTTTCTAACCTCTGAATGAACAAGGCATTTTCCTCCACATAACTGCCGCTCACTGGATATTTTCTCTTTTTCGGACCATTCTCTGTAAACCCAGAGAGATGGTTGTGCATGAAAATCCCAGTAGATCAGTAGTTTTTGAAATACTCAGACCAGCCCGTCTGGCACCAACAACATTGCCACTTTAAAAGTAATTTAAATCTCCTTTCTTCCCCATTCCGATGCTCGGTTTGAACTTCAGCAAGTCGTCTTCACCACATCTAGATGCCTAAATGCATTGAGTTTCTACCATGTGATGTGCTGATTAGCAATGTATGTTACCAAGCAATTAAACAGGTGTCCCTAATACATTGGGCAGTGAGATTTTGTGTGTATATATATATATATATATATATATGTATATATATATATATGTATATGTATATATATATATATATATATATATATATATGTGTGTGTGTGTGTGTGTGTGTGTGTGTGTGTGTGTGTATGAAGGTCAGTCTGGTGGCCTGAAATTATGGGAGGAGCCCAGGGGGTATTTAAGCAGACCACACATAGTGGTCTTTTGTCGGTTTTAGTGTGCGGTACTACACGTCACGTCATGCACGCGAGTCTGTGCATTCGATCGCAAGTGCGCCACAGCTTCTCCATTCGTGTTCCCGCTTACTGTTGCAGGTAGGATTCGAACCTTTCATAACATGTGCAATCTTGCGATTCGTTATGCTTCCTATCCCACATCCCTTGTGTTAAAAAACCTGCCGCCAAGTTGTTGTTGCTCATGTCCCGACATCATTTGGCACAGGTGTAGTACGTTCGTAGGTTCTTCTGCTTTGTTTGTCATCCCATTTGCAAACATTTGATTCATTTATAGATCCAAGCCTCTGAGCCGCTGTTGGTGTTGGTCGTTGTCCGATATCACTCGAGATAGGCTTCACTGCTTATAGGATTCAATGTCCATGGGGTTGCCGTCTCATCCATTTGGAGATGAGTATGTATTGCTTGTACGGGTTCTGTGGCTGACTGAGGTGGTAATTAGACCCACCTGGTACCTTGCCTGCACCGTGATTAGCCTAGGGGGTTGGGTCAGGTGCGTGGTACAAGGGATCCTTTCTTGCATTTCCCTTAAGTACTCTTTCACGACATGTTTTACTTCACATATATGATTCGAGTTGCGCCTGAGGCGTTAGTAACTGTCACATATTTCTGTGCACTTCACTCTGTTTTCGAAGCGAGATCCTTCACCACGCAAACAAGGTCGCTCAACATCAAGCTTGCTGGCAGTGCTATCGTTAACAGGCCGAACATACGTTAATAAACTACAGACCATAACATTCCTACTTAGAATACCAAACTGCAGCTCCCTGCCCCAGTACACCCTGGGGGCTGTGGTTCATGGGCACAAATGGGCATCCAAGCTATCGGTTACCTGGCCAGTCACCTCCTGGCTCACCTTGATTGCCAAGCATTCTTTTGAGTTTTCTAAATTTCCACTCAACAGCGTTCACACACAAACCGGCTTCTTCAATACGCCTGTTGTTCCTTTTATTGTCCTTCTCATTTTTATCCTCTTTTCCCATCTTTACCTACCCAACGCATCTGTCCCTTCCTGCCTTTTCAACTGTATTGCTTGTACGGGTTCTGTGGCTGACTGAGGTGGTAATTAGACCCACCTGGTGCCTTGCCTGCACCGTGATTAGCCTAGGGGGTTGGGTCAGGTGCGTAGTACAAGGGATCCGTTTTTGCATTTCCCTTAAGCAATCTTTTACAACATGTTTTACTTCACATATATGATTCGAGTTGCTCCTGAGGCGTTAGTAACTGTCACATAGTTCTGTGCATTTCACTCTGTTTTCGAAGCGAGGTCCTTCACCACGCAAACAAGGTCGATCAACATCAAGCTTGCTGGCAGTGCTACCGTTAACAGGCCGAACATACGTTAATAAACTACAGACCATAACATTCCTACTTAGAATACGAAACTGCAGCTCCCTGCCCCAGTACGCCCTGGGGGCTGTGGTTCATGGGCACAAACGGGCATCCAAGCTATCGGTTACCTGGCCAGTCACCTCCTGGCTCACCTTAATTGCCAAACATTCTTTTGAGTTTTCTAAATTTCCACTCAACAGCGTTCATACACAAACCGGCTTCTTCAATACGCCTTTTGTTCCTTTTCTTTCTTTCTTTCTTTCTTCTCCTTCTCATTTTTATCCTTTTTTCCCATCTTTACCTACCCAACGCATCTGTCCCCTCCTGCCTTTTCAACTTATCTTTACATATTCACTTCCCCTCTCTTTGCCCTTTAGCCGAAGCCATGTCGCAGGCCGACAGCGAAGACTTCGCCTCTGCCCCTCCATCACCCTCTGCGGGTTCAGAAAGTGGTGGCACTAAACCTCCCAGAGCTTGGACCATCCCCAAGCTCACAGCAGAGCTGCAGCACAGGGGTATTTCCTACCCTGCCACAGTCAGGAAAGCCGAGCTTTTAGGCTGCTATCCCCACTGCCAGCAGCAGCCCAACCTGGCACCCAGGCTTCTCCGTAGTTTATATCCTTGGCTATCGCTCAGCTCCAAAAAAAAAAAAGAAGGATCGGGACTTGCAACTACACTCACTGTAAGCTCCTTCATGTTTGCCTCTCATGCCATAAAGCACATCCCGAAGTCACGGGCGGCATTAAGCAGATAAATACATCATGACTAGGCTGCATGCATGTCGGGTGGCTCAGTTCTACCTATCCTCCCACCTAACTCCCTCTCTGGTCACCTTCCTCGTGCAGGGATGCACCTCAGGATTCCACAACGGCCTTATCATGCTGCCCCACACAACCAACGAATGCAAAAACCTACTCTCAGCTGCCACAGATGAGTCAGCCATTGGCATCTTGTTAGAAACCAAACTGGACCAGGGGTACATGATCGCCCCTTTTTCAAGTCACCTTTCACCATCTGGAGAGTCAGCCCTATTGGACTTGCCGAGGGCATGTATTCGAATAAACTTTGTTAGTGTATGATTTGTCCGTGCCTCATTGTTCTCACATCCCAAGTTTTAACTCCCAAATACCCTCAGAAGAATTTTGCCTTAAGTATTCGTCAGTCGACCTAGCCATTAAAGCCATCATTAGCATAGGAGTAAGCGCTTGGTGGTCCAAAGCGGACCTCTCAGACTTTTTAAAATTACTGCCCATCGAGCATCCCTCTAGCGATGGCATAGGGATCAAGTGAAAAGGCTTATATTATTTCACCACCAAATTGTCATTTGGTACTAAATAAAAAAAATCCACAGGCAGAAACCCCAAAATTAGTGGCAAGCGCCTACCCTGCACTAGCGCCATCTTCAGAGGTCTGTGATAGCCCTGTGTGGACCGCATTCGCCGCTCATCTCCTGCTGTGCAGCCCGGTCATCAACAGGCCACAGACTGGTACTGGTCCACGGCCCAGGGTTTAGGGACCCCTGATATAGAGAACGCAAGGTTCTTCCCTTGACCCAGATCCTAAAGGGACCACACTACAACCTAAAGCATTATCTCAAACTCCTACAAACCCTGTAGCATCTCCACAGCCTATGACCATCTCCTTAAATATGACCATTCTCCTACAGCATGAACCCAATCCCCAACAATTTCTGAAGCACATCTACAGTCTCTGATCACCCCTTAAGGAAGTCAACTCTCCCACAACATGAACCCAATCTCTAGCAATATCTGTAGCACATCCACAGTCTATGACCATCTCCGCAAGGATGTCCACCTCCCTAAAAGCATGTCACCAATCTCCAACAAATCCTGTAGCACATCCGCAGTCTCTAATAATCTTCACATGGAGGCCACCAGTCTCCTATAGTCTTCTGTATCATTACATATACTGTATATTATGTGTATCCCAATGCTTCAAGCCCCCTATACCTTGTAAGGGAGCCATCAACGACCTATGGGGATGTTTAGGAAGTAGGGCACTGAGTTTTCCCAGTTTCTATTCAGTGATTCAGTCTCTTTTCTTTCATCTAGAAAAGTTCTTAATTTTGCTGGTAACAGAGAGTGGCCAGAAAATAACCCCCATCCTTCTCATCCATTTCATTAGGTTGTGTAAGTCCCTCAAGACTAAACAGGAGCAGTGCTTTGACTGACGTGAGGGATCTAAGCACAATTAATTCCATCCTCACAAAAAGCAATTAAATACAAAAATAAAAGCGCTCCTACTACAGCTTCCCCAATTAAGGGCTTGAGTACACCGGATCATTTAAGGTCAGTTTATGCTTTCTTTTCATTCTTCGCTACAAGTCGGGGGGCATGCATGGTTAATGCAAAGCAAATGCAGGGCAAACACAAGCCAAATTAATCTCAGATGCCTGTGTACTTTGGCTTTTAATAAGGTCGTGCAAAGAAAACTTATTTTGTCTAACGTTTAGAAAGCCTGGGCAACCAATCAGATATCTCATTTTTTCTTCACTTGATCAACTTAAATTGGTTGGTTGATCTTGCTGTATTTGCACAGAGCCAAAGCTCTACTTTATTTATCACACCAGCATTGGTTTTATTTAAATAATAAACAATATTTTTCCATAGTTACATTGATCCAGCCTATACCAATGTAATTATGCATACACTATACCTGTGGGGTCCCTCTAGAAGCTGGAAATCGCTGTAGAAGGCACTGCTACTCCAATGATCTCCACAGGCTTCCAGGTACCGTGCAGAGCGGCTGCCCTGCTGCATAGAGAACACAGGGGGTTGCCAGCTTGGCGGGGGGATGGCCATTGAGAGAATGCTTTGCGTTGTCTCAATAAATGCAAAGCATTCTCCGATAAGACAAATTGTGACATCACTGGGCTTCCTCTCCACCTCATACATGCATTAACTGAGAAACCGCAAAATTATCTCCGAATGGTGCCCATGGCGAATGGACAACCTCCTGTGTTCACAATGCAGCAGGGCACAGGCCCAGAAGCAAATGGAACCTACTGAAGTACCGGTGTCTACTACAGTGATTTTCCTCTTCCACAGTGATCCCGCTGGTATGGTTTATGCATGGCTGGACCAATGTAACTCTGTAATATCGTCCATACCTGGAAACTCTTCTTTAACCGCTTGAGATCCGCACTATAGCCGAATGATGGCTACAGCGCGGACCTGCTTTGCCGGGACTACGTCTATTGACTGAGGGGCACGCACGGCGCGCTCTGTGATCAGCGAGTCTATGAGACTCGTCTGATCACAGATCGGAGCAAGGGGTCGATCCCGACTCCTTACCACGTGATCGGCTGTCAGCCAATGACAGCTGATCATGTGATCACAACAGAGCCGGTAATCGGCTATTTTTCCTCCTCGCGCTGACGGTGCGAGGAGAAAAAAAAAAGCTGATCACCGGCTGCCGTGAGAGGGACATCAGTCCCGATCACGGCGAGCTGAGGCTAGCACAGTAGGTGCCCACCTGCCCCCTGCCAGTGCCACCTAAAATATGGCAAAAAGTGACACCAATTAGTGCCCATAGTGCCACCCATCAGTGCCCACAGTGCCACCTATCAGTGCCCACAGTGCCGCCTATCAGTGCCCACAATCTGCCTCGCACACACAGTGCTGCACCTCAGTGCCACATATCCGTGCCCATCAGTATCATGTACCAGTGGCCATCAGTGACGCCCATCAGTGCCTAGGAGTGCCACCTATCAGAGCCACCTATCAGTGCCACCTATCAGTGCCCATCAGTCCCATCTATCAGTGGTACCTATCAGTGCCCTTCTGTGCCACCCATCCGTGCCACCCATCAGTGCCATCTTATCTGTGCCCATCTTTGCCCATCAGTACTGCCTTATTTGTGCCTATCGGTGCCACCTTATCTGTGCCTATTAGTGCCACCTTAACTGTGCCTATCAGCGCCGCCTATCAGTGCCCAACAGCGCTGCCTCATCAGTGCATTTCAATGAAGGAGAAAAATTACCTGTTTGCAAAATTTTATAACAAACTATTAAACATGATTTTTTATTTTTATTTTTTGCATCTTTTTTTGTTTGTTTAGCAAAAAATAAAACTCCCAGCTGTAATTAAATACCACCAAAAGAAAGCTCTATTTGTGGGAAAAAAATGATAAAAATGTAATTTGGGTACAGTGTTGTATGATCGCGTAATTGTCATTTAAAGTGCGTCAGCGCTGAAAGCTGAAAATTGGTCTGGGCAGGAGGGGGGTTTAAGTGCCCAGTAAGCAAGTGGTTAAAGAAGTTCTCTGGCAAAAGACTCTCTCTTCTTATCGATAAGCCCCGATTCATCAAACAATAGTCACCAGAACCAATAGAGAATTTCCAACCCTTCCTTACCCAATGCAAAATTAAAAATATATACAGTATCTCACAAAAGTGAGTACACCCCTTACATTTTTGTAAATATTTTCTTCTATCTTTTCATGTGACAACACTGAAGAAATGACACTTTGCTACAATGTAAAGTAGTGAGTGTACAGCTTGTATAACAGTGTCAATTTGTCGTCCCCTCAAAATAACTCAACACACAGCCATTAATGTCTAAACCGCTGGCAACAAGAGTGAGTACACCCCTAAGTGAGAATGTCCAAATTGGGCCCAATTAGCCATTTTCCCTCCACGGTGTCATGTGACTCCTTAGTGTTACAAGGTCTCAGGTGTGAATGGGGAGCAGGTGTGGTAAATTTGGTGTTATCGCTCTCACTCTCTCATACTAGTCACTGGAAGTTCAACATGGCACCTCATGGCAAAGAACTCTCTGAGGATCTGAAAAAAAAGAATCGTTGCTCTACATAAAGATCGCCTAGGCTATAAGAAGATTGCCAAGACCTTGAAACTGAGCTGCAATATGGTGGCCAGGAACATAGAGCGGTTTAACAGGACAGGTTCCACTCAGAACAGGCCTCGCCATGGTTGGCCAAAGAAGTTGAGTGCACGTGCTCAGTGTCATATCCAGAGGTTGTCTTTGGGAAATAGATGTATGAGTGCTGCCAGCATTGCTGCAGAGGTTGAAGGGGTGGGGGGTCAGCCTGTCAGTGCTCAGACCATACGCCGCACGCTGCATCAAATTGGTCTACATGGCTGTCGTCCCAGAAGGAAGCCTCTTCTAAAGATGATGCACAAGAAAGCCCACACATAGTTTCCTGAAGACAAGCAGACTAAGGACATGAATTACTGGTGAAGGCAGTGCTGGAAAATAATGGTGGCCACCCAAAATATCGACACTTTGGGCCAAATTTGGACATTTTCACTTAGGGGTGTACTCACTTTTGTTGCAAGCGGTTTAGACATTAATGGCTGTGTGTTGAGTTATTTTGAGGTAACAGAAAATGTACACTGTTATACAAGCTGTACACTCACTACTTTAACCACTTGCCAACCAGCCACCGCAGTTTTACTGTGGCAGAATGGCATGGCTGGGCGAAACGACATTATGTCACCAGGGGCCCGCTGCTCGCCCCTGGAGCCAATTCGAGTGCCCAACGGTCACGCTGGTCACACACTGAGAACCATTTCTGTTTCTCTGAGGGGAGAACAGACAGATCGTCTGTGCATACAGAGTATGAACAGCGATCTATCATCTCCCCTACAGAGTCCCCTCCCCCCTTCAGTTAGAACGCACACTAGGGAACACAATTAACCCATTGATTGCCCCCTAGTGTTAACCCCTTCCCTGCTAGTGAAATTTTTACAGTAAGCAATGCATTTTTATAACTGATCGCTGTATAAATAACAATGGTCCCAAAAATGTGCCAAAAGTGTCTGATGTGTCCGCCATAATGTCGCAGGACCGATAAAAATCGCTGATCGCCGTCATTACTAGTAAAAAAAAAAAAAATAATAAAAATGCCATAAAACTATCCCCTATTTTGTAGACGCTATAACTTTTGCACAAACCAATAAATATACACTTATTGCGATTTTTTTTTTTTTTAACAAAAATATGTAGAAGAATACATATCGGCCTAAACTGAGGAAAAAAAAATGTTTTTTTTATATTTTTGGGGGATATTTATTATAGCAAAAAGTAAAAAATATTGAGTTTTTTTCAAAATTGTCGCTCTTTTTTTGTTTATAACGCTAAAAATAAAAACCGCAGAGGTGATCAAATACCACCAAAAGAAAGCTCTGTTTGTGGGAAAAAAGCATGTCAATTTTGTTTGGGTGCAATGTAGCACGACCGCGCAATTGTCAGTTAAAGCGACGCAGTGCCAAATCGCAAAAGGTGCCCTGGTCAGGAAAGGGGGAAAAATCTTCCGGGCTGAAGCGGTTAAATTGTAGAAAAGTGTAATTTCTTCGGTGTTGTTACATGAAAGGATATAAAAAAAGATTTACAAAAATGTGAGGAGTGTACTCACCATTGTGAGACACTGTATATATGCATCTTAAAGCTCGGATTAAATCAGCTAAATCATCAAGCCAAAAAGTGCATAAGATGTAATAGTTTGTTTTCTTTGCGAAGCATCCACAGCCTGAGTAGAAAAAATTGTCCCCAGCCAGCATGCAGTTAAGTACTTTTGCTATTTGTGTGGAAGCAGTGGTCTCTCTGTAGAGGTCTGACACACCTCTTGCTGAGGCAGACCTATAGCTCTGCAATCAGAAAAGCTCATGCTCCCTGCTAATTGGACTATGCCCCTGCACAGGGTTTATTACATCTCTGCAGAGAAACCACTGCTTCTGTTCAGAGGTATTTTGAAGGCTTGACAGACCACTTGGTCTTTTCCTGCCATTGCTCTTATATTTATTTAGCTGATTTAGAAAATGCAACCGTATGCAACAAACAGAAAAAAAAATCTTGGGTGGCTCACAGTGGGAGGAGCGTTCACTAAATCCAGAAAACATCAAAGCTGAACTAAAGCAGAAAAACTTTCATTTAAATATAAATCCACTATGTATCCAGAGTATACCTTTGCAAATGTAACACCCTCTAGTGTGCTAGAAAGTGTATATAGTTGTTAGTATAGGTAAATACTGGCTGGCAGCCAAGCCTGGTCTGAATCTGGGTCAGGGTGAGTGACTCAGGGAGGCTGGAGGACTCATCAGGTAGCACTACTGGTGCCTCTCCCTACTTGCTGGAACCTTGGAGAAGCTTCTAGAAGAATGGGTGGGAGGCCAAAAGGAGCTGCCTGGAGTATTGAGGAGGGCCCCAGCCAATTCCCAGCAAGTGGGCAGGGAAGGAGGTGGGCAGCTCTTAAATATTCTGGGTCATGCAAGCAGGGGGCAGTCAGGTGGAAGATGGAGAAGGGGTGCTGAGGAGGCCCTTGATGGTGCCCACTAGTCTAGGGGGGGTGCTCGGGCCTGAGAGCTCGGGTGCTGGAGGGAAGTTCTACAACTCACGGAGGAGTCCTGTCCTGGATGCACGGGTGCAGGTGTTAGGACAGCAGGAGAGAGTCAGCATGTCCAGGAGTTCTCCAGCCGGGTGGGCTGGTGATAAGGTTGCTACCTTTTCTTCAAGTCAAACCCGAACACTTTAGTGGCACACAGCAATTTTTTTTATTGTACTGTATAAACTATGCATATATTTTGCTATTAAATACAATTTCTAATCATAAGAAGTTAATAACAAGAGTCCCCCTTTACATCAGAGTCCACAGAGTTCTCGTTTAACATCTGAATCCACAAAGTTCCCCTTTTAAATCTGAACTCGGAGAGTTGCCTTTCACTGTAAGGGGGGGCTCTGCAGACTCTGATGTAAGGCCGCGTACACACGGGCGGACTGTTCGCCCAACCTTGTTCGTCAAACAGTTTGACAAACAGTCCACTCAAAATTAGCAACGGACTTGACTACACACGATGAACGAACAGTCCGCTGAAACCGTGCGCGATGACGTGAACGGCACGTACGACGGGACTAGAAAAACGACGTCCTATACACTGCAATTCAACCTTCGGCGTGTAAATTCTTTCTGAGCATGCGCGAGACTTAGTTTGACGAACAAGCCTACACACGAGCGGACTGTCCGCTCAAACCAAGTTTCAGCGGACAGTTTTACGGGATTTCCGAAAAACTTTGTTCGTCAGACTGTCCGCTGAAACTGTCCGCTGAAGCCCACACACGAGCGGACTGTCCGCTGAAACACTGTTCAGCGGACAAAGTTGGGCGAACAGTCCGCCCGTGTGTACGCGGCCTTAGGGAGAACTCTGGGGACCCTGGTTTAAGGGGGAACACTGAAAACTCTGATGTATGGAGAGGACTTGGGGATTGGAGTGTGGGAAGACACAGAGGGGTCGGGGTGGGGGGGAAGAGGTGCAGAGCGAGCCCTCTCTCCTCTTCCGTCCGTGTGTGTGTGGCTGGAGGAACTGTTAGTGCTGACTTTGGGCAGTGTGAAAAAGTGTAACAGACACTCTCAGCTTAGACAACTGCAGCCAGTAACCCTGCTGGGAAGCCATAGTCCAGTCTAAATAATGTGTCCAGGTTTCAGGTATTCTGAAACCCGGACACATGATTCCAAACCCGGACTGTCTGGGTGAATCCTGGACAGGTGGAAACTCTAGCTGGTGAGTATGCAGTCTGGGAGGACTGTGGAGAAGTAGCCAGGTGGGCTAGTGAATGGGGCAACTGCAGCCAGGTGGGCTGGCAGTGCCTGAAGAGGTGGGGCTGGGATAAGTAGCCACAGGGATGTAAGCTGGACACTGTATTTTGTTACACAACCCAAGGGGCCTAGGGGCCCTGTCTGTAAAGGGCTTTTGCTTCAAGATCTGACTGTTGCCTTTTTGCCAGATTAACCATCAGTTTGCCAGCTGGAATTCTGCAAGCAAGTTTAGTGCTGGAGAAAGTGTGGAGTGTATATATTTGTATATAGCAAAGCTTTCCCCCGAAGAATTGTTCTGAAGTCAAGTGGACATCCCATAATCTCCCTAATCCCTATCCAAGTTTTACCCCCTCAATAAAACAAAGTGCTGGACTGTTTTCTGACTCTGGGAGCCTGTGAGAATTCGGTGTACCTATCTGTGCAGGGTGGGGGGTCCCTATTCACCAGTAGCTCCTATATGGGCTGCCCTACACAAACCCAGATTTTACCTTGAAATGTATATATTTACTTTTGCGCATCAAATGCCTTTGCACATCCAGTTATTACAAAATAAATGTAGCAGTAACATCATCACTGCTATGGAATTAGCCTGTGTAGAGAGCAGAGCTATGGTAGGGATCCAGGAGACTCCACCCACTGCAGGCTGCATGCAAACAATTATTACAGGACGGGGGCGGAGACCAGACCAGTCCCCCTGAACATGGAGAGAGAGCAGCAGTGAGCGGTCTTTATTACAGAGGGAAAACCTCACACTGGATTACTGCACAGATCTGTAAGAAATACACAAAGCACTCCGAGATTTAAGGAGGATACACATGGTTTTTGTATTTAGACAATATTTGCTTATCCCGGAGTTCAGCTATAAAGATAAAGTCCCCCTGGTAACCAGAAAAGTGGCAGAATAAGGGCACACAGCAAGGCATACATTGTTTAAATTAGGATTTCCAACACCAAAGCCCCTTGTTAAATCATGAACTTGAATCTAGCACACAGCATCTTATTTCGCGGTGGCTATATGGAAACAATGGGTGCCCGTTTTGCCCTCGCTGTCACAATGCATTCTGCAATACTACAGACACCAGAAGATCACCTACAGATTTCCTCCTATTTTCCAGGCTATGTGAGAATCACTCGCAAAACATGCAGAGAGGTGACATCAAGGGCACGAATTTCATGCTGGCGGTGCAGAACTCTCTGCAACTTCCAGAATATTTTCACTGTCTTGCATATTAGAAGGTAACAAGGATGGCTGAAGGCGCATATTTATTTTTTTTGGATACTTTGTAACAGTAACTGAGCTGTCACCCGTGTCAACATATAGAAAAAAAAAGTAGCCAAGATATAAATTATTATTAGAAGTAACCTTTGGGAAGAATATATAATTCAGTGATAAATATATGCGACATTCATTGTGCCTTCATACATAATATGTAAGTTCAGTAAAACTTACTATTAAAGTATAACTAAAGGAAAAAACATTTTTTTTTTTTTTTTGGATACCGTTATGGCAATTTGGATGTATGCTATGCACACAGCCAAATCTCCTGATTCTAATAATAATAATAAATAAATAATAGATTTTATTTATAATGCATTTTGCATCAAAAAGATCTCAAAGTGCTACAAGTTAAAATGAACAATTATACAATAAAAACAAACATCTAAAAAGAACAAAAAGCTTTGCTAAAAAGAAAAGTCTTAAAGAGGAAGTAAACTCTCTCACTCTGATGCTTCTTTTCATTTAGTCCATTATAATAAGTAATTATCAGACTATAGCCACTGTAATCCAGCCCGAATCGCATATTACTTACTGTTTAAAGAAACTTTAAAAAACTTGTTTCCAGGGGTTAGGCAGTGCCATCTTAAGTATTGTTTTCTGAGTCCACAGTGGAGTGTATTTCCGCCCTTACATTGAGCACTTCCTGTACTGTTAACCAAGCCTCCTTCTCAATCCAACGTTTCTATGGCAACCCTGCTTCCCTGTTCATAGCTTACTTGTTTATTTCATAGTAGTTTACTTGTGCCGATTGTCTAATGTTTGCCTTTGTCAGACTTATCAGCTTCAGCTGATAAGACTGCAGTAATGGCCAAGTTTAGACTGTATGTGAGGTCACATGGTCACATGGTGTGTAGGAGGAAGCTCTGAGTGATTAGCAGAGTTCAGTGTTGTGCCGTAGGAAGTCCTGATAACAGATAGATAAGACATAGAGAGAGTGTGCCGTAAATCAGGGGAGATCTGGGCATGCTCAGTATCTTCATTCTACAGAACAACAAGGATTTCCACAATACTAAGCAAGTAAGGCGATATCTACAAGCAGTGTTCATTAGGGGTTTTTTTATGCTGATTTACACAGGACAAAGTGGTGGGGGAGGGTTTACAACAACTTTAAGGCCTTTTTTAAAACATTCAGTAGATTGAGAAGCCCTAATAATAACATTTCGTCGAAATGATATAATACCTTACCTATCAACCAACTCATCCAAATAACCAGACATGACCGCCCTCATCTCAGCATGGCTTGGTCAGCATCTCTGCACTCCTGACCCATGCATCTCCTTTTATTTACACATAAACAGGAAGCCACACCCTGGAGGGTTTGCCTCCAACAGCTAAACCCCTCCTACACAGTTTGTGACCTCACAGTAAATGAACACAGATTGTGAATGACCATATAAGGACATGAGCAAATAAAGACATGATACAGAATAAATGAATTTATACAATAACCAATGAACGATGACTACAATTCCACTTATTATGGATTATGCTGGATTATGCTACCTGGATTATGCTACCGTTCCTTGTAGGTGGAAGGCTATTAGCAGGCGCACGCTGCGAATCTCTTAATGTGCTGATCAGACACAGAAGAGACAATGAGCGTACATACGCCCAAAACCGATCTTTGCAGAGCAAGCATATCCCCTCAGGCGATCGTCTTTGCAATGCACAAGGGCCCTTCGCTGGCGGACATGTCCTCACTCTGCAAACACCTCTCCAAACAACAGGAAGTTTACCACTACCGGGTCTCAACCAGTGTCAGTCTGCCCCAGTCAGCTCTTTAGATTGGGCTGCGGGAGAACGAAAACTGGGGGGACTCTTATGACAATACATATTAAAATACATCCAATACATCTTCATAAAATTTTCCACAACTTTGTAACAAATTCTTTGTAGCGTGGAGAGGGATTAGAACCCTTGTTGGATTGTACGTCGCTATATCTATTACACAAAGTGACGTACAATGATGGGCGATTCGCGCAATAGAGCCAACCTGCCGCAGTAAAACTGCGCCCGCTGGTCTTTAAGTAGTTAAAGTGGTTGTAAAGTCAGAAGGTTTTTATCTTCATGCATTCTATGCTTTAGGATAAAAAGCCATCTGTGTGCAGCAGCCACCCCAGCACCCCTAATGCCCCGTATACACGATCAGAAATTTTGCCAGCAAAAGTCCGATGTGAGCTTTTGGTCAGAAATTCCGACCATGCGTATGCTCCATCGGACTTTTGCTGGCGGAATTCCAGCCAGAAAAAGATTGTGAGCAGGTTCTCTATTTTTCGTTAGGAAAAAGTTCCCAATCGGATATTCCGATCGTTTGTACAAATTCTGACACGCAAAATTCCTACACATGCTCGGAAACAATTCGATGCATGCTCGGAAGTATTGAACGTAATTTTCTCGGCTCGTCGTAGCGTTGTACATCACTGCGTTGTTGACGGCCAAAAGTTCAGAGAAATTTTATTGTGACCGTGTGTATGCAAGCCAAGCTTGAGCGGAATTCTGTCGGAAAAACCATCCAAGTTTTTTTCCGATGGTGTACAGGGCATAACACTTACCTGAGCGCCATCTGTTTTTTCATTTTCTTCATCAGCTCACCCCCCACAGTTATTACCTTTTGTTTCCACTTGACCCTCCCTTCTATATTGTAAGCTCTAATGAGCAGGGCCCTCTGATCCCTCCTGTATTGATTTGTATTGTATGTGTACTGTCTGCCCTCATGTTGTAAAGCGCTGCGCAAACTGTTGGCGCTATATAAATCCTGTTTAATAATAATAATAATCTAGCTCTAGCTATGTTGTAGGAATGTCTTGGCCGTCCGGGACTCCTCTCCTCATTGGCTGAGACAGAATTGCGGCGCCATTGGCTCCCGCTGCTGGCAATCAAAGTCAGTCAGCCAGAGAATAGAAAGGGAGCTGTGACTCAGCTTAGGTGCCCCCAAAGCAAGATGCCCTCTGTGGGGGCACCCAACAGGAGGGATGGCCAGGAACACGGAAGAAGATCCCCAGAAGAGGAGGATCTGGGCTGCTCTGTGCAAATCGACTGCACAGGGCAAATAAGTATAACATGTTTGTTATTTTTAATAAAAGAAAAAAATAAGTCTTTACAATCACTTTAATGTTGTATGTTTTATCTACTACATATATACTGCGCTGAATATATATTTTTTATTTCATGTTATACTGAATTATATATTTACTGAGATCATATATTACCACTGTCTTCCTGATGAAGCTTACTGTGAAAACACATCAAAGAAAAGACACCACTCCTACCTCGACCACTCAAGAAAAGGTTATATATTTATATGTTATAGTCGTTTGCAAGTACAAGTATAAGCCCTTGTACACACGGTCGGAGAATCCGTCGGAATGTGTCCGATCGGACCGTGTTGTCGGATAATCCGACTGTGTGTGGTATGCATCGGACCGATTCCGTTGGAATATCCGTCGGACCCAAATTTCCAACTTGTTGGAAATATTTCCCGACCAACTGGTTCTATCGGACATACTCCGATCATGTGTAGAGAATTTTGATCGGACAAAGTGGCACGCATGCTCAGATCAAATTCCTACATCAAAGCTATTGGCTACTAGCCTGAACGTAGTCCCATCGTAACGAAATTACGTCATCACGTTCTGAATGATCGGATTTTTCGACAACTTTGTCCGACCGTGTGTATGCAACAGTTTCAGACAAGATCCGACGGACAAAATCCGACGGATTTGGTTGTCGAAATCTCCGACAGTGTGTACAGGGGCTTAGAGGTAGGAGCGTAATTTAGGGGTGTTCTCCAGAGGTCTGATTAAACCTTGGAACACTGGATGTTTTTATATCTAATGTATTACATATAAAAAGTCTATCTTTGAAATATATTTAATAAAAAAAAGTACACATACTATTTTTATTGATTATTCTGTTTTGGAACCCAATGATTCCCATATACTGTTAATTTTATTTAAATATATATTATATTTATTTATTCATTTAAAAATAGTAGTTTTTGGAAGTCATCAGAGTTTCTGCTCATTTAGCTCTGGAGCAACTGTTCTGGCAGAGTGCACAGTGTATTTGGTGTTTTGGTGTATACTGCGCTGTGACAAAAACACTTTGATCAAGCTGCCAACACAGCTTCTAGACAAAAAAGCATAAACAAAAGGAAAAAATATATGTGTAGTGCTATGACCACGTCAAAAATAGAATTATATATGTCACCATATAAATCTTAAACCATATAAATGGGAAACATATTCCCTAGTGGTGCTTGGACGTGAAACCAAGTTCAAGCTATTGAATAAAATACAAGTGAACATAAAAATAAATATAAGTGTAAAATAAATGAATAAATAGTCCTTCACAAGTTATTCTCAGAAGATGTGCAGGTGCTAAATAACTCCCAAACTGTGAAATCCAATATTAAATTTGCAGAAGAAAAAACTTTCAAAGGTGTACTCTTCATGCATACATCACCACCACCACCGTGAGAATGGGGGAGGCTTACCGGAAGACTTGGACTTAGCTAGGCATGCACCCCCCAAGTCTTGTAGGCTTATATATGGAATTCAGTAGGTGTAGGTAATCACCGAACTCAGCTTGCACCGCCGCATCAATTAGGCGAAAACCTCATTAGTATCCAGTGAGAGATGGAGTAATGGTATCATGCATGTAACCATAAAGATAAAAACCCGACATAGCGTAATACGGTCACGAAAAGCACTTTAATGAATAAGCAGATAAAGAAAAACTCACATTTTGAAGGTATCAAAACGGCATGTACATGAATAAAAGGCAAGCGATGTCTGCAAAGGAGTCCACCAAATGCGTTTCGACTACGGAGTCGTCATCTGGGGTGACCCAGATAGAGAGGTAGATAGTTCCAGAGATTCGGCTCCCCGTCGCTGTAGTGGTTCCGGGTCTGAGCTAAGCTTATCACTGTCTTGGGTACCACTCGATCTGTAGCAGGTCCTGCGGCTGATTTTACCACCATTTCGCTCCTCAGCTACCAATAGTTCCGCTCCTCTGCTGCGACACCAGTGCCCCCAACGACCAGATACTGTCTTTGTCTCTGTCTCCACACTCTGTTCACACTGTCTCCAGGTTCTGCAGGTGCCGCTCACCTGCTACAGCTCCAGTGGTGGCTTTTACAGTCTCTGTCACCGCCTCAGGCAGCTCGATGCAGCCACGCCATGAGCACTCCGATCCGGCTCGCACCCGGTCTCCCAAATCTGTGCTCTCCTCCTGAGATGTTACTCAGCCCCCTGTTTTAAACTGCTACCACCCGGATTTGCCAGTATCACAAGTGGGAGGGTTCGGGGTGCAGTGTTCCGTGCCCCAAGGACAACGTTTTACAAGCCAATTAGAGCCTAAGGTTCTAATCATGTGCTTATAAAAAACTGACAGACCTCATAGAAAGCCATTAGTCTGGCGCCCCGCGTGCAAACTAGGGGGGACGGTGTCTCTGGGGGGGGGGGCCTCTGTGCCCCTTTTTGACTGGCTGCCGCTGCAGACAGCAAAAAGAAAAAGAGGATGGGGAGAAATGGTTTGTGTGTGGGGTGGTATGGGGTAAAAGTTGCAGGTCAGTGCTTACCACTAGCCATCATATAGTAAATTGTAGCATTTTATTCCAGAAATTCAAACTACAATTATATTTTCATTGGCAAAGATGAATCTGTGAATAAAACAGCATATAACTTGTTCTGTTCTGACATGTTCCATTTTTTTCCTAAACTTGAATAATGGGAACTCTGAATCATCATTAATCTTCATTAATAAATAGCAATAACAATCAGATATCCCATAGGCCCACCTCTGCTGTCTAACCATCTCTATGTGCATTATGTAACGCTGTCAGCTTCAGTTATAGAGTACCTGCCATGTGTCTTGGGCACCATGTCCGTTTCCTTCTGATGGATTCCGCCTGGCCCTGTTATTTTTCCGAGACAGAAAATATACATTAACTTTTTATCCGATGGGACATTAAGAGACAGTTTGATACAGTTGCATTAAGTCGTCAAAGTGAATTGTATCTGTCAGTTACCTGTGCTCCCCCATTTCTGTCTGCACATGTCATCTTCTTCCCCGCGCCCATTACTGCGATGTCGCTGTAAATATCACTTTGACTATTCAGATTTTTGTGGCGTGCAATGAATCGTGGGAGAAAAATAATCCCCTCAGTCACCGCAGCCTTTCGCTTATTTGCTCTACTTATTTGTGTTTGTCCGTGACCTTCATAACTCTTATATACTTTGACGTGGTGTCTGGCACTCTTCCAACGTGCGAGGCTTCGTGATGAATTTAGAGGCTTGGGTCAGCTTGGTGCCGGCCATAATCTAGTTTTAAAAGGGTCAGATGTAATGAGCTCTTGGAAGGAAGGCATTTGTTTGAAAAAATAAAAAAAAATAGGAATTGAGAACAGTCTTTAAAGTGAGAAATGTTATATTCAGTGCTATGTTGATGCTTTATACAAAATAAAATAAATGTAAAATTGGAAATCTAAGAATTGAGTGCTCTGTGTTACAATTTTGCAATAACAATTAAAGAAGAATTCCAGGTATGGAATTTTTTACATAGGTACATTGGCCTAGCTTGGACCAATATAACTATATTTATATCATACCTGTGGGATCCTTGGCTCTTTGCTTGCCTTCATCCAGGTCTTGGGATACTCCAACTGATACAAGGCATTATCTTCCCACCAACACCAACAATCAGGCATCATTCCTTCCACTGACACCAACAGTAGGGGATAATTCCTCCCACTGATATATAGTTGTAACGGAACGTCCCACACTCCGCTTGAGTGCTTTCATCAGCACACTGCTTCCTTCAGTCTGGAACTTCATATATCAGATATTGTAAGAACTATGCGAGACTAGCTCAGTTACAAAACTGGGAAATGAACTGTTTATTGAAAGACAAGTAACAACAGATATCCACTCACTCCCTTGGATTAAGGATGGGGTAAACTGTCCAATCAGCAACACAAAGGCACACAAATACAAATATTCATCCCATAATACACTTCTCACAAGGCAGACACAAACAATAGAACAATAGAATACAGCCACACCCCCAAATGACCCCAACAAAGAGTCCAACAGCATGAGACAACACACAATATATACATATATACAACATTCCAGTGTGGCTGTACAGCGAGTGCGACTAGCACAGATAAGACTGGGGTTCTCGGTCACCCTGTGGCCCTAATAGACACAGGGTGCTTTACACATAGGAGGGGTAGGAGGAACTGCACAAGGAGTTTCCAGAGCTCTCCAAGGTAAGCTGAGTTACACAAGCCCCCGAACCTATACGCAAAAGGAGTACTCACCGAGGCCAAGGTGCAGAGAGCGGTCGCTGTTTTGCGACTCGGCGCACACCACCCCTGAAGATGGCACAAAGAGTTGTTGGCACCAAGAGGCACAAGCTACCAGTAGGACACCTGACTTGCGTAAAGGTCAAAGAGATAGCTGTGCAGGGCAGGTAGGTAGCGACCCAGGAAAGGTCCAAGGAGATAACAGCAACAAGTCCGTAAAGAGATAAGCAAGTCCAAAGGCAGGCCGGGGGTCAAGCACAGTCAAGGAGTCCAGGAACAAGCAAGAGGCTGAAGCACTGAGACAAAGGCAATCTGAGCATGTGTAAGTTTTTGCGCGTCGGAATTGGATACACACAAACGCATTTTTGGATAGTAACTTTTTCCGACAGAAAAATTGAGAACATGCTCTCAATCTTTTGCTGGCCGAAATTCGGCTAGCAAAAGTCTGGTGGAGCATAAACACGATCGCATTTTCCGTCCAAAAGCTCTCATCGATCTTTTGCCGGCCGAATTTCTGTGTACCTGGCATTAGGACTGCAGAAAATGAGGTGCCTTGATGGGGCCTGTAGCTCACGCATGTATTTGCACACGTTAAAACCCCTGCTTTTAACGCGTGTATCCTTGTTGAGGGGATATGCCCTTTCCCTTTCCCAGTGACAGTTGTCATGATAGGAAGATACCACCACTGACAGCTGTCACAGGAGATACCTCCAACATATAAATTGATGGGAAATTTCAACAAATAGGCCATGGATTCCTTATGAGAGGTTCTATCACTTTCGCCTTCTACCTTAAAATATATTTAAAAATTTTGCATGTAGTATTTTTTCACATATTCCTGACTCCCAAATTATGGTAATTCACATGCAGTTTGGGTGAACAAGTACTACGCAAGTACTGTGTGGGATGAGAAGGGGAGGTCATTTTCATTAGGTCTCTTTCACTTGGTCTTCGCAAGCCAAATTTTAATATTTCTCCATGCACGAAATTAATCAGGACAAATTAGTGTCAAAACGACTATTTCTGTCACATAAGATGGACATTAAGAGAGAAAACAGCTTTAGCCATCCAGAAACTGTAAATGTAAATGAAAACCCTTCTATCTTGTATCAGCCATGTCACTCAGACAAAGAGCCGTGGATGGAGCACATTAATGTCCTTGATATTTAGCAGACTGTAAACATTGAAGAGACATATGACAGGACTGTGTACATTCCTGGAAGCTGATTGTAGGGACGCTATACATTTATCTATCATGTCTAATTATATAAAGCAAGGGCATACTGAGTCTGTTAATGGAGATGATATGCATTGTAAGCAGAACGTATCTCATTCTGTACAAGCATTTCCATCTGGAGACATGGTTATTGGCTTAATGTTCAATATAGCTCCCAAATGTCCTATTTTTTGAAGGACAGTCCCTCTTTTCAAACAATCCCTTCTGTCTCTATTTCCTTAATAGTTGAAGCTTATACACCGGCAACCCCCTTTGGCTCTTTTTTCACACCCACTTATTCTTAAACTTAAAAAATAAATAAATAAAGAAAACTCTAAGATGAGTGATCCAGTAATGCACTCCAGGCCCGACCCAAAGTGGTCTTGTTACCGCCCTTCATTGTGATAACATTACATTGCTGGAACTATTGGACCACGAGTGGACAACCAATGGGGAATGTCCATGTTTCCCAAGCAGCAAAATTGGCACCTTAAAGCGGGGCTCCACCCTAAAGTGGAACTTCCGCTCATCGGAACCCTCCCCCCCCTCCGGCGCCACAATTGGCACCTTTCAGGGGGGAGGGGGGTGCAGATACCTGTACAGTACAGGTATTTGCACCCACTTCCGGCATAAATATCCGCAGAATCTGCGGATATTTACGCCACTTCCTGCGGGTCCCCCGCTGTCCGCTGGGAAACACACGGATCCCAGGGACAGCGGGGACCATCCTAATTGCGCAGCGTGATTCGCGCATGCGCAGTAGGGAACCGGGAAGTGAAGCCACAAGGCTCCACTTCCTGATTCCCATACCCAAGATGGCGGCGGCAGCACCTGAGAGACGATCGAGAGATCGGCTTCGGGTGCCGACATCGCGGGCGCGCTGGGCGGGTAAGTGTCCTTATTTTAAAAGTCAGCAGCTGCAGTATTTGTAGCCGCTGACTTTTAAAAAAAAAAATGCCCGAACTCCTGCTTTAAGAAGATCCCTCCCACTTTCCAAAACATTTTTTGAATTCAGAAAAGTAAAAGCATTTTAAAAAAGTTGTATGAGTCAATGGGTATGGGTAGGATGTTTTTTGTATTATTTGCTGTACTTTGCTGGAGTTCAGCTCTAAATAGTTAGCAGGGATGGTAAAAAAAAAAGAAATTAAAAGCCCCTAAAAACCTTATAAAGTGTGGTCCAATTTCACTCCATCCTGACTCCAAAAGCCAAGGAGATAGTTTTGTGGATCAGTATTCTACGGTATTATTTTGTATACATTTTATTATCTGTTTAAACTTTTTAGCTTTATAAATACATACATCCCTTTCTTGAATTATTCTACAAAGTCAGCTAGACTCAGCTACTGTGGAATACTGCTCCACATTTTCACAACTTTTACTGTAAAGAAGTGTAGCGGATGACATTTTGGACAAAATGTCATACGCATGTAATGTAGTTTTTGCATTAGAACAGTAGGGGTTCTGAGGGTTGATTACATAGGTTGGCCTTAACATCAGTCTGGCCAGGCTGTGTTTGGAAGTTCTGCCTGGTCATGTGAACGGTGAGGTGCACATGACAGGCCAGAACCAGGCCTGGTTGGATGTTTAGGTATCAGCCTTCTCGGAACCAATCAGTGAGAGTGCTGGGGCCCGTTGAGGAGTCTGGGAAGGGGTACTTAAGAGGTGTGGGTCACATGTTCACGAGAGAGGGGTTTGTGGGACCCGTGTGGTCTGTTCTGGTTCCAGGACCGGGGTAGCCCTGTGAGGGTTCCCGGTCACAGGGTGGTTGACACCCCGCAACATGTTCCAGGTTGGAGGCCCCTGATAGACCTGCCTGGTCTGTGGTAGGGATCCGTCTGTTCCCGAGTCTCGGACTCGGGTGCCCCGAGGCGCAGTAACTGAGGGAGGATTCAAGGTGTTCGGGTGTGCTCTCGGCTTGGAGGGACACCGCAGCTCATGGAAGTGACCGGAGGATGACTCTTCGGAGGAGGGCCGGCAAGTGGCATCCTGGGAAGTGCCTGGTTACTGAGTTGGGGAGGACATTGACGAATTCACGCTTTTCCAGTACCATTGAAGAGACGGGAAACGTTCCAGGTACCGAGGAAAAGGTTCCTGTTCACCCTCAGTTACAACTTGTACACGTTCATAGGATTGCTTCAAGTTTTGAGTCAACGTGCTGACTACCATGATCTCTGGCTAGAGATCTGTTCAGCCTTGAAGTACCCAGCTGTGAGTGGCTACTCTCTGGGTGGAATTAGAGACTTTGTTAGACCTGCAGTTCAAGGTGCCTGAGTTCTTCACCCATGCCCTCTGTTCCCCTGAGAGTGTTTAAGGACTTTGTTAAAGGACTTCATCTGTGTCAGAGTTTAAGTCATTGGGTATCAACCCTGGGAACCCTTTAGACGTGGAAGAGCAGGCCAAGAGAAGGTAACCGGTAAGCCCAACAAGCCAAGGCCATCCAACAAGGGTTGTGGCCGCTACAGAAGCCTTTCCATATGTGGGTGTAAAACCTCTTTTTATGTTTGTTTTTTTCTTTAGGCTTGATTTTGGAAGTGTTATTAAAGAGAGTGGAACACTACTACACAATGAGGGAATTATTTATGTTTCCCCCCTTGCCCACAAGTCATTAAGGATATAGGAGAACCGTTTCTCATGCATTAATCTACCATCGAGGGAGGATTCATTACAGTTCCTATACGGGGATACACTTACCTAAACTTTGACCTCCTTTGAGAAAAGGGGTAACATCTTTATTTTGGAACATCATGATGAACTTTATATGAATTCATGTTATCTTATGTGATTTGCACTTTAATTTGGGACTATCATTTGCACCAGTCACTTTATTTACGTTCGGATTTGTATTTGGGTTTGTATGATCTTCATGATATATGCGTCATTTGATTATTTGCACTTAGCACTTTTTGTGAAATTCACATATATTCATTTTGGTTTGAGCACTGTGAGGAGCGTGATTTGTTTTCTAATACTGTGCCTGTACGAAAGTTGTGTGTTTAGCCCAAAAATATTGCCACCAAAAAGTGTTCCCATCCTAGAAAGGTATAAAGACGGTATCCACATCTGCAGGTTAATTGGCCTGGTTGGCTTGTAACCAAACTCACCCTGCTGTGAATGATAGAAAAGAAAAAAAGGAGAGGAAAAATGAAGAAAGGGGAAGGGAAATGTGAGGAGAGGGAAGTGGAAGAGAAAGTGAATAGAGAGAGGGGAAGGGAAAGAAAAATAAAAAAGAAGGAAGATGAGAAAAAGGAGAAGGCAGAGGTCAGCAAAAGAAAAAGGGTAGGGAAGAGTAGAAGAAAAAGGAGAGGTAAGAATGGGTGAGAAGAGGAGAGGAGAAGAGAAGTAAGAATGGGAGAGAAGAGGAGAGGAGAAGTAAGAATAGGTAAGAATGGGGGAGGAGAGGTAAGAATGGGAGAGGAGAGGAGAGGTAATAATGGGAGAGGAGAGGAGAAGTAAGAATGGGAGAGAAAAGGAGAAGTAAGAACGTGAGAGGAGAGAAATAAGAATGGGAGAAGAGAGGAGAGAAGAAGTAAGAATGAAAAAGGAGACGTAAGAATGAGAGAGGAGAAATAAGAATGGGAGAGAAGAAGAGAAGTAAGAATGGGAAACAAGAGGAGAGGAGAGGTAAGAATGGGGGAGGAGAGGTGAGGAGAAGTAAGAATGGGAGAGGAGAGGAGAAATAAGAATGGGAGAGGAGAGGAGAAGTAAGAATGGGACAGGAGAGGAGAAGTAAGAATGGGAGAGCAGAGGAGAGGTGAAGTAAGAATGGGATAGGAGAGGCGAAGTAAGAATGGGAGAGGAGAGGAGAAGTAAGAATGAGAGAGGAGATGAGAGGATAAGTAAGAAGAGGAGAGGAGAGAAGAAGTAAGAATGGGAGAGGAGAGGATAGGTAAGAATGGGGGAGGAGAAGAGAGAAGAAGTAAGAATGGAAGAGGAGAGGAGAGAAGAAGTAAGAATGGGAGATGAGAGGAGAAGTAAGAATGGGAGAGGAGAAGTAAGAATTGGAGAGTAGAGGAGAAGTAAGAATGGGAGAGGAGAGGGGGAAGAGGAGAGGTAAGTATGGGAGAGGAGAGGAGAAGTAAGAATGGGAGAGGAGAGGAGAGGCGAAGTAAGAATGGGAGAAGAGAAGTAAGAATGGGAGAGAAGGGGAGAGGAGAGGTAAGGTAAGAATGGGAGAGGAAAGGAAAAGTAAGAAATGGAGAGGAGAGGAAAGAAAAAGTAAGAATTGGAGAGGAGAGGAAAGGAGAAGTAAGAATGGGAGAGGAGAAGTAAGAATGGGAGAGGAGAGGAAAGGAGAGAAGTAAGAATAGGAGAGGAGAGGAGAGGAGAGAAGAGAAGTAAGAATGGGAGAGGAGAGAAGAAGTAAGAATCAGAGAGGAGAGGAGAAGTAAGAATGGGAGAGGAGAGGAGAAGTAAGAATGGGAGAGGAGAGGAGAAGTAAGAATGGGAGAGGAGAGGAGAAGTAAGAATGGGAGAGGAGGGGGGGAGAGGAGGGGGGAGAGGATAGGTAAGTATGGGATAGGAGAAGTAAGAATGGGAGAGGAGAGAAGAACATTGTTTTACATGCGAGTTAGTGCCCCTCATGGTCGGAGGACAAGCTATTTGATAGGGCCCCATGTACAGAAGGATAATACTTACCAGTGACTCCTGTCCTGACACGACTTCAGAGACATTTTGAGGGAAATATTAACACTGATTTCTCCTCACCAGCACTTCTCACACTGTACACTTGACCATGTTCAACTTGAAGGCAAAGCGGAAAGCCACAGCACTTACTTTGTGAGGTCTTGTGCGCCATGGTTCCAGGCCCAGTCCATAGGAGGGTTCTGTTCCACAGCGGGCCTGAGACAGTGACCCTGCTGCTCTGTGGGGTGTGACACATGCCAGGCCACCCTGCCTATGGAAATTCCATCGCCAGCAGCCACCACCACTCCTGCTTCTAAGCTGGCTGCTCTTCTTATTACTCCACACTTCAGAACTTGTAGTTCTATACTTTGTTCCCCAGTTCACTAATAGACTATTGAAGCGCTCTCTCTCTCTCTCTCTTCAGTAAATCAGACCAGACATTGTTACTTAACCGTAACTTTGTTTACTGTTATATACCCGTTGAGCATACAGTTCTTTAGCACTTGTCAATAAAATTTACAGAACAGTGCAAGTTTCAAGCAACATGACATTTCCAATTTCCTTTTCTTGTTAAGTGAGGGATCAGGACTGTGCTGTAGTGCTAATACCTTAGGCTGTGATTCCTCCCACTGTTTGAAAAATACACTTAGTCCTTAGCCCCTACACCAGGGCCTGCTCTAGGGTAGCCCCACATTTTGTATAACAATCCCATCCCATGTGTATGGCCTTGCTCTTAAGTTCTCACCACCTAGAAGACCACAAGGCCCAACCTCCCCCTGTGTATATCTCCTCGAAACAAGAAGTGACACACGCAGGGGAAAGTTACACCACATCGCACAACTTCTGAGTTACCGAACATTAACCTGTTAATGTACAGTACGCCAATACCGTTAAGGCACCTGCCTTCTCACTTACTTTTTATGCCCCGTACACACGAGCGGACTTTTCGACATCCAAACTCCGACGGACTGAGTCCGGCGGACTATCCGCTCGTGTGTGGGCTGCAACGGACTTTAGCCTCGCAAAAGTCTGACGGACTTTAGAAATGAAGCATGCTTCAAATTTTCCCGACGGAACTCCGCCGGACCCAGGTCCGATGTAGAAGTCCGCTCGTCTGTATGCTGTTCCGACAGTCCTAAAACGACGCATGCTCTGAAGCAAGTACGAGACGGAAGTGCTCGGTCTTGTAAAACTCCAGTTCGTATTGGAAGTAGCACATTCGTCATGCTGCAAATTCTGTGCTCGTTTAAATGTATAGCGCATCTTCTTTATAATGCTAGAAGAACGAAGCCTTTTTATTTATAATGCTAGAAGAACGAAGTTGCTTTGCTGCTCATATTCACTCACAGAGTTCTCACCAAACACATTTCTGTTTTATTTCTCCTCATCTCATGAATGATCTTGTTTTTATTTTAAAGCCCCATCTCAATATTTTTTTTTTTTATGTTTTTTTTATTAATTTTTTTTACTCCATATTTTTGGTACAATTCTTTACCATGTTTTTCTTGTGATCTCCATATTAAATTATTCTGTCAATTAAAACCAAAAAAAAAAAAAAAAGTTGTTAACTTGACCGAATAATTAAATATGGAGATCACAAGAATAAAAATGTTCATGATTTCACCCAAAAATATTGATGAAAAAATTACTCCAAAAAAATAAAAAAAAACAAGAAAAAATGTTTATGACTAATTTTTGGCCTACATATTTTTGGTACAATTCTTTACCATTTATTTTTTATTGTGATCTCCATATTTAATTGTTCCGTCAAGTTAAAACCAAAAACTTTATTTTATTTTATTTTTTTTTCATTACCACAATAACCTTTTTATTTTTATTCTGGTGACAAGTTACCACAATAACATTTTTATTTTGTTTATAACCTCAAGGAGGTTAGTGTCCCTTGTTAATTTCACATTGTCTTTTATAGAAAGGTATTTGACCAAAAAACACATAGGCAATTATATTTTCAAACAAAAATAGCCATTTATTCTGGTTCTACAAACAAAAAAATGAAGGCAACACTGGAGAAAATTGTGACATTTCTGTAGCCTTTTGGCCCCAGGGCAAACGTGAAACTATGTGGACAAGAAAATTCAAATATTACAAAATCAAATATGGTCCCAGAATCCCAGACATCAAGAGCAGCATCAGATGGTATATATGTCCCCAGGCTGTGGTTGGTCGGACCAGAGTGAAGCCAGGTCATCACCTTCTTCTCTTCGCTCCACCCTTCACTGCACCCTTCCCTGCAGACTTCCCTGTAGCCTTCCTGGGAGGCTGTGTCTCCGGTGGTGGACTCGTGGCAGGAGGAGGAGGAGGAACAGGAGGAACTTGCTCCACAATAGTACTGTTGGCTGATAAATCTCCACTGAACCCCTTCTGTAAGGACAGGAAAATGAGCCTTTCGCAGTGGAGACGTTGGCCCATCTCTAGTTGCTGGAGCCGGCTGGCAATGTAGCAGCCGTAGGCCTCTTCTGCGTCAGGGGGGCTGTTTAAAACATTAGTCGCCTCTCTAATTAGTCGCAGGGATTCCTCCTGTGCCTGTGTATTTTTTTTGGCCCTTTTGGATGGAAGACGGAGGGGAGGCACTTGAGAAGTCGTCATGCTTCTACTAGGCCCGGCCACCTCCTGCCTGACAGAGGGCATGGACTCCTCCTGGCTGAGAGTGGGCATAGCCTCCTCCTGCCTGCCACTTTCACCACCTTCCTCCTGGCTGAGCTCCTCCTGTGTATAAAAAAGGGACATTGTTTTAGTTTTTTGTTCATCAATCCTAAACATTTTTCAGCTCCTGACTTCAAAATTCGGTTAATACATATAAAAGAGTATCATTATGACACCACTATTTCTTGTTTCTGCTGGTGACAAACATTTGTGGCCACTACTGTAAATTGATATGTCCAAATTTTAACTATTTTTTAACATCAATAATAGCGTACAAATTCGAATAACATCTAGTTAACATCATTAATATTCTGAATATCACTATTTTTGGTAAAAAAATACCTGGCTCCAGCTGGGTGCATCCGCTTCTTCCAGGATGGAAGGCTCATCAGCCTCTGCTGAGGTGGAGGGAATGCTGCAGGGAAGGGTGGAGGGAAGGGTGGAGGGAAGAGTAGAAAGCGACTCCCTGGGTTTATACCGGTCGTCCAGGAACCGTAGCTTTTCAAAGTACCACAGCCTGGGTACATATACATCACCTGGTGCTGCTCCTGATGTTTGGGATTTAGCGATTTTCCTCTTTTCCTTTCGGAACATATTTTGCAATATTTGAATTTTCTTATCCACAAAGTCCACGTCTGCCTCTGGGATCCAAGGCTGCACAAATGTCACAAATCTCTCCAGTGTTGCCCTCCTTACTTGTTTATTAAAATAATCCTTGTTCTTGGTATGCCACAGATTAGACATTTCTTTATACTTGTCGATAAACAGACTTAAAAATTCTGGATCCCTGAATTTTTTATCCATTTTTCTGCAAGACAATACACAAGCCAAAAAACATAATGTTAGCTCAGACTCTCCTAATCTTAGCCCAAGATAGACTCCAGGATCTGCCACTTATTTGGGGAAATGGTTTAAACTTACCTTCGTTTTTCTTGCTCCCAACTTCTGTTCCTATTTTCGCAAACGAACATACGACATGTGATTTTTGTCGTTATATACAGTGCGTACGCGTAGAACTACGCCTGCGTTGCCCGCCCCTGACGTTCTTTTAGTCAAGTTCATGGTTTCCCGCCCTTTCTGCGCACTTAACGTATGTACGACGTGTGATTTTGGCGTAAGACCCAGTGCGTACGCGTAGAACTACGCCTGCTTTGCCCGCCCCTGACGTTCTTTTAGTCAAGTTCATGGTTTCCCGCCCTTTCTGCGCACTTAACGTACGTACGACGTGTGATTTTGGCGTAAGACCCAGTGCGTACGCGTAGAACTACGCCTGCTTTGCCCGCCCCTGACGTTCTTTTAGTCAAGTTCATGGTTTCCCGCCCTTTCTGCGCACTTAACGTACGTACGACGTGTGATTTTGTCGTAAGACCCAGTGCGTACGCGTAGAACTACGCCTGCGTTGCCCGCCCCTGACGTTCTTTTAGTCAAGTTCATGGTTTCCCGCCCTTTCTGCGCACTTAACGTACGTACGACGTGTGATTTTGGCGTAAGACCCAGTGCGTACGCGTAGAACTACGCCTGCTTTGCCCGCCCCTGACGTTCTTTTAGTCAAGTTCATGGTTTCCCGCCCTTTCTGCGCACTTAACGTACGTACGACGTGTGATTTTGTCGTAAGACCCAGTGCGTACGCGTAGAACTACGCCTGCTTTGCCCGCCCCTGACGTTCTTTTAGTCAAGTTCATGGTTTCCCGCCCTTTCTGCGCACTTAACGTACGTACGACGTGTGATTTTGTCGTAAGACCCAGTGCGTACGCGTAGAACTACGCCTGCGTTGCCCGCCCCTGACGTTCTTTTAGTCAAGTTCATGGTTTCCCGCCCTTTCTGCGCACTTAACGTACGTACGACGTGTGATTTTGGCGTAAGACCCAGTGCGTACGCGTAGAACTACGCCTGCTTTGCCCGCCCATGACGTTCTTTTACAAGAATATTTCCCGCCCCCTTTTCTCTACGGTGCGCAGTAGGAGAAACATGGCGGAAACACAACAGGTGCTTGATATGAACGACTCCAGTAGTCAGGAATCCCCGGAGCCACAAACGTCCCGATCCGGAAAGAGGAGATTTAAGGCCTCAAATATGGCATTTCAAGAGATGGTGGAGATGGTGGGAATCTTGCGAAGTAGGGATTATGATGGCAAGCATGGACCATACACCCATCCGAACTTGCGCAAGGCCAGAATCATGGCCAAAGTAGTTAAGACCCTGCATAATCGTTTTGGAGTACGACGGTCAAAAGACCAATTGAGGAAACGGTGGTCCGACCTGAAATTGAGGGAGCCGGATCAATACAGAAGGATCAAGAAAGTTCTGAAAAAAAGTAAGTACTTGTCGTGTGTTCCTATTTTATGATTATTGCATACAGATCCATATGCTTTACCTTTGTACAATGTAAAAAATTGCTGCTTTCATGTTGTATACAGTAAAAGAATCGTATCGTTTTAACAAACCCTCGTAAATTGTTCGTGGCAAACCTCGTTTATGATGCAGGGTTTGAACAGCATTTTTTGGGTGTGTAATTTTTAGGACACAACAAATGATTAGGACATTGTGGTTTAGATGTGTTTCAAAATACAATGACTAGAAAAGAACATTCAGTGTAATTGAAGGAGAGGACACTTGGCAGCTGGGTAAAAACACATCTGCACTCATGAGCAAAGGTGTGGGACACCAGAGAACATTTATTAGGGTAAACCACACGCCACACGGGGTTCCCTGGTATACTTGGGGGGGGGGGGGGGGTTGGGCATGTGTGAACCTTGGCACAAAAACCTACTTATTAGCTTTTTTGGCAAAGTGAATTGATTTCTCATGTCTTCACATTTTGCATCTCTTCATAAACCGACAATTGTACAACACTTCTAATCAAGGTTTCATCTTCCTAGTTCTGGCCTTAAATATCTGTGTGCTAAAGTATACCTTTTGGTTTGTTAATTTCTCATAGGGGAGAAAAGCCTCACAAAGCAGGATCCCAGGGACCGCCATCCTTGCCAGCAGGAATGTGAGGTTAGCCCCATCCCCCCCGTGGATGTGCATGTGGAGGAAGGAGAGGTGGAAGAAGGAGAGGAGATGGGCACCCCACCAGGTGAGTGTCTGACACCACAGCTTCAGGTAATCGATGTATACCTGCATATTTCCAAACACATGTTTTTACATCTATTTTAGGTGATGTTGTGGTTGTGGAAAGCGACACATTTCCAAGCACCAGTGCCCCCCCGAGGATGTCGAGGAAGGAGAGGTTGAGGAAGGAGAGGTGGAGGAAGTAGGGGAGCTGGGCACCCCACCAGGTGAGTGTCTGACACCCCAGCTTGTTGAAATCCATGTATGACTGCCTAATTTTTGACCCAATTTTTCCCATCTATTGTAGGTGATGTTCTGTTTGTGGAAAGGGCCCCATTTTCCAGTGACAGCGCACAAAGGCTGATTGGCCAGATAATGGGCTGGAATGGGGAACTAGATGACATGCGAACTAGCCTGGATCTCATGAAGACTCAGATTGACAATATGCAGCTGGAAATGAAGAACATGATCGATATTTTGGGGAGAATATAATCCGTTTCTCCATAATATCGATCATGTTCTTCATTTCCCTTGTTTTAGTTCAAAAAGATTGTTTTACTTCACCAATTTTTACGATTGTGGCTGATTGTTGTTTTATACATTTTTCATATTTTTTCTAGAAAAATAAAAACCACAAAAAAAAAAAAAAAGTTTATAAAAAATTGAAAAAAAAGGAAACAAAAAAATGTTTGGCAAAGAAAGTTAAATAAACCCCCAAAAAATTTAAGATCACTAAATATTCAATGGCACATGTGAATGTGGCCAAATTAAAATTTTGAATAATCAAGAATGTGTGGCGTATTCTTTCAATGCTTATAATACCAGTTTGGGAAAAGGGATTTTGTGTATCCAGTGACAATGGGCCTTATTGAATTTAATGAAAATACACTTGGCACTACAAGTACACTAGGATAACATAGGAGACAGCACAAACCAAAAGCAAGCAAGAAAACACATTTCAGATTTGAGGTTATTTTATTATTTTCCTCTTTTTTAAAATTAAAGATTGGGTGGCATTGCAATGGCCCCCCTACCATTAAAATAAGTGACATATCTCTCACGCACTTCCCGTGCACTTTGGGGGGCCAAGCCAGTACGGCCAGTATCCAGGCCTGTCAGGGATTCTGGCCCAACTCCAGCCTCCGGCATTATTCCTGAGAAATATGTAGTGGAATATTTGTGCAAAAAGTTGTGCAAAATGCAGCACGTAAGGATGACATGGTTCAGTTTGTATTCCGCTAGGTTGAGATCCGTCAGAAATACACGGAACCGGCTGGCCATTATGCCAAAAGCATTTTCCACCACTCTTCTCGCTCTGGCCAGCCGGTAGTTGTAAACCCTCCTCTCCGGGGTGAGGGCTCTTTGGGGGAATGGCCGCATTATGTGGTTGTCCAGAGCAAAAGCCTCATCCGCAATGAATACAAAGGGTAGTTCCTCCACATTCTCCGAATCAGGTGGCAAGCCCAGGCCACCTGTCTGTAGACGGCGGTAGAACTCCGTCTCGGCGAAGACTCCTCCATCCGACATGCGGCCATTCTTCCCCACGTCCACATAGAGAAATTCATACTGTGCCGACACCACCGCCATTAACACAATACTGTGAAACCCCTTGTAATTAAAAAAGTATGACCCCGAATGGGGTGGTGGCACAATGTGGACGTGCTTCCCATCTATGGCACCACCGCAGTTAGGAAAGTCCCACCGGGTGGCAAAATGGGATGCCACAGTCTGCCATTCCTGTGGCGATGAAGGAAACTGGGGAGGCAAAAAGCAGAAAAAAAAACAAAATAAGTACTTTGGCACATTAAACATTGTACATTACAACACAAACTTTCTTTCACGCTTCTGCCTAGTCACATGACACCGATCGTCTGCTCCCTGTCATTGGGAGCAGTGATCAGGGTCATGTCACTGCTAGCCCATCCCCCAGACAGTTAAGAAAAACACTCACCCAGAACACACTTTAAACCATTCCTTGGCCCCCTTGTGCTTAATAAAACACCTTCACTGCATGTGACATTTTTACAGTAATCAAGACAATTTTGGACAGCATTGATCACTGTATTAATGACAATGGTCACAAAAATGTATGGAAATTGGCCAATGTGTCCGCCATAATGTGGCAGTCACCAGAAAAAAAAATAAAAAAAAATAAAAAAAAACGGTTAGCAACGCCATTACTAGTTTCAAAAATGGCAAGATTTTAAAAATGCCAGCAAAATAGACCATATTTACTAAACGATAGAACTTTAAAAAAAAACAATCAAGAAACGCTTAAATTGTGATTCATTTTAACACATTTTTGTTTACTAAAAGACTACGTATCAGCATCAAATGAGGTCCCAAAAAATCATGGTGATATATTTTTGTGACTATCTTTCTTTAGAGCGAAAAGAGAGAAAAAAAAGCATATTTAGAAAAATGCATTTTGGGTTTGTTGGTGGTTAATCACCAAAACTAAAAAAGCAGAGGTGATCAAAGACAACCAAATACAAAATCGCTTTGTGCTAATAAAATGAAGATAATTTACTAGGAGGAGCCATGTTACAAGGACGCACAATTGTCAATTCAAACAACGCACTGCCAAATCACCCAAAAAAGTGATGAAGGTCAGGAAGGGGGGGAAAATCATTCCAGGGTTGAAGTGTGTTAAAAATACAATATATAATTCAACATTAATTTAAGGACACACAGACTCGTTGGAATTATATTAAGTGTGTGTGGGGGGGATCCAGTTAAAGGACACACAGACCATTTGGGATACTATTAAGGGGGGGGGGGGGGGGGATTCAGTTAAGGGGACACAGACCATTTGGAATAAGCTTTAAAATGTTTGGTTTTAGGATAAAGCAATAGAATGGAGCTGACAAAAGACATTTTAAGTGACTAGACTAGGTGGATATGGGCCTACCATAGCATGTTGGTGAGGTTTAATGAAGGCAAATATGCATGAAAAAGAAAAAAGGAGCATTAAAAGATTGCAGCATGCATGAGGACAAAGGGGACATTCACAGCATATTGCAATCATGGTAATTAGAGATTGAGGAAAGAAATACAAGGCATTAGCAAACATTAAAGACAATAAAATGTGATGTTAAATGCTAAAATCTTACCTTAATATAGTCCTCCTGCAGGACCTGTATAATGGCAGAACAGGTCTCTGGGATAATGATCCCCAGAGCCTGGGGGGAGATGCCTGTCGAGAACTTCAAGTCCTGAAGGCTTCTCCCTGTCGCCAAGTAGCGCAACGTGGCGACGAGCCTCTGCTCCGGAGTGATGGCTTGCCGCATGCAGGTATCCTGCCTGCTGATATAAGGGGTCAGCAAAGCCAGCAGACGGTGAAAAACGGGGTCCGTCATCCGGAGATAATTCCTGAAATCATCAGGATTATTCTCCCGGATCTCACGAAGCAAAGGCATGTGCGAGAACTGGTCACGCTGGAGCAACCAATTCTTCGTCCATGAACTCCTCAACACCCCGTCCAAGGACTGTTCTTGGGTTGCAGAATGAACTACAACACCAAGCGCAAGCAAAGCACGAACTCGACGACGAGTACGTACACGCAACATGGCTTCAAAACGGTCGGATTGTCAGAGCGAACTTAACAGACGTCACTGAAGAACAGCAAGGCCTGTGAAGAGCGACCTGAAAGTCAGCGAGCGCAGTTAGATCGCACTGCAAAATACAGAGACGAACTGACTACACGCACTAAAAAACAGATACAAACCTCACAAGCACAAACTGAAAAGCAGTGAAAAACGTTCTGAAAAATACGAGTCTGAAAAACGCGAATCGTCTCTCACCAAACTTCTACTAACACGAGATAAACACGAAATTAGCAGAAGGAGCCCAAAGGGTGGCGCACTTGGTATTGAACTTCTGTTTTATAGTCTCGTCGGACCTGGTGTACGTCACAGCGGACCAGACGGGCGGACTTTAGTGTGATCGTGTGTAGGCAAGTCCGTTGCGTCGGAACTCTGTCGGAACTCCGGCGGAACTCCGGCGGAACTCCGTTGGGAACTCCTTCGGAATTAAGTCCTCTCGTGTGTACGGGGCATTAGGTTTGTGTCTCGTCAACTAGTAATGCAAGGCAAACGATGATAGGATATCTGGAAGTGGGTGAAGTGTCGTGGCTTGGTAATGTACATATGATGGTGACTTTACATTTTTGTTGCTGCCTCCGGGAGCGGGGACTCACCCTAACACAGAAACAAAGAGGTCTGTTTGTGGAACCCGGGAATGAAACTACAATCTGGCCATAGGTATCCCCAGACTGGCCCCGCAAAAGCAACGTTGGTGAAGTCTTTGGTCTGGAGGTTCATGTAGCTGAAGGTAATGCCACCGGGGCCACCCCACTGGAAAGGCAGTATTCATGACAGCTGATCTGCCCGGTCACTGCTCTCTTATCTGGTGTTGTCTCTTCGAGCAATTATACATACTGTATAAGAGGTGCAGCACTATAACAAACATACATGAAATAATAAATGCAATTACAATTAAGTGCTCCCACTATGAACCTATCACAGATAATTAAGTGCTAGTCTGCTGCAATCCAATACAATAAAGTGCTCACAATTAATAAAGTGCTATTCTAGTACAATTTGTATATTGCACAAACAGTTCACATCTTGTCACTGATTATGGGTCCAGCTAAAGTAAAATTTTTAAATGTACATAAAGTAGGGCTGGAAAAATTCATTCCTCGATTAATCGTTCATTTTTTTGATCAATCAAAATTCTTTTGATCGGTACTCACCTCTCCTCCGGCTTCCTGGTCTTCAGGGAGTTCCGTCAGAGATCCGGTGACGTCACGGACATAAACGTCACCGGACTCCTCCCCCCTTCCCCAAGTGCCTCTGTCTGCTAATGAAGGGAAGGCGGGAGGATTCCCCCCCCCCCTCCCCAAGTGCCACCGTCTGCTAACGAAGGGAAGGCGGGAGGAGTCCGGTGACGTTGATGTCAGTGATGTCACCAGACAGCCTGCACAGTGATGGTAAATATGGATGTGGTTAACTGGGATCATTCAGTGAGCTAAGTGTAGGCAAATTTGATAACCTCCGTTTTTAACATTGTTGTAAAAAAAAATACAACAAAATGTAGACACTCTGGTATGTCTGCGCGACTGGGTAAAGTGATGCCTACTTTCCTACTATAAAGTGACTTACAGTCAATATACTATATAAGTTTTATAATTAAAGTTAAACTAACTTTCTATGTTTTTCTTAAAGTTTTATTAAAAAAAAAAACTTACATCAGTGCTACAGTTTGAATTTAAAACGTATTTGTTAGGACTGTTACTGATTAAAATTTTCATGTTCGATTAATCGATTTTTTTTTAAATCGATTAATCAACTAATTTCAATTCATTATAACACACATCCATGACTTAACTTCACAGTTCACACAAATACGTTTTAAAAACTGTAGCACTGACCTAAGTAATTTTTTTTTATTAAACTTTAAGAAAAACATAGAATGTTAGTTTGACTTTAATTATAAAACTTATCTAGTATATTGACTGTAAGTCACTTTATAGTAGGCAAGTAGGCATCACTTTAGCCAGTCACGAAGACATACCAGAGTGTCTACATTTTGTTTTGTTTTTTACAACAATGTTAAAAACGGATGTTATCAAATTTGCCTACACTTAGCTCACTGAATGATCCCAGTTAACCACATCCATATTTACCATCACTGTCCAGGCTGTCCGATGACATCACAGACATCGACGTCACAGGACTCATCCCCCCTTCCCTTCATAGCTGACGGAGGCACTTGGGGAAGGGGAGAGGAGTCACCGGATCTCCGACGGAACTCCCTGAAGACCCAGAAGCCGGTGGAGAGGTGAGTACCGATCAAAAGAATTTTGATTGATCAAAAAAATTAATGATTAATCAAGGAATTAATCTTTAATTTTCCCAGCCCTAGTATTTGTGTGAACTGTGAAGTTAAGTCATGGATTGTGGAAACTAACTAGTGATTGTATATAGTGTATACTACATTTACCACTGACTAATGCAGAGTTGCAATGCAAGGAGATCAGCTAAAAGTAGTTGGATCTGTATGTGCGTTATAATTAATTGAAATTAGTCGATTAATCGATTTAAAATAAAATTGATGAATCGAACACGAAAATTTTACTCAGTAACAGCCCTAACATATCCTGCTGTTAACAATACAAACTGTCCTCACTTTTTGCAAATGCTGAATAAAGTGCTTTCCGCAAAAAACATGTTTCTTCATCCACAACTGTGCTCCACATCCAACTCAAAATGCTTGCGGATCCCCCTTACTACCCCCTTACATCAAGGTTTGCAGAGCCCTCTTCCTTACATTAAGATCCCCAGAGTCACCCCCAAATTACATCACAGTCCCCTAGAGCCTTCTTCCTTACATCAGGGTCCCCATAGTTCCTCTACTTACATCAGAGTCCCCAGAGTCACCTCCCCAACATTAAAGCAAGGTCTCCCTAAGCTACTTACCCCCTTGCAGCAGAGTACGCTGTTTGTTTCTCAGTGCAGCAAAAAGTGAAACCTGGGAGGCAGGTCACTGGGAGCAGGCCTGTACAAGGAAGTTCCTTCCTCCTCCTCTGTAGCTAGGGGTGGAGCAAGGACTTGGTTGGTTGCTGGGACACTGGGCGGTCCTTGCAACCAACTACTAGATCTGACAGCGGCGGGTGGGAGGTGGCTGTGTAGCGGCAGTGTGCTCAATTTAATATAATATCATTTTAAATATATGAATGAATGAATGAATGAATGAAATACTTGTATAGCGCACAATGTGAACTAAATCGCCTCTAGGCGCTGTGGCGAGCTTTGATCATCTGCTAAAAGAGGAAGATCTTGAGTTTTTTTCCTAAAAGCCAGGGGATTTTCTTCCAGGCGGATGTTGATTGGTAGAGCATTGCATAGCCGAGGCCCTTGGACAGCGAATCTCCGATCCCCCTTGGATTTATACCGGGCTTTGGGCACGAGGAGGAGGTTTTTGTTGGCTGATCGAAGACTGCGGTTTGGTGTGTAATGATTTATTTTCTCCATTAGGTATTGCGGAGCTTCTCTATGCACGCATTTGTGGGTGAGGCAAAGGGTCTTGAACGTGATCCGATTTTTTACGATTTTTTTATATCCTGCACTTGACACTTGGACAGAACTTTCTGAAGTGGGCTTGAACCCCCCTGACCCCCCTCTTTATCTATGCCCCTGGACTTTAATGACCCTTATTTTCAATAAGTAAGTCAGTAGCGCTTTAAGAGCTCTCCTTCCTCCCAGAATTCTCCTGCTTGATATATTGAGAACCTCCACACCACTCCTTCTAACCTTCATGCTCAGTTACCAGACCATAAGAGAAAACCACAATAGCGTAACACTATTTATTTAAGAAATACATGCTAAAATACTGGTGTCATTGGGGGGGGGATTCTGACTTTTCGCTGGTGTCAGTGGGGACAAAATTAAGCCCGATTGTTGGTATCAGTGGATGAAATAGTGCCCCAAGGGCCAGATAAAAGCAAGCAAAGGGATATATCTGGCCCTGGACCGTTGTTCGGAGACCACTGGTCTGGAGGTTCATGTGGCTGAAGGTTATATTATAAATATATAAAGCATGTGCCTTCAAATGATGGCAAATTTAATCCTGAAAGGTTCATTTTATTCAATGGAGTTATTTTCAGACGGGTCTACTACCTACTATAACATAATCATACTAAATCACAGGGTAAAATGGGTAGGGCACACAATGTTCAGCCTTGAGTGACACATAGGCCAGCCAATGGTATGTAAGCAGGATGGGAATGCCCTTGTCTTAGTTTTTCTTCCATCTGATCTTTAAGGTTTATGTTTTTTCACTCACAAACCCTTAAATGCCCTTTTTGCCAGTTTTCCTCTCTTGGCACAGGCCCTGAATTTCCTGCAAAGCTGGTATTTCTCATGTCAAGTAAAATACTAAGAGAACAAACTCCGAAGCAGAGCAAAGTCATCACTCATCTCTGCTTTGTTATTGATTATCAATAACAAGATACTTTCCGAGACAAACAGCTTTGTTATTACAGAAGAGCTGCAGCCCTATCTGCTCCCAATGAATCATATTAAGCATCGGCTCGTTTTTTAAGATGTGCAAACATATCTGTGATTGTGTTTACCTAATGTCTCTGGGCAAGGATCATTCATTTGCTGGCTGCTCCGAAGTGACAGTTTCACCATCTTGACTTACTTAGCTCTCATAGCAACTGGAATAAAAGGAAGCTTATTGGCAATGACCTGATGAAGAGAAATCAAAATTAATTCAGCTTTAACGGCAAGATCATAATGATGCTCCTAATCGCTCCAACCTGCTGAGTTATTATTACACTACATTTTCAAAAATATTGGGACGCCTACCTTTACACGCACGTGAACTTGGAATGGAATGAAATGGTATCCCAGCCTTAGTCCGTAGGGTTCAATATTGAGTTGGCCCACCCTTTGCAGCTATAACGACTTCAACTCTTCTGGGAAGGCTGTCCTAAAGGTTTAGGAGTGTGTCTATGGGAATGTTTGAGCATTCTTCCAGAAGCGCATTTGTGAGGTCAGGCACTGATGTCGGACAAGAAGGTCTGGCTCGCAGTCTCCGCTCTAAGTCATTCCAAAGGTGTTCTATTGGGTTGAGCACAGGACTCTGTACAGGCCAGTTAGATTCCTTCACTCCAAGCTTGCTCATCCATGTCTATTTGGACCTTGCTTTGTGCACCAATGCGTAGTCATGTTGAACAAGAAGGGGCCATCCCCAAACTGTTCCCACAAAGTTGGGCGCATGAAATTGTCCAAAATGTTTTGATATTTTGATATCACACCTTTTCTCTTCACTGGAACTAAGTGGTCAAGCCCAACCGCTGTAAAACAACCCCACACCATAATCCCCCCTCCACCAAATGATTTGGAACCATGCACAAAGCAAGGTCCATAAAGAGATAAATGAATGAGTTTGGGGTGGTGGAACTTCACTGGCCTGCACAAAGTCCTAACCTCAACCCAATAGAACACCTTTGGGAAGAATTAGAGCGGAGACTGCTAGCCAGGCCTTCTTGTCCACATCAGTGCCTGACCTCACAAATGCTCTGGAAGAATAGTCAAAACATTCCCATAGATACACTCTAAAAACATACGGACAGCCTTCCCAGAAGAGTTGAAGCTGTTATAGATGCAAAGGGTGGGCCAACTCAATACTGAACCCTACGGACTAAGACTGGGATGCCATTAAAATTCATGTGTGCATAAAGGCAGGCATCCAAATACTTTTGACAATATAGTGTAGGTAGAATAGGAGTATATACGCAAGTAGCAATGAGTGTTTAAAGGGGAACGCCAGCTGATTAATTAGGATATTCCAACCAACTGGGCTTATAAATAAGCTGTATGCTCATGCTGCATTCAAAGTGCCTGGTGGCAGTTGCACTTCCCAGTCACTCATGTTCCATCAGGCATTATCAGGCATGGTCCATCTGAGCACTAGCGGGCAGGAAGACCATGTATTTATATCTCCTGGGTGTGTCCAAGAGTTCAGGGGATCATGTCATGTCCACCAATGAGGAAAGTGAGTTAAGAGGCAGTCCACTACAGGTAAGGCTGGAGTAGTCTTTGGTCTGGAGGTTCAGAGGGTTGAAGGTAATTTCACCCCACTGGGCTTACAGGGAACAGGGCCGTCTTTAAGACAGGGCAAATGGGGCATCTACCCAGGGCCCATTCATTGTTGGAGGGCCCAAATGCTGATAAGTCAAGTGCATTTGTTTTCTCCTCCTTTCTATGTAGCTTGGCACGGGTTTAGTGAAGTCACGTCCCCGTGGTGTCTCTTCTACTGGCCTAATCTCAGTCTGAGTGGACTGAGTCTCCTCCCCTGTGACATGCTGCATTCCGCCACTCCAATCCCTCCTCTGTGGGCTGCCAGACTACATCGCTCTGCACAGTGAGTATACTGTCTCCCTTGGGGACACTGTGTGCAGTCCTGAGATGGGCTCCCCCTCCCACCACCTCTGATAACTTTTCAGGGAGTCTCAGCTGATGCAGAACTTCTTGGGGGAGTGCAGTGCAGTGATTGGCTACAGCTGCAGAACTTCTTGGAGGGGGGATGGCAGGGCTGCTGGGTGTTGTAGTGCAGGACAGTGATTGAAAGCTGTGGGCTCAACAATAACCCCCCCTGCTTCTCCATCCTCAACAATAACCCCCATCCCAGCTTCTCCACCCTCAGCAATAACCCCCCTCCCCACTTCCCCACCATCAGAAATAACCCCCCTCCCCGCTTCTCCACTCTCAATAATAACCCCCCCTCCCTGCTTCTCCACCCTAAACAATAACCCCCCGCTATACCCCCCTCAATAAATTACCCCCCCCCCTCTTCTCCACCCTCAATAATAACACCCTTCCTGCTTCTCCACCCTTAGCAACAACCCCTCTTCCTGCCTCTCCACCCCCAACAATAACCCCAATCCCTGCTTCTCCATCCCCAATAGCCCTCCCCCCGTTTCTCTACCCTCAGCAATACCCCTTCTTTCTGCAGAAACAGCAGTGTGCTGATGGTTAATGAGTGACAATGTAGTATGTTAGTATGGGGGGGGGCTGTGTAATGATGGGGGTAGTATGGGGGAGGGGACCTGTGTAGTGATGGGCGTAGTATGGGGAGGGAGTCCTGTGTAATGGTGTGGGAGGGGGACCTTTAATTATGGTGGGTAGTTTGGGGACTGGGGGTCCTATGTGGCTAGGGCCCTGACAGGGAAGCTGTGTGATCTTGCGTCCACGTATCAGATACAATGTTAAAGGTCCAGATCCTAGTGGCAGTGGTCATGCACAACCACTATTGTTTTATCAGGCATGGTTGCTCCGAGCATCGGAGCGCAGAAAGAGCAGGATTTTATATCCACTGGGCATGTCCAAGGGTCCAGGGGATGACTGTAGCCCAGAGGATTGTAAAATGCCCACTGCTAAGGAAAACAAGTAATGGAACACCCTGCAGTACTAATATTAAAGATAGTAAATGCATGAAAATGGGTAACTCGCTTTTAAAAACGAGGGTTTAATATAAGTGGTTGTAAACCTTTTAATATACCCACTGAAGTCACTGGCCTCAGGCGATACACAGAGGTGAAGCAAATCCTCCTATATAAGTTGTACTGTTTATCTGTAACCATTTCTCCTATATACCCCCTCAAATTCCAGAATTTATACAGTATTTCTTAGCTTCTGAAGGCAGGGGGCAGGAAGCTGGTGTCAAACACTGCACAGGATAGAGCAGTGAGCTGAGTGTAATCTGAGACCTGAGTGGAGGGGATGGACAAAACTCCCTTCCTTACAGCTTCATAGAGAAACATGCACATGATGTATAGGCTGTCAATCACTTAAGAAAAGAAGGGAAATAATGGATAGGATTTTTAAGGCACCGTTCAGAGAATGATAACTATATTCATAAAACCATTTGAAATTTTATCACTACAAAAAAAAATCATAAAAAACAGTGGTCCCAATGATTATTTAAAAGAAACTCAAAATGTAAAAGAAACTCAAAATGTCAATATAGTATTAGTCACATTCATCAATCCATATAAAAGTGTAAATAGAAAACTTTCCTGTGCTTGGGTTATTACAAAGAACAGCAGCTAGCATAAATTGTGGGTAACAATAATCAAAACATCTATGAAAGATGTAGCGCTTATTAAAAAATTCCATGCAAAAAGAGTCCACAATTTCTAGGGAGCACCCAGAGAGTATAACAGAAGTAAATCTGCAGGTGAGATGACGACCCTCAACCAATACCACAGAAAACCGGGCCTCTTACCCTCAGAAGTGGACCACTAGATTATAGGTGACCAGACAACGCTCAAACACCCATCAGGCTTGTTTGTGTTCACCATACACAGCACAAAAAGAACCCCTGATGATGTCTGATACGACCAAACGTGTTGGGTGGACTCTGGACACATGATGTCGCTGCACACGTGGACCACGGCCATCTTGTTGGTTGGAAACTATCAGGGAATTGTGTTGAAATGCTCGATTTTTGCTGCTAATGTGTGAGTATATTGGATATGTTTTAATAAATACCTGAGTCCTTTTACATCCTACACTATGAAGCAGTCATTGTTCTCATTTTGGCACATCTATATGAGAATCTAACCTGTGAAGAGACACTCTCAGAGGGGACAACAAGATTTAAAGCCTAATGCCCCGTACACACGACCGGTTTTCACGTCGGAATAAACTCTGAAGGTTTTTCTGACGGAGTTCCAATGGAATTCCGCTGAAACTGTCTTGCGTACACACGATCACACCAAAGTATGATCAGCACGTACGACGGGACTAGAAAAAGGAAGCTCAATAGCCAGTAGCCAATAGCTTCCGTCTCGTACTTGCTTCAGAGCATGCATCGTTTTGTGTCCGTCGGAACAGCAGACGAAAATTTTTCCCCCGATAGGAATTGGTTCTGTCGGAAATATTTAGAACATGTTCTATTTCTAGGAGTGTCAGAATTTTTGAGAAAAAAAATCCGATGAGGCATACACACGATCGGAATATACGATGAAAAGCTTCCGTCTGACTTTTTCTGTCTGACATTCCGCTCGTGTGTACATGGTATTAACCTTTTCTGCAGTCTATGGTGAACAAGAACAAGCCTGACGGGTGTTTGAGCGTTGTTAGACCACCTATAATCTACTGGTCCACTTCTAAGGGTAAGAGGTCCGGTTTTCTGTGGTGTTGGTTGAGGATCGTCATCTCACCTGCAGATTTACTTCTGTTATACACTCTGGGTGCTCCCTAGAAATTGTGGATTTTTTCTGCATGGACCTTTTTTTTTTTTAAATAAGCACTGCATCTTGTATAAACCTATATAAAAGGCATACACAAACCTAAATTCATGAGAAATGAACCCCAACGTATTTCAACATTCAGCTAATGTGTGTCTTCTTCAGGAGGTATAATAAAAAGGATCTGTCATGCTTATTTTTATTACAAGGGATGTTTGCATTCCTTATAATAGGAATAAAAGTGATTGAAAATAAATAAATTAAAGGGACAGTGTAAAAAGGAAAAGTAAAATAAATAAGAAAAAAAAAGCGTCCCTCCGAGCTTATGTGCATACATAAGTCGCGCCCACATATGTAAATGGTGTTCAAACCACTCATGCGAGGTATTGCCGTGATCGTCAGAGTGAGAGCAATAATTCTAGCACAATACTTTGTAACTCTAAACAGGTAACTTGTAAACAATTTTAAAATGTCGCCTATGGAGATTTTTAAGTACCGTATTTTGTCGCCATTCCACAAGTGTGCACACTTTTAAAGCGTGACATGTTAGGTATCTAGTTACTTGGCGTAAAAAAAAATTTTCACATCATACAAAAAATTGGGCTAACTTTACTTTTTTCTTTAAATTCACTAAAATTCATTTTTGCCCAAAAACTTGCGTTTGAAAGACCGCTGTGCAAATACACTGTGACATAAAATATGGCAACAACCACCATTTTATTCTCTAGGGTTTCTGCTAATATATATATCTCTATATAGATATAGATATGTATATATATATATATATATATAGATAGATAGATAGATAGATAGATAGATAGATAGATAGATAGATAGATAGATAGATAGAGATATATATATCTATATATAGTGGGACAAAAAAGTATTTAGTCAGCCACCAATTGTGCAAGTTCTCCCACTTAAAAAGATGAGAGAGGCCTGTAATTGTCATAATAGGTATACCTCAACTATGAGAGACAAAATGTGGAAACAAATCCAGACAAATCACATTGTCTGCACAACTTGCACAATTGGTGGCGTTTTTGCCCCACTGTATATATATATATACACTCTATATATATAAAGAGAGGAGAGATAGATAGATAGATAGATAGATAGATAGATAGATAGATAGATAGATAGATAGATAGATAGATAGATAGATAGATAGATAGATAGATAGATCTAGGTATGTCTATCTATCTATCTATCTATCTATCTATCTGTATAGATATCTATCTATCGATCTATCTCTCCCTCTCTCTCTCTCTCTCTTTATATATATTTATACAGTGGGGCAAAAACGCCACCAATTGTGCAAGTTGTGCAGACAATGTGATTTGTCTGGATTTGTTTCCACATTTTCTTATGTTATGTGTAGCGGCCATAACCATTTGTAGGGCGGCCTTATTCTTACTGGGCTTACCGGTTACCTCCGCTTGGCTTTTTCTTCCACGTTTAGGGGTTCCCAGGGTTGATACCCAACAACTTGAACGCTGACACAAATAAAGTGCTTTTGAAAGGTTTTATTTTGCAGTGATAACATCCAATAACACAGTCTATCGTGGGAACAAAGGGCACAGGTGAAGAACTCAGGCACCTTGAACTGCAGATCTAACAAAGTCTCTAATTCCACCCAGAGAGTAGCCACTCGCAGCTGGGTACTTCAAGGCTGAACAGACCTCTAGCCAGAGATCATGGCAGTCAGCACGTTGACTCAAAACTTGAAACAATCCAATGAACTTGTACAAGTTGTAGCTAAGGGTGAACAGGAACCTTTTTCCTCTTCTGTCTCCTTAGTAGTACTTAATAAGCGTGGCTTCATCAATGTCCTTCCCAACTCAGTAACCAGGCACTTCTCAGGATGCCACTTGTCGGCCCTCCTCTGAAGAGTCCTCCCCCGGTCACTTCCACGAGCTGTGGTGCCTCTCCAAGCCGAGAGCACACCCGGACACCTTAAATACTCCCTCAGTTACTGCGCCTCGGACCAGCCGGTTCCGAGACTTGGGAACAGACAGATCCCTACCCCAGACCAGACGGGTCTATTAGGGGTCTCTATCAGGAACATGTTACGGGATGTCGAAACATCCCGTGACCGGGACCCCTCACGGGGCTACCCCGGTCCTGGAACAAGATCAGACCACACAGGCCTCGCGAACTCCTCTCCCCTCACCACGTGACCCACACATCTTAAGTACCCCTTCACAGACTCCCCAGTGGGGCCCGGCACTCCCACTGATTGGTTCCAATAAAGTTGATACTCAAAACATCCAACCAGGCCTGGTTCTGGCCTGTCATGTGCACCTCACTGTTCACATGACCAGGCAGAACTTCTAACACAGCCCAGCCAGACTGATGTCAAGGCCAACCTATGTAATTAACCCTCAAAACCCCTACTGTTCTGAGACAAAAACTAAATTTACATGCGTATGACACTTTGTCCAAAATGTCATCCGCTACATATGTGTATATATATATATATATAGATATATCTATGTGTATATATAGATATATTTATGTGTAAATATATATATATATATATATATATATATATATATATATATATATATATATATTGTTTGGGGGTTCTAAATAAATTTTTAGCATGTGATCATGTGATATCAAGTCTAAGCTCCCTAATCCAGCCTCATAGGTTAATATGTCTGCTTTTTTTCCTCTTTAGCGAAAGGCAATCTTATCAACGACTAGCGCTCAGTTTCAGTGCAGATTAACTGGATCGTGTTCAAGGTGGATGTTTAAAAGATCAATCATCTCTAGGATTCGAGCAATCAACAAGTTATTTGCCTTGACATCGCACAGAGCCCAGAGGCTTCTGGGTAAGAAAACAAGGCTTGGTCAAGCGCAGAAGAGGGGGAACGAGGAAAGAAAATGATGAATGAGCTGTATAGGTCAGTTCCCAGGAGTCCTTCATTCCTCACCATATTTACATCCACAAAATATCATCTCTATCTGCTGGTGAAAAGCGGCAGAAATTGATCCATGAGCTCAGAGACCTTCTCTGACAATTTTCACTTCTCCAGTCAACGAGCCATGCTGTGTCTGGAGTGCCAAGCAAATTTATCAACCGATAGATTTAATTAAGCGTGTACCCTTCATGAGGAATGTCAACTGGACTATCTGAGTGTGGTGCAAGAGGCGCAGAAATCATTATTATCGTTATTATGTACATTCAACAGATTTGCAACCCTGCCAACTGCCAATATAGCAAAAAGTCAGCGATGGAAGAGTTGTTTTGTACATGTAATGATTAATGCCTAAAGTATATAAAAATGTAATCACTAAAATATCAAATAAGCTCTCAAGTGTTAATGTCATTTCAGAAGGAACTTCTATTTCTCGACCATTGAGAGATACAGAAAGTTACATACAGTAATAGGCCTGGAACTGAAAGCGCAGAATAGGTGGAGGGCCTGCATGACTGGCTCAGGGACAGGGGCAGTAATGAAAGGCAGAGAGGCAAAGATCAGCTTCAAGGGTCATAGCTCGGTGACCTGGGGTCACGAGACCCCAAATTTGAGGGGTAGGTAGCTGAAGTCCTACCCCACCACTGGTCACCTATCAGCCAGGGGTGGACTGACAATTCAGGCACTCGGGCACTGCCAGAGGGTCCCATGCCACTAAGGGACCCCATCAGGTTTGCCAGCCTCAAAAAAAACAGGGACAGTATATAAAAATTTGTGTTTTTTAAAAAAATCCCAAGATTATAGCTGCCCCGCCTCTCCAGTACCTTTGTGTGTATGTGTATACTGTGTGTGTATATTGTGTGTCTGTGTGTGAATATTGTATGTGTGTGTGTACTGTGTGGCCCCATAATCTATTGCCTGGGGGCCCCATATTTGTCCTATTTCCTGGGGGGCCCCATAATTTCCTATTGCCTGGGGGCCCCATAATTGTCTCCTATTGCCCAGGGGCCCCATAATCTTCTATTGCCCGGGGGTCCCATAATCTCTTATTGCCCGGGGGCCCCATGAGTTGTCAGTCCACCCCTACTATCAACTATGGTTCCAGGAATACGGGGCTACTTGCGCAGTCTGTCAGAAGCTACATACTGAGCCAGTTTAAATACAAGCTGGCACACTCTGTAGCAGACTGAGAGGATGAGATCACAGTGCCTCTCCTCACTTCTTGTCAGAAGCACTGAGCTCAATGGACAGCTTTGAGCCTTGGACCAATGGTAAAGTACCATTGGCCCCAGCTGTCCAATAACAATGCTGCAGTGGAGGCACGCCTCTCACTGCAGTGTCATAGAAGAGGACGTGTCTAAAAGACACATACTCCCTTCCAGCCCTGCCCTTTTAACTAGAAGGAAAAAACATGGGTTTTGTTTGTTAGGCTCAGCAATGGCATGCAATGCCAAGCTGCTGCTATCATATACTAGGACTAGTGATGGACGAACTTCCGACGGGACGTTTCGCGAACGCGGACCGCGAACGCGGCCGATAGTTCGCGAACCAGAACGTTCGCGGTGGGCCCCATTGACTTCAATGGGAGGCGAACTTCGCAAACCTATAGGTCAAATTTGCAGCCACAAAATAATTATTAGCTGTGCAAACATAGTCCCACCACATGGCCAATGACATAACACATGTATGAGGTGAATCTGGGATCGACAACTACAAGCATTCTTTTTTTATATGGGAAATTGTTGTGACAATTCAGGACTGTGGAGCGCATGAAGGCAATGGAGGAGAGGGAAGGTCAGGAACCAGGGTAGGCAAAGAAGAGGGTGCAGGAGATGATCACCAGCAGCGTGACATACAGCAATGACACCTGCACCGTGATAGAGTCATCTGACAACAGCACCGTGATACAGAGCACTGACATCAGCACCGTGACATACAGCAATGACACCTGCACTGTGATAGAGTCATCTGACAACAGCACCGTGATAGAGAGCACTGACATCAGCAGCGTGACATAAAGCACTCACACCAGCACGCACTGACAGCAGCACCGTGATAGAGAGCACTGACATCATCAGCGTGACATACAGCAATGACACCAGCACCGTGATATACAGCACTGACAGCAGCACCGTGATAGAGAGCACTGACATCAGCACCGTGATATACAGCACTGACACCTGCACCGTAAGCAGCCCCAGGAGGATGTCAGCACAGCACAGGGATGGTGGGAGCCCCTCATAATAAGCAGCCCCAGTAGAAATATGACACCGCTCAACCTCTTCAAAGAGGAGGGTACGGGCATATAGTACGGTGTGCTTTTTTTGGACAAGGAAGTGAGCCAAATGAAGAAAGAAGGTCTGTGTGCTTGATTAAAAAAATTGTTTATAGACATATACATGGTCTACTGGTCACATGTGTTGAATTCCTCCGAGATCCATGCTTCATTCATTTTTAGAAATGTGAGGTAGTTAACACTGTCGTGAGCTAGGCGAGTACGCTTATTGGTCACGCTGCGCTGCCTTTCGGACAGGACACTGGATGAGGGGCAAGCCAACAGTTCATTGCAAATTGGGCAAGCTCTGGCCAGAGGTCAAGCCTGCCCACCCAGTAGTCCAGGGGTTCATCACTCCTCAGAGCGTCCACATCGGCCGTTAACCCGATGTAGTCGGACACCTGACGGTCTAGGCGTTCCCTGATGCTGGATCCGGATGACACCTGTCGATGGGTCGGCTGAAAGAATGACCTCATATCCGAAGTCACCAACACATCTTCAAACCAGCCTCTTCTTGCAGGCGCTGTTGGATTGGTACCCGCAACTCCTTCTCTGGGAGTGGGAATTGCTCTTCTGCCAGCGCACGCAAAAGCAGAATGCAGCATTTCTCGAAGCAAGGCCTGGAAGTGCTGCATTCTGACAGCCCTCTGCGACGGCGGTAACATTTCCGCCATTTTTTGTTTGTACCGGGGGTCTAAGTACGTTGCCACCCAGTACTGGTCCTTGACCCTTATGCTTTTTATACAGGGGTCCCTATTAAAACACTGGAGCATGAAGGCTCCCATTTGCACTAAAGTGGAAGCCGTGTGGTGGCCTGGCTCCTGCTCATCATCCAGGATAATGTCGTCCTCTTCATTCTCCTCTCCCCATCCACGCACAACAACAGGGGTCCCAGAAAGGTTTAAAGCATGCTCTTCTTGCTCCTCCTCATCCGCCCCGGCACCATCCTCCTCTGACTCCTCTTCAGACTCCTGTTGTTCACTTGTCTCAGATAGAGTAGCCCCCCCTGAGAATTCATCCAGTATTGCGACTTCCTCATCTTCCCGCTCCTGCTCCTCCACAGCTTGATCAATGACACGACGCAATGCACGCTCCATAAAGAAGGCATAAGGTACCATGTCACTGATGGCGCCATGGCTGCGACTGACCAGTTTGGTGATCTCCTCAAATGGCCGCAGAAGTCTGCATGCGTCGCGCATGAGCAGCCACTGGCGCGGTGAAAAAAACCCCAGCTCCCCAGAACCGGTTCTGCCGCAGAGTTCATACAGGTAGACGTTAACTGCACGTTTCTGCTGGAGCAGCCTATCAAGCATATAGAAGGTTGAGTTCCATCGCGTCGGGCAATCGCAAATAAGACGTCTGACCGGCAGATTGTGTCGCCGCTGAATGTCAGCAAGGCGAGCCATGGCCGTGTAAGATCTTCTGAAATGGGCCGAGATTTTCCTTGCCTGCCGCAAGATGTCCTGGACCCCAGGGTATTTGACAAGGAATCGCTGCACGACCAAGTTTAAGACGTGTGCCATGCATGGCACGTGTGTGATTTTGCCCTGTTTCAATGCGCTAAGCAGATTGGCACCGTTGTCACACACCACTTTACCAACTGTCAAATTGAGCGGTGTCAGCCACTGATCTGCCTGTGAACGCAAAGCTGAAAGGAGTGCCGGGCCAGTGTGGCTCTTGGTTTCCAGGCACAACAGACGCAGCACGGCATGGCAACGTCTCACCTGGCATGTGAAATAGGTTCTGGGGAGCTTGGGCGGTGCAGCGGAAGAGACGCTAGCAGCGGAAAAGGAGGAGTCAGCTGAGGAGGAGAGGGAGGAGGATGGAGTAGGAGGAGGAGGAGAAGAAGAGTAAGGCCTGCATGCAATCCGTGGCGGTAAAACCAAATCTACACGGGTGCCACGGGTTGCATGCTTGACGGCCGTCAGAAGGTTCACCCAGTGGGCAGTAAAAGTGATATACCTTCCCTGCCCGTGTTTGCTAGACCACGTATCTGTGGTCAGATGTATCTTGGCACCGACACTGTGTGCCAGAGATACATTCACTTGCCGCTGAACATGGCCATATAGCTCTGGGATGCCCTTCTCTGAGAAATACTTCCTTCCTGGGACCTTCCATTGTGGTGTTCCAATGGCCACAAATTTGCGAAAGGCCTCCGAGTCCACCAGTTTATATGGCAGTAGTTGGCGGGCTATGAGTTCTGACAAGCCAGCCGTCAACCGTTGGGCAAGAGGGTTATCCGGCGTCATCGTTTTTTTACGCTCGAACATTAGGCCCACGGAAGCCTGCCTTTTTGCAGAAAAACGTGAGCTTGGCGTGATGGAAGGTGGAGTGGAGGACAATTGTGAGGAGAGAGGAGAAGGAGAAGTAGAAGACGAGGCTGGACGGTGAGAGCCTGCAGTGTGGCTTTGCGTGTTCCGTTGCTCCCACTCGTCTCGGTGATGGCTGCTCATGTGCCTTCTTAAGGCGGTCGTCCCTAGGTGAGTGTTGGGCTTACCGCGACTAATGCGTTGACTGCAGAGATTGCAGATGGCAACACTATTGTCAGCAGCGGACACGTTAAAAAAAGCCCACACTGCGGAGCCATGTGCCGGTGTCCTGGGAGCGCCAGATGTGACCGTACATGGTCGATGACTCGCTCCTGATACATTTGCAGTCTGCTTTGTCCCTCCTGTGCAATGTAAGTTATTCCTGCTTCTCCTCCCTATCTGCTGGTCCATATCTCCCTCTGAACTCCCCTCCTCTTCCTCTCTTGTGGGCACCCACGTGACATCACTAGACACGTCATCATCAACGTCACCTTCCCCACCGCTATAAGTAGAGATCTCGGAGTAGGCAGCAACACTGGGGACCAACCTCCTCCTTGGGCTGATCTGGGTACTGTCGTCAGACTACTGAGTAGCGGTTGTTGCTACCTCCTCTTCCTGATCCAATACCAAGAGTGGCTGCGCATCAGAAATGTCCTCTTGATATGGATTGGAAAATAATTCCTGTGACTCAAGCGGAAGGTATGTGGTGGTGGTGGTGTTGTTGGTGGTAGTGTCTTTGGGGGTGCACATAGCAGAGAGTGAAGAAGAGGGTGCAGATCGAGAGGATGAGGAGGGTGCAGAAGAGTAAGACTGAGCGAGCCATTCAACCAAGTCTGGTGCATCCTTTAAAGTTATTGAACGCACCTTCTGCAACTTCCCACTTTGGCTCAAGCCTGTTGCTCCTGCCCTACCCCTACCACCCCTGCGGAAGGGCCTGCCTCTTCCCCTGCCTGTCATTTTTTAAATGACCCTGTGACAAAACTCTCAGTCCCTATACCAATGAAGGACTGCTGCAATATAGGGCAGCGGTCAGCAGTAGTGCACCTCAACCCTATGTATTGTGGACCAATACCAGTCCTTATAGAATAGCAGACTGTACCTCACTCAACCCTATGTACTGTAGCACCCTATATACCTTACCAGTCCTTATAAGGACTTTTGTGGACCAAGCAGGTTGTGTGTGAGTGATTAGCAGACTGTACGTGAGTCCCTATACCGATGAAGGACTGCTGCAGTATAGGGCAGCGGTCAGCAGTAGTGCACCTCAACCCTATGTATTGTGGACCGATACCAGTCCTTATAGAATAGCAGACTGTACCTCACTCAACCCTATGTACTGTAGCACCCTATATACCTTACCAGTCCTTATAAGGACTTTTGTGGACCAAGTAGGTTGTGTGTGAGTGATTAGCAGACTGTACGTCAGTCCCTATACCGATGAAGGACTGCTGCAGTATAGTGCAGCGGTCAGCAGTAGTGCACCTCAACCCTATGTATTGTGGACCGATACCAGTCCTTATAGAATAGCAGACTGTACCTCACTCAACCCTATGTACTGTAGCACCCTAGACAGACCAAGTTACCAGTCCTTATAAGGACCTTTGTGGAACAAGTGAGTTGTGAATGATTAGCAGACTGCAGCAGAAGGGCAGCAGTCAAGTATAATATTCTTTCTATATTTGGAAGAAAGAATATTATACGTGTACAAGCCTATTACCATACCACTGATACCAGTCCTGAAAAGAACCTTTGTGGAACTAATAGTAACAGCTACTGATTAAACTGACCCTCACCAGTGATGGACGAACTTCCGACGGGACGTTTCGCGAACGCGAAACGCGAACGGACACAAACGTTCGCGAAAACGACCGTTCGCCGCGGGCTCCATTGACTTCAATGGGAGGCGAATTTCGCAAACCTTTAGGTCGAATTTGCGGCCACGGGGTAATTATTAGGGGGTAGCACGTAGTCCCACCACCTGGACAATAGCATAATACATGTATGAGGTGAATTTGGGATCGATAACTACAAGCATTTTTTTTTTATTTGGGAAATTGTTCTGACAATTCAGGACTATGGAGCTAATGAAGGCAATGGAGGAGAGGGAAGGTCAGGGACCAGGGTAGGCAAACAAGAGGGTGCAGGAGATACAGAGCACTGACAGCAGCACCGTAATACAGAGCACTGACATCAGCACCGTGACATACAGCGCTGACAGCAGCTCCGTGACATACAGCGCTGACAGCAGCTCCGTGACATACAGCGCTGACAGCAGCTCCGTGACATACAGCGCTGACAGCAGCTCCGTGACATACAGCGCTGACAGCAGCTCCGTGACATACAGCGCTGACAGCAGCACCGTGACATACAGCGCTGACAGCAGCTCCGTGACATACAGCGCTGACAGCAGCTCCGTGACATACAGCGCTGACAGCAGCTCCGTGACATACAGCACTGACAGCAGCTCCGTGACATACAGCGCTGACAGCAGCTCCGTGACATACAGCGCTGACAGCAGCACCGTGACATACAGCGCTGACAGCAGCTCCGTGACATACAGCGCTGACAGCAGCTCCGTGACATACAGCGCTGACAGCAGCTCCGTGACATACAGCGCTGACAGCAGCTCCGTGACATACAGCGCTGACAGCAGCTCCGTGACATACAGCGCTGACAGCAGCTCCGTGACATACAGCGCTGACAGCAGCTCCGTGACATACAGCGCTGACAGCAGCTCCGTGACATACAGCGCTGACAGCAGCTCCGTGACATACAGCGCTGACAGCAGCTCCGTGACATACAGCGCTGACAGCAGCACCGTAAGCAGCCCCAGGAGGAAGTCAGCACAGCACAGGGATGGTGTGATCCCCTCATAATAAGAACCCCCAGGAGGAAGTCAGCACAGCACAGGGATGGTGGGAGCCCCTCATAATAAGAACACCCAGGAGGAAGTCAGCACAGCACAGGGATGGTGGGAACCCCTCATAATAAGCAGCCCCAGTAGAAATATGACACCGCTCAACCTCTTCAAAGAGGAGGGTAGGGGCATATAGTACGGTGTGCTTTTTTGGGTCAGGGAAGTGAGCCAAATGAATTAAGAAGGTCTGTGTGCTTGATTCCAAAAATTGTTTATAGACATATACATGGTCTACTGATCACATGTGTTGAATTCCTCCGAGATCCATGCCTCATTCATTTTTAGAAATGTGAGGTAGTTAACACTGTGGTGAGCTAGGCGAGTACGCTTATCGGTCACAATCCCCCCTGCTGCGCTGAACGTCCTTTCGGACAGGACACTGGATGAGGGGCAAGCCAACAGTTCGATTGCAAATTGGGCAAGCTCTGGCCAGAGGTCAAGCCTGCCCACCCAGTAGTCTAGGGGTTCATCACTCCTCAGAGCGTCCACATCGGCCGTTAACCCAATGTAGTCGGACACCTGACGGTCTAGGCGTTCCCTGATGCTGGATCCGGATGACACCTGTCGATGGGTCGGCTGAAAGAATGACCTCATATCCGAAGTCACCAACACATCTTCAAACCGGCCTCTTCTTGCAGGCGCTGTTGGATTGGTACCCGCAAATCCTTCTCTGGGAGTGGGAATTGCTCCTCTGCCAGCGCACGCAAAAGCAGAATGCAGCATTTCTCGAAGCAAGGCCTGGAAGTGCTGCATTCTGACAGCCCTCTGCGACGGCGGTAACATTTCCGCCATTTTGTGTTTGTACCGGGGGTCTAAGTACGTTGCCACCCAGTACTGGTCCTTGACCCTCATGCTTTTTATACGGGGGTCCCTATTAAAACACTGGAGCATGAAGGCCCCCATTTGCACTAAAGTGGAAGCGGTGTGGTGGCCTGGCTCCTGCTCATCATCCAGGATAATGTCGTCCTCTTCATTCTCCTCTCCCCATCCTCGCACAACAGGGATCCCAGAAAGGTTTAAAGCATGCTCTTCTTGCTCCTGCTCATCCGCCCCGGCACCATCCTCCTCTGACTCCTCATCAGACTCCTGTTGTTGACTTGTCTCAGATAGAGTAGCCCCCCCTGGGAATTCATCCAGCATTGCGACTTCCTCATCTTCCCGCTCCTGCTCCTCCACAGCCTGATCAATGACACGACGCAATGCACGCTCCAGAAAGAAGGCATAAGGTACCATGTCACTGATGGCGCCATGGCTGCGACTGACCAGTTTGGTGATCTCCTCAAATGGCCGCAGAAGTCTGCATGTGTCGCGCATGAGCAGCCACTGGCGCGGTGAAAAAAAACCCAGCTCCCCAGAACCGTTTCTTTCGCAGAGTTCATACAGGTAGACGTTAACTGCACGTTTCTGCTGGAGCAGCCTATCAAGCATATAGAAGGTTGAGTTCCATCGCGTCGGGCAATCGCAAATAAGACGTCTGACCGGCAGATGGTGTCGCCGCTGAATGTCAGCAAGGCGAGCCATGGCCGTGTAAGATCTTCTGAAATGGGCCGAGATTTTCCTTGCCTGCCGCAAGATGTCCTGGACCCCAGGGTATTTGACAAGGAATCGCTGCACGACCAAGTTTAAGACGTGTGCCATGCACGGCACGTGCGTGATTTTGCCCTGTTTCAATGCGCTAAGCAGATTGGCACCGTTGTCACACACCACTTTACCAACTGTCAAATTGAGCGGTGTTAGCCACTCATCTGCCTGTGAACGCAAAGCTGAAAGGAGTGCCGGGCCAGTGTGGCTCTTTGCTTCCAGGCACAACAGACGCAGCACGGCATGGCAACGTCTCACCTGGCATGTGGAATAGGTTCTGGGGAGCTTGGGCGGTGCAGTGGAAGAGACGCTAGCAGCGGAAAAGGAGGAGGCAGCTGAGGAGGAGAGGGAGGAGGATGGAGTAGGAGGAGGAGAAGAAGAGTCAGGCCTGCATGCAATCCGTGGCGGTAAAACCAAATCTACACGGGTGCCACGGGTTACATGCTTGACGGCCGTCAGAAGGTTCACCCAGTGGGCAGTAAAACTGATATACCTTCCCTGCCCGTGTTTGCTAGACCACGTGTCTGTGGTCAGATGTATCTTGGCACCGACACTGTGTGCCAGAGATACATTCACTTGCCGCTGAACATGGCCATATAGCTCTGGGATGCCCTTCTCTGAGAAATACTTCCTTCCTGGGACCTTCCATTGTGGTGTTCCAATGGCCACAAATTTGCGAAAGGCCTCCGAGTCCACCAGTTTATATGGCAGTAGTTGGCGGGCTATGAGTTCTGACAAGCCAGCCGCCAACCGTTGGGCAAGAGGGTTATCCGGCGTCATCATTTTTTTACGCTCAAACATTAGGCCCACGGAAGCCTGCCTTTTTGCAGAAAAATGTGAGCTTGGCGTGATGGAAGGTGGAGTGGAGGACAATTGTGAGGAGAGAGGAGAAGGAGAAGTAGAAGACGAGGCTGGACGGTGAGAGCCTGCAGTGTGGCTTTGTGTGTTCCGTTGCTCCCACTGGGCTCGGTGATGGCTGCTCATGTGCCTTCTTAAGGCGGTCGTCCCTAGGTGAGTATTGGGCTTACCGCGACTAACGCGTTGACTGCAAAGATTGCAGATGGCAACGCTATTGTCAGCAGCGGACACGTTAAAAAAAGCCCACACTGCGGAGCCATGTGCCGGTGTCCTGGGAGCGCCAGATGTGACCGTACATGGTCGATGACTCGCTCCTGATACATTTGCAGTCTGCTTTGTCCCTGCTGTGCAATGTAAGTCATTGCTGCTTCTCCTCCCTATCTGCTGGTCCATATCTCCCTCTGAACTCCCCTCCTCTTCCTCTCTTGTGGGCACCCACGTGACATCACTAGACACGTCATCATCAACGTCACCTTCCCCACCGCTATAAGTAGAGTAGGCAGCAACACCGGGGACCAACCTCCTCCTTGGGCTGATCTGGGTACTGGCGTCAGACTGCTGAGTAGCGCTTGTTGCTACCTCCTCTTCCTGATCCAATACCAAGAGTGGCTGCGCATCAGAAATGTCCTCTTGATATGGATCGGAAAATAATTCCAGTGACTCAAGCGGAAGGTATGTGGTGGTGGTGGTGGTGGTCGTGTTGTTGGTGGTAGTGTCTTTGGGGGTGCACATAGCAGAGAGTGAAGAAGAGGGTGCAGATCGAGAGGATGAGGAGGGTGCAGAAGAGTAAGGCTGAGCGAGCCACTCAACCAAGTCTGGTGCATCCTTTAAAGTAATTGAACGCACCTTCTGCAACTTCCCACTTTGGCTCAAGCCTGTTGCTCCTGCCCTACCCCTACCACCCCTGCGGAAGGGCCTGCCTCTTCCTCTGCATGTCATTTTTTAAATGACCCTGTGACAAAACTCTTAGTCCCTATACCGCTGAAGGACTGCTGCAGTATAGGTGAGCGGTCAGCAGTGGTGCACGTCAACCCTATCTATTGTGGACCGATAGCGGTCCTTACAGAACAGCAGACTGTACCGCACTCAAGCCTATGTACCGTAGCACCCTATACCAAGTTACCAGTCCTTATAAGAACTTTTGTGGACCAAGCAGGTTGTGTATTAGTGTTTAGCAGACTGTACGTCAGTCCCTATACCGCTGAAGGACTGCTGCAGTATAGGGCAGCGGTCAGCAGTGGTGCACGTCAACCCTATCTATTGTGGACCGATAGCGGTCCTTACAGAACAGCAGACTGTACCGCACTCAAGCCTATGTACCGTAGCACCCTATACCAAGTTACCAGTCCTTATAAGAACTTTTGTGGACCAAGCAGGTTGTGTATTAGTGTTTAGCAGACTGTACGTCAGTCCCTATACCGCTGAAGGACTGCTGCAGTATAGGGCAGCGGTCAGCAGTGGTGCACGTCAACCCTATCTATTGTGGACCGATAGCGGTCCTTACAGAACAGCAGACTGTACCGCACTCAAGCCTATGTACCGTAGCACCCTATACCAAGTTACCAGTCCTTATAAGAACTTTTGTGGAACAAGCAGGTTGTGTGTTAGTGATTAGCAGACTGTACGTCAGTCCCTATACCGCTGAAGGACTGCTGCAGTATAGGTGAGCGGTCAGCAGTGGTGCACGTCAACCCTATCTATTGTGGACCGATAGCGGTCCTTACAGAACAGCAGACTGTACCGCACTCAAGCCTATGTACCGTAGCACCCTATACCAAGTTACCAGTCCTTATAAGAACTTTTGTGGACCAAGCAGGTTGTGTATTAGTGTTTAGCAGACTGTACGTCAGTCCCTATACTGCTGAAGGACTGCTGCAGTATAGGGCAGCGGTCAGCAGTGGTGCACGTCAACCCTATCTATTGTGGACCGATAGCGGTCCTTACAGAACAGCAGACTGTACCGCACTCAAGCCTATGTACCGTAGCACCCTATACCAAGTTACCAGTCCTTATAAGAACTTTTGTGGACCAAGCAGGTTGTGTATTAGTGTTTAGCAGACTGTACGTCAGTCCCTATACCGCTGAAGGACTGCTGCAGTATAGGGCAGCGGTCAGCAGTGGTGCACGTCAACCCTATCTATTGTGGACCGATAGCGGTCCTTACAGAACAGCAGACTGTACCGCACTCAAGCCTATGTACCGTAGCACCCTATACCAAGTTACCAGTCCTTATAAGAACTTTTGTGGACCAAGCAGGTTGTGTATTAGTGTTTAGCAGACTGTACGTCAGTCCCTATACCGCTGAAGGACTGCTGCAGTATAGGGCAGCGGTCAGCAGTGGTGCACGTCAACCCTATCTATTGTGGACCGATAGCGGTCCTTACAGAACAGCAGACTGTACCGCACTCAAGCCTATGTACCGTAGCACCCTATACCAAGTTACCAGTCCTTATAAGAACTTTTGTGGAACAAGCAGGTTGTGTGTTAGTGATTAGCAGACTGTACGTCAGTCCCTATACCAATGAAGGACTGCTGCAGTATAGGGCAGCGGTCAGCAGTAGTGCACGGCAACCCTATGTATTGTGGACCGATAGCGGTCCTTACAGAACAGCAGACTGTAACGCACTCAGGCCTATGTACCGTAGCACCCTATACCAAGTTACCAGTCCTTATAAGAACTTTTGTGGACCAAGCAGGTTGTGTGTTAGTGATTAGCAGACTGTACGTCAGTCCCTATACCAATGAAGGACTGCTGCAGTATAGGGCAGCGGTCAGCAGTAGTGCACGGCAACCCTATGTATTGTGGACCGATAGCGGTCCTTACAGAACAGCAGACTGTACTGCACTCAGGCCTATGTACCGTAGCACCCTATACCAAGTTACCAGTCCTTATAAAAACTTTTGTGGACCAAGCAGGTTGTGTGTTAGTGTTTAGCAGACTGTGCGTCAGTCCCTATACCGCTGAAGGACTGCTGCAGTATAGGGCAGCGGTCAGCAGTAGTGCACGGCAACCCTATGTATTGTGGACCGATAGCGGTCCTTACAGAACAGCAGACTGTAACGCACTCAGGCCTATGTACCGTAGCACCCTATACCAAGTTACCAGTCCTTATAAGAACTTTTGTGGACCAAGCAGGTTGTGTGTTAGTGATTAGCAGACTGTACGTCAGTCCCTATACCAATGAAGGACTGCTGCAGTATAGGGCAGCGGTCAGCAGTAGTGCACGGCAACCCTATGTATTGTGGACCGATAGCGGTCCTTACAGAACAGCAGACTGTACTGCACTCAGGCCTATGTACCGTAGCACCCTATACCAAGTTACCAGTCCTTATAAGAACTTTTGTGGACCAAGCAGGTTGTGTGTTAGTGATTAGCAGACTGTACGTCAGTCCCTATACCAATGAAGGACTGCTGCAGTATAGGGCAGCGGTCAGCAGTAGTGCACGGCAACCCTATGTATTGTGGACCGATAGCGGTCCTTACAGAACAGCAGACTGTACTGCACTCAGGCCTATGTACCGTAGCACCCTATACCAAGTTACCAGTCCTTATAAGAACTTTTGTGGACCAAGCAGGTTGTGTATTAGTGTTTAGCAGACTGTGCGTCAGTCCCTATACCGCTGAAGGACTGCTGCAGTATAGGGCAGCGGTCAGCAGTAGTGCACGGCAACCCTATGTATTGTGGACCGATAGCGGTCCTTACAGAACAGCAGACTGTACCGCACCCAAGCCTATGTACCGTAGCACCCTAGACAGACCAAGTTACCAGTCCTGATAAAGAGCTTTGTGGAACAAGTGAGTTGTGAATGATTAGCAGACTGCAGCAGAAGGGCAGCAGTCAAGTATAATATTCTTTCTATATTTGGAAGAAAGAATATTATACGTGTACAAGCCTATTACCGTACCACTGATACCAGTCCTGAAAAGAACCTTTGTGGAACTAATAGTAACAGCAAGTCTTTAAAATTATCCTCACTGCCTGACACACTGCTTCCTGCCTGTCCCTATACAAATTGGCAAAAAAGAGTAGGCTGGAACGATTAGCTGGAACAGCTCTTTTGTGGACCTGATAGTAACAGCTAATGATGATGATGATGATGATGATGAAGAAAGACTAATCTGGCTGAGCTGTCCCTAAAATAGCAGCATACAGCGCTCTGTCCCTTTATCTAAACTGACAAAAGAAACTCAGGCTGCTGACCTAACACCTATACCAGTCCTGAAAAGAACTTTTGTGTACCAAATAGCTAGCGTTTTCTCTGTCCCTACTCCACACAGGATCCTTTCCCTACAGTGACAGAAGAAAGAATGTAAAATGGCCACCGGATCGGGTGTATTTATAGGTTAGGGGGAATGTCCAAGTGTCCATGAGCTGTCATGTCTCAATTGGTTGTCCTGTAACACATGATAAACGTGTCACGAAAGGTTAAAGTTCTTGTATACATTAAACACGTAAGTCCGCCGGGGCGAACGACGGAAAAAGGCGTTCGAACCCGCGGACGGCGAAAGTCGGAAATTCGCCGCGAAACGACCGCCGGGCGAACCGTTCGGCCATCACTAACCCTCACTGCCTGACACACTGCTTCCTGCCTGTCCCTATATAAACTGGCAAAAGAGAGGCTGCTGGAACAATAACTGGTTACTGGAATAGCACTTTTGTGGACCTGATAGTAACAGCTAATGATTAAACTCACTCTCCCTGCAGCACACACCGTCCTGTCCCTTTCTCTAAACTGACAAAAGACACTCAGACTGCTGCAACAATCTCTAGCACAGCACTGCCTATCCTGAACTACACCTAACACCTATACCAGTCCTGAAAAGAACTTTTGTGTACCGAATAGCTAGCGATTTGGGTCACTGTAATCTCTCCCTGCTCCACACAGCAACCTCTCCCTATAGTGACAGAAGAAAGAATGTAAAATGGCCGCCGGATCGGGTGTATTTATAGGTTAGGGGGAATGTCCAAGTGTCCATGTGCTGTAATGTCTCAATTGGCTGTCCTGTACCCCATGATGGATGTGTCATCAGGTCAAAGTTCTTTTACACAGTAAAAACACGGAAGTCTGCCGGGCGAACGGCGGCAATAGTTCGCCGATCGGGCGAATCGCGAACAGCCGAAATTCGCCGCGAAACGACCACCGGGCGAACTGTTCGGCCATCACTAACTAGGACCCCCAGGTCCTTTTCCATCCTAGATTTCCCCAGAGATTCTCCCCCCAGTGTATAGATTGCATTCATATTTTTGCCACCCAAATGCATTATTTTACATTTTTCCACATTGAACCTAGGTGCCTACCCCATTAATTTGTTCAGATCTTTTTACAAGGTTTCCACATCCTGCGGAGAAGTTATTGCCCTGCTTAGCTTAGTATCGTCCGCAAATACAGAGATTGAACTGTGTACCCCACCCTCCAGGTCATTTATGTACAAATTAAATAGGATTGGTCCCAGCACAGAACCCTGGGGGACCCCACTACCCACCCCCGACCATTCCGACTATTCCCCATTTATCACCACCCTCTGAACTCGCCCTTGTAGCCAGTTTTCAATCTATGTACTCACCCTATGGTCTTGCCAACGGACCTTATTTTGTACAGTAAACGTTTATGGGGAACTTTGTCAAATGCTTTCGCAAAATCCAGATACGCCACGTCTACGGGCCAATCCAGATACACCATGTCTACGGGCCAATCCAGAAACACCATGTCTATGTGGCAAGTGACAAGCTGCATTTGGTGGCAGGAGATGCGGCAAGTGACAGTCTGCATGAGGTGACAAGTGACAAGCTTCATCTGGTGGCATTCAATGGTGGCAAATGACAAACTGCATCTGGTGGCAGGTGATGGTGGAAAGTGACAAGCTGCATCTGGTGGCAGGCTATGGTGGAAATTGACAAGCTGCATCTAGCGACAAGCAACTTTGGCAAGTGACAAGCTGCATCTGGTGGCAGGCGACTGTGTCAAGTGACAAGCTGCAACTGGTGGCAGGAGATGTGGCAAGTGACAAACTGCATCTGGTGGTGGGTGATGGTTGCAAGTGACAAGCTGCATCTGGTGGCAGGTGATGGTTGCAAGTGACAAGCTGCATCTGGTGGCAGGCGATGTGGCAAGTGACAAGCTGCATCTGGTGGCAGGAGATGTGGCAAGTGACAAGCTGCATCTGGTGGGAGGAGATGTGGCAAGTGACAAACTGCATCTGGTGGCAGGTGATGGTTGCAAGTGACAAGCTGCATCTGGTGGCAGGTGATGTGGCAAGTGGCAAGCTGCATCTCGTGGCAGGCGATGTGGCAAGTGACAAGCTGCATCTGGTGGCAGGCGACTGTGTCAAGTGACAAGCTGCTTCTGGTGGCAGGAGATGTGGCAAGTGACAACCTGCTTCTGGTGGCAGGAGATGTGGCAAGTGACAAACTGCTTCTGGTGGCAGGAGATGTGGCAAGTGACAAACTGCATCTGGTGGCAGGCGATGGTGGAAAGTGACAAGCTGCATCTAGTGGCAGGCGATGGTGGAAAGTGACAAGCCGCATCTGGTGGCAGGCAACGTTGACAAGTGACAAGCTGCATCTGGTGGCAGGAAATGTGGCAAATGACAAGCTGCATCTGGTGTCAGGCGATGGTGGAAAGTGACAAGCTGCATCTGGTGGCAGGCGATGGTGGAAATTGACAAGCTGCATCTGGTGGCAGGAAATGTGGCAAGTGACACACTCAGTGCTCCCACTGATTCTGATAAATGGTGAGTTGAACGATTTCATTTTATATTACAAAGTAATAATTAAAATAATGCACTTCAATCATCCTGACTAGGGATGAGCCGAACACCCCCCAGTTCGGTTCGCACCAGAACTTTCGAACAGACCCCAAATTCGTACGAACGTTAGAACCCCATTGAAGTCTATGGGACTCGAACATTCGAAATTAAAAGTGCTAATTTTAATGGCTAATATGCAAGATGCTGTCCTAAAAAGGGTTTGGGGACCTCGCTCCTGCCCCAGGGGACATGGGTCAATGCCTAAAATGTTTTTAAAAAATTGTCGTTTTGGCGGGAGCACTGATTTTCATGACGATTAAAGTAAAAAAAAAAGTTAAATATTCCTGTAAATATGGTGCCTGGGGGGTGTCTGTAGTATGCTTGTGAAGTGCCACGTGTTTCCCGTGTTTAGAACAGTCCCTGCACAAAATGACATTTAACGGAAATAACGTCATTTAAAACTGCTTGCGGTTTTAATGTTATATCTGGTTCCTGCAATATGGTTGAAAATCATTGAGAAAAATGGCATGGGTAGCCCTCCCTGCCCATTACCAGCCCCTTTGGGTCTTGTACGCATATTAAGGGGAACCCCGTACCCATATTAAAAAAAAGGAAATACGTGTGGCCCCCAGGCCCTATATACTCAGAACAGCAGTATACAGGCGGTGCAAACAAGACAGGGACTGTATAGGTTTGTTGTGTTAAGTTGAATCTGTTTGTAATTTTCAACTGGTACATTTTTAAAGTGTAGCTCCAGTCAAAAAAAATATTTTTAAGCTTTTTGAAAAACATAGGGAAGGGTTATCACCCCTGTATAATTTGTTTTGCCGTCCGTCTTTTTTCATCTCACTTGCTGTTGTCTCCTTCCGTTTGCAAGTAGGAGATGTTTGTAAGTCCTCACAGTTACTCTGGGTGGGCACAGGAACGGGCCCTCCTGTGAAATATTATATCAAGAATTGTAATTACATGTCCCTGTTAAACAGGGGCTGAAAAATTGGGCTGCTGGTGCTGGTGCCACGACACTGCAACCTCTCCCATATACTCTAGTTTTAGTGCAGGAATTAGCCCTGCTACAAAGCATTGCATCAAAAATTGTAATTAAACGCCCCTGTTAAACAGGGGCAGAAAAAATTGGGCCTTAGGCACTGCTGCTGGTGCCACAACACTGCAACCTCTTCCATATACTCTAGTTTTAGTGCAGGAATTAGCCCTGCTGCAAAGCATTGCATCAGAAATTGTAATTAAACACCCCTGTTAAACAGGGGCAGAAAAATTGGGCTGATGGCATCATCAGAACCAGAAATGTTCTTCCAACATATTAGCGGAGGAGGAAGAGGATAGACAATCAACATAACAGGACAGTCACTCAGCATCAGCATAGGCAGTCTTGAAGGGATGTGATATTTAAAAAAAAATTATTCGGTTACATCAGCTTCAGGTGCTTGGTAGCTGTGGGTGATCCAAGACTGATTCATCTTGATGAAGGTCAGTCGATCAACTGATTCGGTGGACAGGCGCACCCTGTGATCGGTAACAAAGCCACCAGCAGCACCGAAGGTGCGTTCCGAAAGAACGCTGGATGCAGGACAGGCCAGTAGCTCAATTGCATACTGTGCAAGCTCTGGCCAGTGATCCATCCTCAAGACCCAGTAAGCCAGAGGATTTTCGGTGGGAAAGGTGTCCAAGTCTGACCTTGCCCCTAGGTATTCCTGCACCATGTAAATCAGACGCTGGCGATGGGTGCTGGAACCGATCATACCTTGGGGCTGCGGACTAAAAAATTGTCTGAAAGCATCGGTCAGACGGCCACCTTCTCCACCGCTCCTTCTGACCGATGCCTCAGCAACACTTTGTCCAGGACCAGAAGTTTGTAACCTCCCAGTCTCTGGGAACGTGTTACACAGACCTTTCTGCAAGGCCTCCCGGAGATGTCTCATCCTCTGCTACCTCTGCGACGGCAAGATAAGGTCGGCAACCTTACCCTTGTACCGTGAATCAAGGAGAGTGGCCAGCCAGTAATGGTCCCTCTCCTTGATCCGAAGAATACGAGGATCCTTCCGCAGGCTTTGCAGGATCAGGGAGGCCATGCAGCGTAGGTTAGCTGAGGCATTCGGTCCGGAGTCCTCTGGGTCACTAAGGACAACATGATCCGCAGCTACCTCCTCCCAGCCACGTACAAGTCCAAGGGTTTCTTGGGACTGTAAATCATCCCTACAAGACTGCTGCTGATGCTGAGTGCCAGCCTCCACCTCCATGCTGACACAATCATCTTCCTCCTCCTCCTCATCCTCTTCCTGTGTGATGGGTGGCACAGCAGGAACACTGTCTGGATAAAGGGGGCCTTGAGAGGCAAGGAAGTCCTCCTCTTCCTGCCTCTGTTCTGCCTCAAGTGCCCTGTCCATTATTCCACGCAGCGTATGCTCCAAGAGGGTGACAAGAGGTACAGTGTCACTGATGCATGCACTGTCACTGCTCACCATCCTTGTGGCCTCCTCAAACGGTGACAGGACAGTGCATGCATCCCTGATCATGCCCCACTGGCGTGGTGAGAAAAAACCGAGCTCCCCTGACCCTGTCCTGGTGCCGTAGTCGCACAACGTTGAGTTCCACCTGGTGGGCATGTCACATATAAGGCGGTTCTTGGGCAGGTACAACTCCTTTTGGAGCTCAGCAAGCCAAGCACAGGCATTAAATGATCGGCGGAAATGCACACAGACTTTTCTGGCCTGCTTCAGGACATCCTGTAAGCCCGGGTACCTGCCCAAGAACCGCTACACCACCAGGTTAAGGATGTGAGCTACACAGGGCACATGGGTGACGTGTCCCTGTTGGAGGGCGGAGAGGAGGTTGGTGCCATTGTCGCAAACCACCATTCCTGGCTTAAGCTGGCGTGGCGTCAACCACCTCTCGGCCTGCCCCTGCAGAGCTGACAAAACATCCGCCCCAGTGTGGCTCCTGTCCCCCAAACAAACCAGCGCAAGTACGGCATGGCATCGTTTTGCCTGCGTACTTGCGTAGCCCCTGGAACGCCTACGGAGCACCACTGGTTCTGAGGACAGAGCACTGGAAGAGGCCATGGAGGAAGAAGAAGAGGAGGGGGTGGAGGAGAGAGGTGTGTCACAACCAATAGTAGCATTTTGGAGGCGTGGTGACGGAACAACCTCCAACACTACTGCACCTTGTCCTGCATCCTTCCCAGCTGCCAGAAGAGTGACCCAATGGGCCGTGAAAGACAGGTAACGTCCCTGTCCATGCCTGCTGGACCATGAGTCAGCGGTAATATGCACCTTACCGCTGACCGCCCTGTCCAGCGAGCCAAGGACATTGCCTTCCACATGCCGGTAGAGAGCCGGAATCGCCTTCCGTGAGAAAAAGTGGCGTTTGGAGACCTGCCACTGAGGAACCGCACATTGTACAAACTGCCCCTAAACTGGCCCCCGGAGGGCATCCTGCCTCGTTGGACATGTGCCTCCTCCTCCTCCTCCTCTCTCCTACCAGGCACCCACGTGGAGTCAGTGCCCTCATCATCCCCTCCCTCTTCATTGCTGGAGCAAACCTGGCAGTATGCTGCAGCTTGTGGAACATGACTGCCAGATTGCTGTTCCTTCTTGAGCATCCCCTCCCTCTGCATTCACGCTACTGCCTTCCTCTAGCTGAGTATCATCATCAGAGACTACAAAACACTGGGCATCCTCCTGGAGCATGTACCCAACACTGTGCTCAAAGAGTTCAGGAGACTCCTCAGGAGGATGTGGTGGGTGTAGGGAAGGAGTCACTGATGATGACTTTGAGAGGAGGGAAGACGATGCGTTGGCAGCTGCTTTGCTAGTACCCTGAGTCTGGGTGAGAGAGGATGAGGAGGATGAAGAGGGCTTGGTCATCCACTCTACCAAGTCGTTGGCATGTTGCGGCTCGACATGTCCAGCTGCCGAAAAGAAGGACAAGCGTGTCCCATGGCCACGTGCTGATGATGACGATGCACCGCATCCACGACCAGCACTGTTGTCTCTAGACACAGAGCCTGCTTGCCCTCTTTTATCGGCTCGCGCCTGTCTGCCTCTCCTTGCTGGCCTTCCAGACATGGTAATGGCCTGAAGGGAGTTGGGAGAACCAGCAATTGGGTAGTGTATATTGTGCTAGAGGCACACACAACTTCCACTAACTCCTGCAGATGGCAGATGGCTCAAATAGAGAAGAGCTATGTAGGTGGATATAGCGGTGTATACTGGGTTCAGAGCACGCAGACAGCACGCACAAGCTCCTACCGCTGACTGCAAGCTCTATTTAAAACGAGCAAGATAGTTAGCTATATAGCTGGATATAGCGGTGTATACTGGGTTCAGAGCACGCAGACAGCACGCACAAGCTCCTACCGCTGACTGACAGCTCTATTTAAAACGAGCAAGATAGTTAGCTATATAGGTGGATATAGCGGTGTATACTGGGTTCAGAGCACGCAGACAGCACGCACAAGCTCCTACCGCTGACTGCAAGCTCTATTTAAAACGAGCAAGATAGTTAGCTATATAGCTGGATATAGCGGTGTATACTGGGTTCAGAGCACGCAGACAGCACGCACAAGCTCCTACCGCTGACTGCAAGCTCTATTTAAAACGAGCAAGATAGTTAGCTATATAGCTGGATATAGCGGTGTATACTGCGTTCAGAGCATGCAGACAGCACGCACAATCTCCTAACGCTGACTGCAAGCTCTATTTAAAACGAGCAAGATAGTTAGCTATATAGGTGGATATAGCGGTGTATACTGCGGTCAGGGCACGCAGACAACAACCACTACAGAAGAGCAAGAACGAAAAATCGGCCGATAACGATCGGTGTATACTGTGTTGAAGGTACACAGAACACCCACTAACTGCTACAGACGCCAACACACTACACAAGGCCGTCGTGCTGGCAGCCTTATATAGTGCGAGGCGTGTACTACACAGCCTGAGCATCCTGCCTGTGGCCAATCATGGCTCTCCTCGCTGCCGGCGCTGTGATTGGCCAAGCATGCGGGGTCACAGTGCATGCTTGGACAATCATGAGCCAGCAATGCACTGCGCCATCGCAGTGCATTGTGGGCCATTCGCGCCACACGAATTTGGCGCGAACGGCCCATAATGTTCGGAATTCGCCGAACGGGCGAACAGCCGATGTTCGAGTCAAACGTATGTTCGACTCGAACACGAAGCTCATCCCTAATCCTGACGCCATACCAACCATGGTGTCATGATGATTGAAGCACTGACACCAGCCATTGCACGAGCAAAGCAGGGAAAATAAACAAATTGATATGTAGTGAACAGCAGCACATATTAACGCTTGTTAGACACACAGTTGATCCCTCAATTACTTCAAGATGTTAACCCCTTCCCATCCAGCGTTATTAGTATAGTTTCAGTGCATAGTATTATCACTAGAATCACTAGTGATGTAAGTGGCAGTTAGCCAGTTCCCACTCAGTGTCAGTTAGTGCCACATTGCCTCCAGCACTATTGCAGTCCCATTATAAATCACTGATCACTGTCATTAGTAGTATAAAAAAAAAAAGAAGAAAAAATAACAATTCCAGTATGTATCCCATAGTTTGTAGAAGCTATAACACTTATTGGGATTTTTTTTTTATTTTATTTTTTTTAACCAAAATATGTAGTAGAATTCATTTTGGCCAACATCTATTAAGAAATTCGATTTTTTTTTTTTTTTTTATTGGACATGTTTTATAGCAGGAAGTAAAACATGTTTGTAGATGCTATAACTTTCACACAAACAATACAGAAACACTTATTGGGATTTTTTATTTTTTTTATTTTTTTAGGACATAATTTAGGAAGAAAAATATATAGATATATAGATATAGATATATATATATTTTTTTTTAAATCTGTATTTTTTCATTTATTTCGTAAAGAATAAAAAACACAGTGGTGATTAAATACCACCATAAGGAAGCTCTATTTGAGTGAAAAATAATAATAATAATACATTTCATTAGGATACAGCGTTGCATGAGCGTGCAATTAGCAGTTAAAGTAGCGCAGTGTGGTATAGCAAAAAAATGGCCTGGTCATGAAGCAGGTAAAATCTTCCGGAGCTCAAGTGGTTAACAAAAAAATAATAAAATCTGGAACTGCATAATCTAGTTTTATGTAAGAGAGCTTCTTCTGAGCACCGTCTTCGGTTGCAGGATGGACTTGATAAGGAGTTTAAATTCTTAAATACATTTTACCTGATATGAGATTGTTGTTGCAGATGTAAGGCGATCATTGTAATCTCAGCATGTGGCTAAATCCGGAATTATTTTCACCGATGTAGCATGAAATAGGATCATCTCATCACATTTGCACTTTCTAAGTGGCTACTACATTGACCCCCAAACCATCTGACTTTAAAGCGGTATTAAACCCAAAGCCAAAAATGTTATATAGTGCAGCTTTCTAATCATTAGATGTGGTGGCTGCATTAGTTTTCATTTCTTTGGCTTCCCCCCCCCCCTCTGTTTTCACCTGGTGATCTGGCCAGTAACAAACCTCCTGTATTAGGCTCCATTCACGCCAATGTGTTTTTTCATGCTTTTTGAAGAAACGCAGGACATTATTTTTAAGGCTAGGTTCACACTATCGCATTTTCTAGTGTGGCTTGCGTTTTGCAGGAACGCAGTGGAAGCCATTTAACATGATTTCCTATGGGTAACGTTCACATATATGCGGTTCCTGCAGGTGCTTTTTTTTTTTTTTAGAAAGGGTCTGAGACTTCTTTCCCTGCAGCGTTTTGCGTTTATGGTCCAATAGACTTCAATGGGCCCGCAACCAAAACGCAAGTGCTGTGTGTCCTGCATTTTACCCGCACTTTTGCCCGCGTTTCTGCTGCGTTTTGCGGCCTATGTTTTTGACCATGCTTCATTTCAAACACCTCCCATTGAAAACAGACTTCCCATGCTGCTTTGTTACCCTCACAGGTATAAAAACGCAACATGCGCAGAAAGACGCATATGGAAAATGGACCAAGTGCAAACGGTATGGGTGTAGTGGAGCATCATGGGAAATGTAGTTCCAAAACATCTGGGGTGCCAAGGTTCGCCATCACCGACCTAACCTAACATGGGTTCCTATGGAAGACGTTTACATCAATGCATTTTTGTGCCTCTTTGCTTTTGGGAAAGGTCATGGACTTTTTTTAAAAGCAAAGTGGTGTTTTTTTTTTTTTGCATTTTTGGTTCAATGGACTTCAATGGAGAAGTGTCAGAAAAGCATGTAGTGCGTTTTAACTGTGTTTTGCCATGATTTTTCAGCGATTTGCATTTTGCGTCTTTTCATTTGCCCAACAACAAACTTGCCAAAAAAAAAAGCTTACAAAATGCAAAAAGGCAAATAGCACAGCAAAAAGCACTGCAGAAATGCTCAAAAGCAACATGCAAAGATTTGAATCGAGTGCCCCTACTCTGGATGAAGGAGCACATGAGGCACATTTGGACATCAGCATTGTCAGTCTGTAGCGGTAGTAAATGCTCATATTTTATTTTTACCTACATATAAGCTTATAATAAAGCTTGCCTGTAAGTAGAATGAATATCTCCTAAACATGCACCGTTTAGGAGATAGTCTTGCGGGCAGCAGCCGGTGGCATCACCGGGGCATGCGCTCTGAAGAAATGGCATACCTGTGCCGTCCCTTCAGAGCTGTATGCCGCGGCCAAGACTCCCGTGCGCAAGCGTGGCAAGTCATTGCAGCTCGGCCTGTCAAAAGGCCAGAGTCCACAAACCCAGAAGGAAGACCGGGTGAAGATGGAAGCCTCTGCAGCGGTGACAGCTTGCCACTGGAGGGCTTCCAGAAGCAGCCAAGAGTAAGGTGACCAGATTTTTTTTAAATGAAATCCGCGGACATATTTTTTTGACTGGTAATGGCGGCAATTAGCGACTCTTTGCCCGTCGCCCACCTGTCAAGTCTCCGGGCCCCGGCTACTCCTGGGTGGGGAGCGGAGGAAGATCACTCCGTCAGGGAAGGCAATAAGATGGCCAGGTGGCTGGCCGGGACTTGAGCCAAGGCAGAAGAACATGCGAGCAGGAGCAGAACGGGCATGCACCCAAAACTGAAGAAATATTCTCTCTGCTCCGACCAGCACATGATCATCAGAAAGGGGCAAAGATAATAAAAAAAATACACCCCCACCCCCTAAGCTAGTAGGAGCAGCATAGTGGGGGGGGGGGGGGGTGTAATTCTGATTTTTTCTTTTAATTCTGCACTGACTGTCTTTGAAATTGCCCCAGCCCCTGTTCAAATCCAAACCGGGGACAGACTTGGTTCAGGGACAGTTTCCTCAATCCGGGGACTGTCCCCGGAAACCGGGGATGTCTGGTCACCCTAGCCAAGAGACACATGGTAACTCTGGAGGAGATGCAGAGATCCACAGCTCAGGGGGGAGAATCTGTCCACAGGACAACTATTAGTCGTCTCTCCACAAATCTGCCCTTTATGGAAGAGTGGCAAGAAGAAAGACATTGGTGAAAGAAAGCCATAAGAAGTCCTGTTTGCAGTTTGTGAGAAGCCATGTGGGGGACACAGCAAACATGTGGAAGAAGGTGCTCTGGTCAGATGAGACCAAAATTGAACTTTTTGCCCTAAAAGCAAAACGCTATGTGTGGTGGAAAACTAACACTGCACATCACCCTGAACACACAATCCCCACTGTGAAACATGGTGGTGGGAGCATCATGTTGTGGGGATGCTTTTCTTCAGCAGGGACAGGGAAGCTGTCAGAGTTGATGGGAAGATGGATGGAGCCAAATACAGGACAATCTTAGAAGAAAACCTTTTAGAGTCTGCAAAAGTCTTGAGACTGGGGTGGAGGTTCACCTTCCAGCAGGGCCGCTGTTAGAAATCATAGGGCCCCATACAGCCTACCTGACGGGGCCCCATTGACCCCACCCACAACCCATCCTGGCTCCGCCCATAACCCCACCCCTGCCTCCACGCTGTCAGGGCAGGAGGCAGGAGCTGGAACATTTAACATTTACAGCGCCCCACCAATCATTACTGCATCTGAATGGGAGAGATGTCAGTGTTTTGACATCTGTGCCCATTCAGTTTGTGTCTTCATACGGAGCTTTCAATCAGGTCTGCATGAAAAAGGACCTAATTGCAAAGCTTGGGTGAAAGGTTATGAAAGGAGAGTGGTTTGGGGGTGGTAAAAATGCAGCTTGGCTATGTATTTTTACTGTCCCTTCCCCCATCACATGTGTAAAAGTAGCATCTCACTATGTGCTCATGGTCATTATCATTATGATGATCAGAGCACAGCAGGTGCTGTGTGGCTCTGTCAGTGTAACATAACTGTGTGATGCTGACTTTGTTATGGCTGTGCTGAGTTATAGTCTGTAACACACAGTACATTCATATATCAGGAAAGTCAGCACCACACAGTCATGTTACACTGACAGAGCCATACAGCACCTACTGTGCCCTGATCATCATAATGATAATAACCATGAGCACACAGAGTCTAGGGACTGCACATGCTACAATAGTGTGACCTGTCAGTGTGTGTGTGTGTGTGTGTGTGTGTGTGCAGGGGACTGCTTGCCTGTGCACCACTGCCATTGTCCAGATTACTCCTGCTGCTCTGTCTGTCTCAGCCGTCCCAGTGATAAGTCCCTCAAGCTGCAGCACTTACTGGATGAAGGGAGCCGTATAACAGTAATATCCATCCGCCGGAGAGGCATACAGTGAGCAGGAAGAACTTTAGTTTGTGCAGGTATACTGAGAACAACATGCGGCACAGCATTGTATCCCTGCACCCGAAAATAGAAAAAAAGTCCCTCTTCTGCTTTCACCTCCTGGGCCCCTCTGGTAACCTGATGGGGCCCAGGAAATGAATATATATTCCTTATATATGTTAGTAATCAAGTGGGTGCAGGTTAATATAGTTATTTTTTTTTTTTTTTGCTAGAAGTTAAAAGCTGCTCGGGCCCCCCCTGCTGGCCGGGCCCGGTACAACAGGGCTGGTTGTACTGCCCTATCAGCGGCCCTGCCTTCCAGCAGGACAACAACCCGAAACATACAGCCAGAGCTACAATGGAATGGTTTATATCAAAGCATATTCATGTGTTAGAATGACCCAGTCACAGTCCAGACCTGAATCCAATTGAGAATCTGTGGCAAGACTTGAGAATTGCTGTTCACAGACGCTCTCCATCCAATCTGACAGAGCTTGAGCTATTTTGTAAAGAAGAATGGACAAAAATGTCCCTCTCTAGATGTGCAAAGCTGGTAGAGACGTCCCCAAAAAGACTTGCAGCTGTAATTGCAGTGAAAGGAGGTTCTACAAAGTATTGACTCCGGGGGGCGCCATACAAATGTACCCCCCCACACTTTTCACATATTTATTTGTAAGAAATTTTGAAAATCATTTATCATTTCTCTTCTACTTGACAATTATGTGCCACTTTGTGTTGGTCTATCACATACAATCCCAATAAAATACATTTACGGTTTTGGTTGTAACATGACAAAATGTGGAATATTTCAAGAGGTATGAATACTTTTTCAAAGCACTGTACTGTAAACTGGAATTTTTATTAATACATTTTTTTATACTAGTAATGGCGGCAATCAGCAACTTATAGTGGGACTGCGATATTGCGGCGGACAATCTAACACTAACTGACACTTTTGTTGGAACCAGTGACACTAATACAGTGATCAGTGCTAAGCATATGCACTGTCACTGTACTGATGACACTGGCTGGGAAGGGGTTAAACATCTAGGGCAAACAAAGTGTTAAACGTGTGCCTAACCAGTGTTTATGAGTACACAGTGTGACTAATCTCAGCAGAAGTGGCGCATGCATGCCTCCTACCCATAAGTTTAGAATCACATATATAAGTATGCGGGGGTGGCCTGTCCATTAAGGGTGCACGGGCGCCGCCTCCCCTTTCCATCCCCGCCGCCTCCCCCTATTCATGCATCCAACTGCTTTCACAATACCGGGTGCATGAATTACAGCGGCAGGTTTTTTTTTTAAGCACTTGATTAGAGCCAGAGGCTCTAATAGGCTTCAAATTAGGATGGGATTCTGTGGCAGAGCATTGCGTTCGGAGCCCACCCAGGTGTGTTAGAATAGCGAATTAATATTTGCTATTTTAACACTGAATTGCTTTTCTGCCAATCAGCAAGCGCGGGTCTGATACCCATTTCCCCGATTGGCTGAAAGGACAGGCGATCCTATTGGATGCCTAGGAGGAGGAGGAGGAGGGAGATACACAGCGGAAGCCAACATAATGAACAGGAAATGAGGCGGAAAGAAAGCTGCCGCTACCCGGACATGCTTGATGCCCGCCCTGCTTCTTAGATGGGGCCTCTGATGTCCCAACCGTCCTGGTGGTGAGGGTTGCCGCCGACTGAGACCAACTGGGAGGGTGGAGGAGGGGTTTGTTTGCTGCTCCCCCCAAAAGGAAAAAAACACCAGCCACCACTGTATGTGCTTCTGATACAGAGGGTAGTAACGCAAACTGTATATAAATGTACAATGTAAGTCCATACAAGAGTCCTTTGAGCTGTGAAGCCCAGTCTTCGCCACCTGGTGAAGATAATTGTAAATGCACTCCATACAGCAATGGAGGTTTACAATTATGTTGGCAAAAATAAAAAAAATATGCAATAGGCAGTGGCAAAAAAAGGACCATAAAATCGTAAGAATGATAACTAATAATACATATATACATATATAATCTCCCAATGCAATAATCAATTAAAAACAATTAAAAAACATTGAATATGGAGCCACACATGGATGAAAGTGTGTTGGGGTGGCACAGTGGAGTAGTGGTTAGCACTCTCACCTAGCAGTAAAAAAGGGTCACTGGTTCAAATCCCAACCACAACACTACCTGCCTGGAGTTTGCATGTTCTCCCTGTGCATGCATGGGTTTCCTCTGGGCACTCTGGTTTCCTCCCACAAGAAGAAAGGCATGCAGGTAGGTTAATTGGCTACTGTCCAAAATTCTCCCTAGTATATGACCTTGGATTCTGGGCTCCTTGAGGGTAGGGATTGATGTGAGTGTGCAATGTACAGGGATGGGGACAATTGTAGACACTCACTCAGGTTGAACTGGATGGACTGGTGTCTTTATTCAACCTTACTAAGTATGACAATAGGCACTTTAAAACAAACAACCAATAATATCCATATACTAGGAGATAATAAGTAAAGGAGAAATTAACATTAATAAAGAAAATATTAGTAATTGGAATTGTTGATGTCTCCACCAGGTGGCGATACCACGAGGCACATAAAAAGGGCTGTTCACAGCCTAATCTGATTAGCTTGAAAAAGGAGCGTGCACTGTCACCATCTCTCCACTGAGCCCTCTCTGAAACGCGTCGTATCATGTCCGTGACGTCACCCCGCCACGTGCTGCATTCCAGCCCTCTCCTGAGACCTGCTGACTGCGTTCCAGACCTCGTTCTGGTTCCCACCTGAGAGCCGGAAGATTCCTGGTGCACCCGGCTTTATTTCACACGGCTCCATAGGAAGAGTTTAGTGCTGCCAGCTGCAACGGAGACTGGCGCTCTCACTGGACTTCATCCTGCCTCTATAAAGATACGTCTATGTGACCTATTTAATACACTTTGTTTATTAAATCTATACAGTTTCACTCAAGTGGCGCCTGTTTTTTCTGTTTCCTCTTTCAGTATGTGATTCTGCACAGAGCTGCAGCCCTGTAGCAGTAAAGCTGCTATAGGGCGGTCGGCAACTGAATATTAAATCTGTGAATTTATCTGTTTGCTTGGAGTTGATCTCCAGATCAGGAAGACGTTCGTGGATGCGGAGGTGAAAAGAGGACACACTGCTCATCAACACAATCATGGTTAAAGCCGTGAAAGTCTAGTGTCCCTCCATTCCCTGTTACTGATGTGCATTATAATGTAAGTAGACAGCAGCACAGAATTAATTTATCCTCATGACAAATGCTAACAAGAATGGAAGATGTAGGTTCAGTGCTAGCAATAAGGAAGAAGTGGCGTGATGGAGTGGTTGGGGCTCAGAGGAATTCTCACACCTTTTTATCTCTTTATAGTCCTGTACCCCTGCATGGCACGATTTGGAAATGAAAGGAAATGCCTTAAAATACTTTTACCTTCAGAGAAAATCCTGCTTCCTGCCACCCTGCTTCAGTGCTCTGTGCTGGCGGAGCTGAGTAGTGGCCACACCCCTCAGCATCATTTTCTTCCCCCAGACTTGCAGAGAAAGGAAAGGGGCGTGTCTGACCACTGACCAGTCATTTGCTGAGTGCTGGGTTCATACTGCATATTTAGAAACTCCACACAGCTGCTGTAACAGAAAAGGGAGGTAAGACTATGAAATGGAGGCTGTTAGCGCAATGTCATAGTTAAATAGTTATTGAGGTTGAATAAAGACACAAGTCCATCCAGTTCAACCTGAGTGTGGCTGAATGTCTACAAATTATTCCTATTTATTCAAGCTACCCATATTGATGCAGCGCTCCACAAATACATCACACACTCCCATCGGTCCCTACTGTAGCGGCGACACTTTGGACAAGGTGTCTGCCATGTACAAATTTAGTTTTTTTTCCTCAAAACAGTAAAGGGGTTCTGAGGGCTGATTATGTAGGTTTAACTTTGGCATCAGTTAGGCTGGGCTGTGTAATGCCCCGTACACACGAGAGGACTTAATTCCGACAGACCTCCAAAGGAGTTCCGCCGGAGTTCCGACGGAGTTCTGGCGGACTTTTCGACCGAACGGACTTGGACACACACCATCACACCAAACTCCGACGGAGTCGAACGTGATGACGTACGACTGGATTCGAATAAGGAAGTTCATAGCCAGTAGCCAATAGCTGCCCTAGCGTCGGTTTTAGTCCGTCGGAGTAGCATACACACGAGCGGATTTTTCTAAGGGGACCGGGTCCGGCGGAGTTCCGTCGGGAAAATTTGAAGCATGCTTCATTTCTAAAGTCCGTCAGACTTTAGCGAAGCTAAAGTCCGTTGCAGCCCACACACGATCGGATAGTCTGACGGACTCAGTCCGTCGGACTTTGGATGTCGAAAAGTCCGCTCGTGTGTACGCGGCCTTAGAGTTCTGCCTGGTCATGCGTACAGTTAGGTGCACATGACAGGCCCAGAACCAGGCCTGGTTGGGCGTTTTAGGTATCAGCGTTCCCCGGAGCCAATCAGTGGGTGCGTCTGGCCCCGTTGAGGAGTCTGGGGAAGGGCACATAAAGCGGGAGTAAACCATTTTTTTTCTACCTGCAAAGGAAAAGGCATAATGAGCTAGTATGCACCGCATGCTAGCTCATTATGAAATACTTACCTTAGAACGAGGCCCCGACATCTGGTCCGGGTATCGTGGCTCCGGCGCTGTGAGTGGCCGGAGCCACGATATCGTCACTCCCGCGCGTGCGCGCGGGAGATTTCTTCCCGGCAGCGTCTGTAGTCGGCCGGGCTTTCAGCCGGGAATCCCCTGTGCGCATGCGCCGCTGCAGTCAGCGGCACATTGCAAGGGGAATATCTCCTAAACCGTACAGGTTTAGGAGATTTTTTTTTACCTACAGGTAAGCCTTATTATAGGCTTTCCTGTAGGTAAAAGTCCCAAAAAAGGCTATACAACCACTTTAAGATGTGGAAGTCACGTGTTCAGGGTTCGTTCGTGAGGCCATAGCTGCCTGTTCTTGGAGCTGGACTGGGTAGCCCCACGAGGGGTCCCGGTCGTGGGAGCATGTGCCGCCCCGCAACATGGTCGTGTGACTAGCCCCATTAGATCCGCCTGGTCTGGGGTAAGGATCCATCTGTTCCCGAGTCTCAAAACCAGCTGGTCCGAGGCGCAGTAACTAAGGGAGGATTCAAGGCGTCCAGGTGTGCTCTCAACTTGAAGGGGCACCGCAGCTCATGTAAACGATCGGGGGAGGACTCTTCGGAGGAGGACCAACAAGCTGGCATCCCAAGAAGTGCCTGGTTGCTGGGTTGTCAAGGACACTAACGAATTCACGCTTTTCCAATACTGCCAAGGAGACAGAGAACGTTCCAGGTACTGAGGAAAGGTTCCTGTTCATTTTCGGTTGAAAGCTTTATTCAAGGTCAGAGACTTTGTAAATTCTGGATCAAAGTGCTGACTGCCATAATTTCTGGCTAGAGATTTGTTCAGCCTTTAAACGCCCAGCTGCGAGTGGCTACTCTTTGGGTTGTATTAGAGACTTTCTGGTGATTAGCAGTTCAAGGTGCCTGAGTTTATTCCCCCTTGCCCTCTGTTCCCATAAGAGACTGTGTTTGCTGGATGTTACCCCTGCATATATAAACCTTTCTAAAGGACTTTTATGGTGTCAGCATCCAAAGTTGTTGGGTACTAACCCTGGGAACCCCTAGACGTGGAAGAACAAGCTAAGCGGAGGTAACCGGTACGTCCAAAAGTCAAGGGCGCTCTATTGAGGGTTATGGCCGCTACACTACCTTCAAGGGGCTCACAATCCAAGGTTCCCAACTCACATTCATATACTAGGCAGGGGCGTACTAAGTGGGGGGGCGGGCCGCCCCGGGTGCCACACACTGGGGGGGTGTCAGGCCAGCGCCCCCCCCCCCACAACTGAAGTGTCAGACAGCGCCGTGCCTCGGGTTCGCAGCCCACACAGAGAGAGCCCGAGGCACTGGCAGTGGGCGGCATTGCAGGGGGGGGGGGGTGCGAGCAGCACCCGAGTGGAGTGACATCAGCCGGCTCAGTGACCCGGCACAATAATCCCCTTCTCTCTGTGGTCGCATCGCGTGGCCGTTCTGATCAGTCTCGGGCAGCGGCTGTCACTCACAGACGAGCAGAGTGAAGCCGCCTCCCCCTCCTCTATGCACAGCACTGTGTAGACAAGGAGGGGGAGGCGGCTTCACTCTGCTCGGCTGTGAGTGACAGCCGCTGCCCGAGACTGATCAGAACGGCGCAACGTGAGTCACGCGACCACAGAGAGAAGGGGATTATTGCGCCGGGTCTGCGCTATAGGGTGGAGGAGTCTGTACTGTAGGAGGGTCTGCACTGTAGGGGAGGATTCTGTACTGTAGGGGGGTCTACACTGTAGATGGGGGTCTGTATGGTAGGGAGGGGGGTCTGCACTGTAGGGGATCTGTGTAACATGCAGAGGGTCCAGAACTGTGAGGGGCTGTGTAATGTAAAGGGGTGCAGGGTGCTGTGTAATGTAAAGGGGTCCAGAGGTACAAGAGCTGTGTAATGTAAAGGGGTCCAGAGGTTCAGGGTGCTGTGTAATGTAAAGGGGTCCTTAGGTGCAAGGTCCTCTCTAATGTAAAGGGGTCCAGAGGTGCAGGCTGCTGTGTAATGTAAAGAGGTCCTTAGGCGCAAGGTCCTGTGTAATGTAAAGGGGTCCAGAGGTGCAGGGCGCTGTGTAATGTAAAGGGGTCAGGAGGTTCAGGGTGCTATGTTATGTAAAGGGGTCCAGAGGTACAAGAGCTGTGTAATGTAAAGGGGTCCAGAGGTGCAGGCTGCTGTGTAATGTAAAGAGGTCCTTAGGTGCAAGGTCCTGTGTAATGTAAAGGGGTCCAGAGGTACAGGGTGCTGTGTAATGTAAAGGGGTCCAGAGGTGCAGGGCGCTGTGTAATGTAAAGGGGTCAGGAGGTTCAGGGTGCTATGTTATGTAAAGGGGTCCAGAGGTACAAGAGCTGTGTAATGTAAAGGGGTCCAGAGGTGCAGGCTGCTGTGTAATGTAAAGGGATCCAGAGGTGCAGGCTGCTGTGTAATGTAAAGGGGTCCTGAGGTGTAGGCTGCTGTGTAATGTAAAGGGGTCCAGAGGTGTAGGCTGCTGTGTAATGTAAAGAGGTCCTTAGGTGCAAGGTCCTGTGTAATGTAAAGGGGTCCAGAGGTGCAGTTGTGGAGAGGGGGGTACACAGTAGTGACAAAAAGATATTGAAGGATGCAGAGGTATGCAGGGGACACGGTGGGTGTTTTTACATTTTATGGTGGGGGGGGGGGGGGGTGCCAGATATAGGATCCGCCCCGGGTCCCAAATGCTCTAGGTACGCCCCTGATACTAGGGCCAATTTTGGACAGAAGCCAATTAACCTACCAGCATATATAGTTACATAGTTACATAGTTAGTCAGGTTGAAAAAAGACACAAGACTTTTTTTCTTGTGACTTTATCTTCTAAGATACCTAACCTTCATGCAAATTTTTCCTTTTGGCTATATATATAAGCATAGCTAGTAGATATGGGCCAAACACCCCCACCCCCCTCCCGATTAGTTTTGCGTCAGAACTCTCGAACATAGCAAAAGTTCAGACCTGAACCGCAAATCCCTATTAAAGTCTATGGGACCTGGACGAGAAAAATCAATAGTCCCCATTTTGAAGGTTTATATGCAAGTTATTGGCCATAAAAAGAGTATGGGGACCTGGGTACTGCCCTGGGGATATGAATCAATGCAAAAAAAAAACTTAAAAATATCATTTTTAAAGGAGCAGTGATTTTAATGATACCTAAAGTAAAACAATAAAAATTAAAAAAGTCTTTTAATATTGTGCCTGGGGGGGTCCCCTTATGCAGCGTACACACGATCGGACATTCCGGCAGAAAAGGTCAGACGGTCTTCCCGACGGACTTTCGACAGAGTTATGATGAACTTTCGAAGGAACGGACTTGCCTACACACGAACGGACTAACGTCCGTTCAAAAGTCCATTCATTTTGAACGTGATGACGTACGACGGGACTAGAAAAGGAAGTTCAATATCCAGTAGCCAATAGCTGCCCTTGCGTCGCATTTGAAAAATGTTCTATTTCTAGGGTTGTCTGATTTTTTTTTAAAGAAAAACAATCAGACTATCCCACAAATGATCCGACTATCCGACGGAATGATTCCTTCGGACCTAGTCTGCTGGAAAGTCCGGTCGTGTGTACGCGGCATAAATCTGCCTATAAAGTGGCATATCTGTACTGTGTAGAGAACCTGCTGCAGCAAAACTGATAATTAGTAAACAAAAAACGACATTTAGCCTAGGTTCACACTGAAGCGATTTGGCGTGCAACTTGACACATATAAAACTAAAATTCCATGCTTAGGTATAAATATAGCTGCAGCCTCCCCAAACAAAGACTCTACTAAGTGGTGTCTCAAAGAAAATAATGAAAAAACAGGGATGTTGGCGCTGCTAATAATGAGTATAATTATATATCACCCAAACACAGTAAGATTGTGCGACAGTATATATGAATAAATTATGAACCACCAAGAATCTATAAAACTCTGATGGGTTTCAAATGAATATGTTATCTGTTCAAAAAAAAATTAAAATAAAAGTTCAAATCCCTAAACGGTATAAATGGATCCTATTGGTAAGTGGAAGCACTTTCTAACTACATCAAATATGATACATCATCATGGAGTGGACAAATAATAATAATTAGTAATGAGTGAATATCTAGTTGCAAGATGAATAAAGTGACAAGTGGAGATAATTAATAAAAAATAAATATATCTTAATGATAATAAAAACCTGTGATTAAAAAAGACGTCTAGTGACGAAACGCATAAGGCGGGTCTTGGTACATGTCATTGGGGATGAGCCGAACACCCCCCAGTTCGTTTTGCAGCAGAACATGCCAACTGACAAAAAGTTTGTGCGAGCACGCGAACACCGTTAAGTCTATGGGACCTGAACCCGAAAAATAAAATGTGCTAACTTTAAAGGTTAATATGCAAGTTATTGTCATAAAAAGTGTTTGGGGACCCGGGTCCTGCCCCAAGGGACATGTATCAAAGCAAAAAAAAGTTTTAAAAACTGCAGGTTTTCAGGAGCAGTGATTTTAATAATGCTTAAAGTGAAACAATTAAAGTACTCCTTTAGATATTGTGCCGGGGGGTGACTTTAGTATGCCTGTAAAGTGGCACATTTTTCCCATGTTTAGAACAGTCCCTGCAGCAACATGACATTTCTAAAGGAATAAAAGCCATTTAAAACTGCTTGCAGCTGTAATGTAAAAGTCTGGTCTTGGCAATATAGATGATAATCATTGAGAAAAACAGCATGTCCCCCCCCCCCCAGCCCATTACCAGGCCCTTTGGGTCTGGTATGGATGTCAATGGGAACCCCCACACCAAAATTTTTTTTTTAAAAGGCGCTGGGCCCCCAGGCCCTATATACTCTGGACAGCATTATACAGGCGGTCCCCGGGTTACAAACAAGATAGGGACTGTAGGTTTGTTGAATCTGTTTGTAATTTGGAACAGATACATTTTTTAAGTGTAGCTCCAGCAAAATAATCTATTTTTAAGCTTTTTGCATAACATAGGGAAGGGTTATCACCCCTGTAACATTTGTTTTGCTGTCTGTGCCCCTGTTCAGAAGATTTCACTTCACTTGCTGTCCCAATGACAATTGGATTTTGAATTTTTTTTTTTTTTAGGGAAACAAGGATTGGTGATAAAGCATTAGTGGAGGAGACACCTTTTTCCCATATTAACTCTTACAGGAGAAAATTTCCCTTCCTAGGGGTAGATTTCCTCTCACTTCCTGTTGTCTCCCTCGATTTGTGAGCAGGAGTCGTTTGAAAGTCGGATGTTTGAAAATAGGGGACCGCCTGTATATACTATACAGCCTGTCCTATGTACTCTGTGGAAGATTGGGCCTTAGGTGTTGGTGGTACCAGAACACTGTAAGCCCTCACAGTTACTCTTGGTGGGTGCAGAAACGGGCCCTAATGTGAAATATTAGATCAAAAATTGTAATTACACACCCCTGTAAAACAGGGGCAGAAAAATGTGGCCTTAGGCAGTGGTGGAATGGGCCCTGCTTTGAAATATTAGATACAATTTTTTAATTATGCGCCCCTGTTAAACAGGGACAGAAAAATTGGGCCTTAGGCAGTGCTGGTGGTGCCACAAAACTGCAGCCCCTCACAGATACTCTTGTTGAGCACAGGAACGAGCCCTGCTGTGAAATATTTGATCAAAAATTGTAATTACCCACCCCTGTTAAACAGGGGCAGAAAAAGTCTGCCTTAGGCAGTGGTGGTGGTGCCCTGAACCAAAAATATTCTTAGAAGCTATAATCATGAAGATTGAGGAAGAATAGGATAGTCACTCAGCATAATAGGATAGTCACTTAGCATAGGCAGTCTTCAAGGGATCCCGCATACATAGAAAGATCAATCGGTTACATTGGCAGGTGGTTGGCAGCTGGTGATCCAAGACTGATTCATTTTTATGAATGTGAGCCGATCACCAGAGTCTGTGGACAGGCACACTCTGCGATCAGTTACAAAGCCTCCAGCAGCACTGAATGTGCGATCAGAAAGAACGATAGATGCAGGACAGGCCAGTAGCTCAATTGCATATTGAGCAAGCTCTGGCCAGTCGTCCATCCTCAAGACCCAGTAACCCAGTGAATGTTCTGTTGGAAAGGTCTCCAAGTCTGATCTTGCCCCTAGATATTCCTGCACCATGTAATTCAGACTCTATCGATGGTTGCTGGAACTGATCATATATCAAACCAAAGTGTAGCGCTTAACAAAGTTATGAATAGTCTAGTTAGTGCATCATCATACAGTTTAACCAAAACACCTTAAGTGTGACAATTCTTGAAAACTTGCATAGAAATAAAAAATACAGTCCAAACGAATAAAAATAAATTTAAAAGTCTCTATGTGAGAAGTTGATCCAGTCCAAACGTGAAATACAGGTCACCATCCACCTTCTTAAATGAGACTAGCATGCAGGCACCCTGTGATGTTCCCGTCACCTTTAGAATTAAAGGCTTACCGGATAGTATGGATCCAAACGAATCTATATTCGAAGGATCATACAAGCTTATGACTTAGAAGCCAAAATTTGCAGGTGTAGATTTTCAAGGAAGTGTCAACTCAGACTCCTCATAAAGTTGTCCCAACTAGTTGTTAAATCCACATCAGTATACTCCAGCTCAAAATGTTGAACTCATACAAAGGAAAAATAAGGAGCCACAATAGTGTAAATCCGTTTAAAAGAAAAAAAAATTTAATAAAAAAGTAATGAACTCACATGTAACCAAAGAAATCAAGCGCTTAATCCATAAAAACAGTGCTACAGCAATAGTCCCGACGCGTTTCGTCCTCTACAGACGTCATCTGGGGTAGCACTACACTGTAGCATCATCACTTATATAGCAAACAGTCAATTTGGGCGAGAATTCCATCTGCCTGTGTCACCGCGTGTCATTTCCGGTTTAAGATGGCGCCCGGCGTGCGTTCCACGCCTCATTACAATGTTACAGCATGTATCAGCAGACAGACCATGCCCAAACATGTGTAAAATAAACCAATAAATGAAAACTAGGTTGGCCCAAACATTAGAAACATACCCAACGTAAAAATTAGCCAGACGTTGTGATTTATTCCACTCTGTAATACCGTTAGTAGTGTTTCCGGGTCATGATTAAACGCATAAGGGGCATGGGTACGGATCCAATCATTATCATACCCAGCCACCTATGCCGACAAAGCCACACCCACCACAGGGAGGCACCAACACAGTGGGCGTGTCGTACATAAAGAGCACTGATGCCTCCGTCAAGCGGCGATGGAACGCACCGCGTACCGGAAGCACCAGCACCACACACACGTCCGGCGCAAGGGGCGGCGTAAGAGGAAATACGTCACAACCCATCGGAGAGCGTCGAGCATCGGAAGTGACGTGAACGGAAGGTACATCACATCCGGCCAGGATGTATCCGACAACAGGAAGTGATCTAATGAAAATACATCATCTCCGGTGTCACGTGGGACATATGTAAACATACGCCGGACCATACATCCTAGAGGGGATGTACATTTAAGTACACCCATACTAATAAGTATGGGATGGGAACGATTATGTATATGTAATGAAAAGATGTTTTTAAACAATCTTTATACAAAATATATATCAGCACCGACACAACACATGCCCGGACATGCACTGTGACAAGTACTGATAGCACCTAAGGCAGATAGAATTCTGTCCCAAGACCGATATTATTAGTATAACATAAACAGCAATAATAGAAAGGCTGCCGCTTACATAAAAATCAAAAAATCAAAAAATGTTAAAACAGATAAACAAATTAAAATAAAGCACTAAAATAAAATATTATCAATGTGCATATTAACCATTATTAATGAAGGCATTAATATCCCATTCTATGTTCAAACCAAATGGCGAGTAAGAACGAATCAAATATATCCAGTAGGTTTCTAATCTGGAAACACCCCGAGTCATAGCACCCCCCCTCCACGGAGGTGTATATTTGTCAATAGCTAAAAATTGGGTACCTGTTGGGTCACTGTTATGATGTTCCCTATAGTGTCTCGGGACAGTGTGTTTAGAGACCTTACTCTTTATTAAGGCTATGTGTTCCCCCACTCTAATCGCAAACGTCCTTGTCGTCCTCCCCACATATTGTTTACCACACGGGCAAGTGATCAAATATACTACATACCGGGTACTACAGGTACAAAATGATTTTATAGTATGTGTTCTATTAGTTGTTGTTGATACAAACTCAGTTGTTTTATGTCTCCCAGCTATATTAAACTGACATACCACACATTTTTTGCAAGGATAAAAACCTGTTAGATTGTGAAAAAATGATGGACGACAGGGAGGGTTAATGACATTGGGAGCAATGAAGTTCCGTAGAGAGGGTGCTCCCCTAAAAAGTACTTTCGCCCGTTCAGGTAACTTTAAATTGAGGACTGGATCACTTCTTAATACGTCCCAATGTTTATTAATGATGGTCTTGATTTGTTTATGCTGTACCGAAAAGGATGTAAGCATAGACCACCTATAAGTGTCCACAGGATCGTGACGGGCTTTCTCAATCACTAGGCTCTCCCTATTAGTGTTAATAACCTTCTGTATCTCTACATCAAGAACCATAGCATCATATCCCTTGTCTTCAAATTTTTGTTTTAGGATTCCTGCCTGTGTCCTAAACGTATCAAGGTCCGTGCAATTCCTACGCAATCGTAGAAACTGACTGCGTGGTATCGAACTCAACCATGATCTATGGTGGCAGCTGTCAAGGGGAATAAAACTATTCCTATCAGTCGGTTTGAAATGCGTTTTGAACACAAATTTATTGTCTACTAATTCGATCTCTAAATCAAGAAAATTTATCCTAGAAAGGCTCATTTCAAATGACAGAGAAATCCCCCTGTCGTTATTGTTCAAATTCTTAAAGAATTCAGTCAATGAATCAAATGAGCCATTCCATAGGAGGAGGATGTCGTCTATATACCTGGCCCACAGGACCAAAGAGGGGTTCCCCTGGGCATAGACGACATCCTCCTCCCACTTAGCCATGAATAAATTAGCAAGACTGGGGGCAAATTTGGCCCCCATTGCTACACCCCGTTGTTGTAAATAATACTTGTTGTTAAACCAAAAATAGTTATGTTCCATGGCAAATTCTAAAAGTTCTATGAGGTAATCACATTGGAATGATGCCAAAGAGTCCTCGCGATCTAAAAAGTATCGGACAGCATCTATACCCATTCCCTGAGGTATGCAAGTATAAAGGGACGCTACGTCAGCTGTAGCTATAATACATTGCTCATGAAGCACTAAACTTTCAAGTCTCCTGATTGTAGCACCCGTATCTTTAAGATAAGATGGGGTTTTTTTAACAAGGGGTTGCAAATAAAAATCTATATAACGGCCTATACGTGAAGTGACCGAATTTATGCCACTCACTATGGGCCTACCAGGAGGGCTCACCAGATCTTTGTGGATCTTCGGTAAGTAATAGATTACAGGAATTGAGGGGGAAATGGGAACCAAAAAGTTTTTTTCTTTATTGTTCAATATTTTTTGATCATAGCCTTTATTAATAAGATCTTTAAGTTGTTTTTTGTATATAATCGTAGGATTGTTGGGGAGTTGTTTATAGGTACCTGGCTCACCCAAGATCCTATGCATTTCAGCTTCGTATTTATCCCTGTCTAAAATCACAATACCCCCCCCCTTATCAGCTGGACGTATAACTACGTCTTTTTGCTCGCATAAGGACTTAAAACCGTTTGTTGAAAAAGTGGTTCTATTATTACACTTCGTAGGGAGTTTGTCAAGATCTCTTAGTACTAAGTCCTTAAATATTTTTACAGCTGGTACAGAGGGTACAGGGGGTATAAATAAAGATGGGTTAGCCAACCCAGAGTGTACAGTTCCCGAAGTGGCCGCTAGATAATCCGTTCTGAACGGGTTGGTTATCAAATACCGTTGAATGTTAATCTTTCTGATAAATTTATGTATATCAATGAAAGTATTGAATTTGTTAAGTCGTTTAGGGGGTGCGTATTTCAAGCCCTTGTCCAATACTGATAATTCAGCACTGGAGAAGGATTTCTTGCTTAAATTAAACACACCTTGTCCCACTAAACCCGCCTTCTTTTTCCTCCTCTGTAATCGCTCTCCCCCTCTACACCCTCTCTTGGGTCTTGATCCCTTTTTCGAATATGCGGATCCTCGCGAAAAACCTGGTTCCTATAATTAGTATTAGGTGGATTATAACCAGATGGAATATAGGTATTATTCCCATTGTCTGAATCTCCTATTTCTCCCAATGGAGAAAATCTGTTATAAGTAGAAACGGGAGCCGCATTGTAATATTGGGGTCCACTATAATGAGGGTTAGATGGAGCATTATAGTAAGAGTTAAGAGGAGCGTGTCTAGGTGATGGAGAATAATAGGGAGAGCCATTATACTCTCTAAATGGGTGAGCATCATAATTATATGATCGTCCTCTATTAGAACCTCTACCCCCTCTTTTTCCTCGACTATTACCTCTTCCTCTGTGAGGATTATTAGGGGTGTGTGGAGTGTAATGATGCACTCTTTGCTGAGAGGAGGGTGGACCATCATACACCCTACTCTGTGCAGCCTCACTATAAGACATAGGAGGCAAAGCAACCCTCTGTGGGGCAGTGGAACCTCCAGATTGGGAACCACTCATGGGTTGTGTATCAGTGGCGGATGTGTTCTGAACCAATTTCTGCCAGCCAAAAACAGTACCCATCTTGTAGTCATTAACATCTCTGGAGTATTTTTTCTGTTTCTTATATTTTTGTTCTCTATCCTCTTTTTCCAGATGGTTCAACAAATTGGCAGAGAGAGAATTGTATTCAGGGGTGTCTTTATATGACATTAATTTATCCTTAATTTCCTTAATTTCTTTATCGAGTAGGGCCATTTTACTGCTCTTCCTTGCAATCAGGAAACCCAACAAATTGGTTCCAGCCTCATTAAAGAACTTGAACCAGGTGTCTAGGTCTACTTCACCTTGTTGGGGATTTACATCCCACCTTAAGCTTCTGGGGACCATATGTTCTGCAATGTAATGCTGTAAGAACACAAGGTCCCATTGTAGGTGAAGTTCGGATGTCATAATATTTTTAAGTCTCATGAACATCCCTCCCACCTCGGTGTTATTACCAGTTGCCACGAAAACACCATCAGTATTAACTTTGTGCGAAGCACGGTATTCAAACACATCCATATCTACAGTGACGTATATGAAAAAGGATTGCTGCAATGTGTATATCCAAACAATATATAGACCAAAAAACTTTCCCTGTGACACTGCGCTATCCAAAAAAGAAAGAAAGCTGCTAACACAATCACAAGGATAAAACAGTGAATAATAAAACAAATATCAAACCAAAGTGTAGCGCTTAACAAAGTTATGAATAGTCTAGTTAGTGCATCATCATACAGTTTAACCAAAACACCTTAAGTGTGACAATTCTTGAAAACTTGCATAGAAATAAAAAATACAGTCCAAACGAATAAAAATAAATTTAAAAGTCTCTATGTGAGAAGTTGATCCAGTCCAAACGTGAAATACAGGTCACCATCCACCTTCTTAAATGAGACTAGCATGCAGGCACCCTGTGATGTTCCCGTCACCTTTAGAATTAAAGGCTTACCGGATAGTATGGATCCAAACGAATCTATATTCGAAGGATCATACAAGCTTATGACTTAGAAGCCAAAATTTGCAGGTGTAGATTTTCAAGGAAGTGTCAACTCAGACTCCTCATAAAGTTGTCCCAACTAGTTGTTAAATCCACATCAGTATACTCCAGCTCAAAATGTTGAACTCATACAAAGGAAAAATAAGGAGCCACAATAGTGTAAATCCGTTTAAAAGAAAAAAAAAATTTAATAAAAAAGTAATGAACTCACATGTAACCAAAGAAATCAAGCGCTTAATCCATAAAAACAGTGCTACAGCAATAGTCCCGACGCGTTTCGTCCTCTACAGACGTCATCTGGGGTAGCACTACACTGTAGCATCATCACTTATATAGCAAACAGTCAATTTGGGCGAGAATTCCATCTGCCTGTGTCACCGCGTGTCATTTCCGGTTTAAGATGGCGCCCGGCGTGCGTTCCACGCCTCATTACAATGTTACAGCATGTATCAGCAGACAGACCATGCCCAAACATGTGTAAAATAAACCAATAAATGAAAACTAGGTTGGCCCAAACATTAGAAACATACCCAACGTAAAAATTAGCCAGACGTTGTGATTTATTCCACTCTGTAATACCGTTAGTAGTGTTTCCGGGTCATGATTAAACGCATAAGGGGCATGGGTACGGATCCAATCATTATCATACCCAGCCACCTATGCCGACAAAGCCACACCCACCACAGGGAGGCACCAACACAGTGGGCGTGTCGTACATAAAGAGCACTGATGCCTCCGTCAAGCGGCGATGGAACGCACCGCGTACCGGAAGCACCAGCACCACACACACGTCCGGCGCAAGGGGCGGCGTAAGAGGAAATACGTCACAACCCATCGGAGAGCGTCGAGCATCGGAAGTGACGTGAACGGAAGGTACATCACATCCGGCCAGGATGTATCCGACAACAGGAAGTGATCTAATGAAAATACATCATCTCCGGTGTCACGTGGGACATATGTAAACATACGCCGGACCATACATCCTAGAGGGGATGTACATTTAAGTACACCCATACTAATAAGTATGGGATGGGAACGATTATGTATATGTAATGAAAAGATGTTTTTAAACAATCTTTATACAAAATATATATCAGCACCGACACAACACATGCCCGGACATGCACTGTGACAAGTACTGATAGCACCTAAGGCAGATAGAATTCTGTCCCAAGACCGATATTATTAGTATAACATAAACAGCAATAATAGAAAGGCTGCCGCTTACATAAAAATCAAAAAATCAAAAAATGTTAAAACAGATAAACAAATTAAAATAAAGCACTAAAATAAAATATTATCAATGTGCATATTAACCATTATTAATGAAGGCATTAATATCCCATTCTATGTTCAAACCAAATGGCGAGTAAGAACGAATCAAATATATCCAGTAGGTTTCTAATCTGGAAACACCCCGAGTCATAGCACCCCCCCTCCACGGAGGTGTATATTTGTCAATAGCTAAAAATTGGGTACCTGTTGGGTCACTGTTATGATGTTCCCTATAGTGTCTCGGGACAGTGTGTTTAGAGACCTTACTCTTTATTAAGGCTATGTGTTCCCCCACTCTAATCGCAAACGTCCTTGTCGTCCTCCCCACATATTGTTTACCACACGGGCAAGTGATCAAATATACTACATACCGGGTACTACAGGTACAAAATGATTTTATAGTATGTGTTCTATTAGTTGTTGTTGATACAAACTCAGTTGTTTTATGTCTCCCAGCTATATTAAACTGACATACCACACATTTTTTGCAAGGATAAAAACCTGTTAGATTGTGAAATGTACTTAAATGTACATCCCCTCTAGGATGTATGGTCCGGCGTATGTTTACATATGTCCCACGTGACACCGGAGATGATGTATTTTCATTAGATCACTTCCTGTTGTCGGATACATCCTGGCCGGATGTGATGTACCTTCCGTTCACGTCACTTCCGATGCTCGACGCTCTCCGATGGGTTGTGACGTATTTCCTCTTACGCCGCCCCTTGCGCCGGACGTGTGTGTGGTGCTGGTGCTTCCGGTACGCGGTGCGTTCCATCGCCGCTTGACGGAGGCATCAGTGCTCTTTATGTACGACACGCCCACTGTGTTGGTGCCTCCCTGTGGTGGGTGTGGCTTTGTCGGCATAGGTGGCTGGGTATGATAATGATTGGATCCGTACCCATGCCCCTTATGCGTTTAATCATGACCCGGAAACACTACTAACGGTATTACAGAGTGGAATAAATCACAACGTCTGGCTAATTTTTACGTTGGGTATGTTTCTAATGTTTGGGCCAACCTAGTTTTCATTTATTGGTTTATTTTACACATGTTTGGGCATGGTCTGTCTGCTGATACATGCTGTAACATTGTAATGAGGCGTGGAACGCACGCCGGGCGCCATCTTAAACCGGAAATGACACGCGGTGACACAGGCAGATGGAATTCTCGCCCAAATTGACTGTTTGCTATATAAGTGATGATGCTACAGTGTAGTGCTACCCCAGATGACGTCTGTAGAGGACGAAACGCGTCGGGACTATTGCTGTAGCACTGTTTTTATGGATTAAGCGCTTGATTTCTTTGGTTACATGTGAGTTCATTACTTTTTTATTAAATTTTTTTTTCTTTTAAACGGATTTACACTATTGTGGCTCCTTATTTTTCCTTTGTATGAGTTCAACATTTTGAGCTGGAGTATACTGATGTGGATTTAACAACTAGTTGGGACAACTTTATGAGGAGTCTGAGTTGACACTTCCTTGAAAATCTACACCTGCAAATTTTGGCTTCTAAGTCATAAGCTTGTATGATCCTTCGAATATAGATTCGTTTGGATCCATACTATCCGGTAAGCCTTTAATTCTAAAGGTGACGGGAACATCACAGGGTGCCTGCATGCTAGTCTCATTTAAGAAGGTGGATGGTGACCTGTATTTCACGTTTGGACTGGATCAACTTCTCACATAGAGACTTTTAAATTTATTTTTATTCGTTTGGACTGTATTTTTTATTTCTATGCAAGTTTTCAAGAATTGTCACACTTAAGGTGTTTTGGTTAAACTGTATGATGATGCACTAACTAGACTATTCATAACTTTGTTAAGCGCTACACTTTGGTTTGATATTTGTTTTATTATTCACTGTTTTATCCTTGTGATTGTGTTAGCAGCTTTCTTTCTTTTTTGGATAGCGCAGTGTCACAGGGAAAGTTTGCTGGAACTGATCATACCTTGGCGCTGAGGACTAAAGTATTCACTAAAGGCATCGGTCAGCTGGCCACCTTCTCCACCGCTCTTTCTGTGACTGAACGAAGCCTCAGCAACACGTTGTCCAGCACCAGGAAATTGTAACCTCCCAGGCTCTGGAAACGCATTGCACAAACCTTTCTGCAAGGTCTCCCAAAGATGTTTCATCCTCTGCTCCCTCTGCAAAGGCTGAATAAGTTCTGCAACCTTACCCTTGTAAGGTGGATCAAGATGGGTTGCCAGCCAATAATGATCCCTCTCCTTGATACCACAAATCCTTGGGTCCTTTCGCAGGCTTTGCAGGATCAGGGAGGCCATGCAGCGTAAGTTTGCAGAGGCATTCGATCCTGAGTCCTCTGGGTCACTAAGGATCACATGATCTGCAACCACCTCCTTCCAGCCACGTACATCTCCAAGGGTTTCTGGGGACTGAAAATTATCCAAGACTGCTGCTGATGCTGAGTGTTATCCTCCACCTCCATGCTGACACAATCCTCCTCCTCATGCTCTTCTTCTTCCTGTGTGATCAGCGGGCCTGCAGGAATACTAGTATCTGGATAAAGGGGGGTTGAGAGGTAAGGAAGTTCTCCTCTTCCTCCCGCTGTTCTGCGTCAAAGGCCCCGTCCATTATTCCATGAAGCGTGTGCTCAAACAGGAAGACAAGAGGCACAGTATCACTGAGGCAAGCACTGTCACCATCCTCGTGGCCTCCTCAAATGGTGACAGGACAGTGCATGCATCCTTGATCAGTAGCCACTGGAGTGACGAAAAAAGCCAGGCTCCCCTGATCCTGTCCTGGTGCCATACTCACACAGGTGCTCATTGATGGTCCTCTGCTGTGTGTGCAGCCTCTGCAGCATTGCCAGCATTGATTTCCACCTGGTGGGCATGCCACAAATGAGGCGGTTCTTGGGCAGGTTGCATTCCCTTTGAAGGTCAGCCAGCACTGGTATTATATGACCAGTGGAAATGACCACAGACTTTCCTGGCCTGCCTCAGGAGATCCTGTAAGCCCGGGTACCTGCTCAAGAACTGCTGCACCACCAAATTCAGGACATGAGCCAAACAGGGAACATGGGTCAAGTGTCCCTGTCAGAGGGTGGAGTGGAGGTTTGTACCATTGTCACATACAGCCATTCCTGGCTGAAGCTGGCATGGCGTCAACCACCTCTGAGCCTGCCCCTTGCCTGAGTGCATGCATAGCCCCTTGAATGCCTACGGAGCATTGGTTCAGAGAACAAATCTGCAGAGGAAGAGGCCATAGAGGAAGAAGAGGAGGGGGAGGAGGAGAGAGCTTTGGCAGAATCACCACTAGCATTTGGGAGGCATGGTGTAGGAACACGCTCCAACATTACTGAACCCTGTCCTGCATCCTTCCCAGCTGCCAGTAGAGTTACCCTGTGTGCCATGAAAGAAAGGTACCATCCCTGTCCATGCCTGCTGGACCATGAATCAGCAGTAATATGCACCTTACTGCTGACCGCCCTGTCCAACGAGGCCAAGACATTGCCTTCCACATGCTGGTAGAGAGCCGGAATGGCCTTCCATGAAAAGAAATGGCGTTTGGGAACCTGCCACTGAGGTACTGCACATTCCACAAATTCATGAAAGGGGGCAGAGTCTACCAGCTGAAAAGGCAGCAGTTGCAGTGCTAGCAATTTGGCCAAGCTAGCATTCAGATGCCGAGCATGTTGATGGCTGTGACCAAATTTCTTTTGACGGTTTAGCAACTGGGGTAGGGAAATGTGCCTGCTAAAATCTGATGTTGGTGTACCGCTTGCAGATTGGCCACCATTACTTGGGATACTATACCTTCATTCCAGGTTTCTGAGAGAACTGGAGGTATAGTGGGGTTGGAAATCCCAGCTGATGAGGAGCAAGGAGAGGTCCGTATTGTTATTTGATGTGGATATTTTAAGTGCTGTTGTCAACCGACTGCACGAGAGGTCGTCATATGTCTGGTCAAGCATGTGGTGCCCAAGCGACTGCTGTTTTGGCCACGATTGATACGCTCCAGACATATGTTGCAAACAGCAATGGCGCTATCTGCTGCACACATGTCAAAAAAGCCCACACTAAAGAACTTTTCAAAATATGCGGGGAGTCAGCAGCTCCCTGCACCTGCTTAGCTCTGCGTGTGATGCAATAGGGTGGCTGCCCTTAAGCTGCCCCCTGGAGGGCATCCTGCCCCATTGGAGATGTGCTTGCTCCTCTCTTCTACCAGGCACCCTATTAGAGTCAGTGACCTCATCATCCTCTCCCTCCTGATTACTAGCTCAAACTTGGCAGTATTCTGCAGCTGGGGGAACATGACTGCCAGTTTCTTGTACTTCTTAGGCACCCCCTCTTTCTAGGCTCACATTACTCCCTTCCTGAACACGAGTATCATCATCAGAGCCTTCAAATTGCTGCGCCTCCTCCTGCAGCATGTACCCAACATTGTGGTCAAATAGTTCATGGGACTCCTCCATGCATAATGGTGGGGCTAGGGAAGGAGTGACTGTCGACATGGAACCAATGGAATAGGCCGCTTTGGCAGCTGTATTCACAGGCAAACTACTCTGTGCCTAGGTGACAGAGGATGAGGAGGATGTGGATGGCTTTGTTATCCATTCCACCAACTCTTCTGCATGTTGTGGCTCAATAACACAGCCAGCTGCAGAAAAAAAGGACAAGCATGCCCCACTGCCACGTGCTAAGGATGCCCCGTATCCACAACCAACACTGTTGACTGTAGACACAGAGCTTGCTTGCCCTCTTTTAGTGGCCTGTTAGTGTCTGTCTCTCCCTGATGGCCTTCCAGACATGCTGTAAATTTTGTTTAGCAAAAAAAAAAAAACTACAGTGCATTGTGTACTGTGTACACCACCAGAAAAGTAGTAGCAACTGCAATAGGAGTGCACAGTACTGTGTACACCACGAGAAGAGTAATAGCAACTATGGGTGCACTGTATTGTGTACTGTGTACACCACCAGAAGAGTAGTAGCAACTGCACTATGGGTGCACGGTACTGTGTAGACTACCAGAAGTCTAATATCAACTATGGGTGCACTGTATTGTGTACTATGTACACCACCAGAAAAGTAGAAGCAACTGCACTATGGGTGCACGGTGCTGTGTACACCAACAAAAGTGTAATAACAACTATGGGTGCACTGTAGTGTACACCCCCAGAAAAGTAGTAGCAACTGCACTATAGGTGCACGGTACTGTGTACACCACCAGAAGTCTAATAGCAACTATGGGTGCACTGTTTTGTGTACTGTGTATACCACCAGAAAAGTAGTAGCAACTGCACTATGGGTGCAAGGTACTGTGTACACCAACAAAAGTGTAATAACAACTATGGGTGCACTGTAGTGTACACCCCTAGAAAAGTAGTAGCAACTGCACTATAGGTGCATGGTACTGTGTACACCACCAGAAGTCTAATAGCAACTATGGGTGCACTGTTTTGTATACTGTGTATACCACCAGAAAAGTAGTAGCAACTGCACTATGGGTGCAAGGTACTGTGTACACCACCAGAAGTGCAATAACAACTATGGGTACACCAGAACACAGATGTCTCTGAAATCATCACCGAAGTCAGGACTGACATCTTGACCATTTGTTGGTGTATTTGGTGTTATCCTTGTGATCATTAAAAGGCAATTGGGAGTTCTGAATGTGCAGCCATTTCTTTCTTCTTTCCTAGCTGGTTACTAGGCCTGTTTGTTTTCATTCTGGGCTGGGAGTGGCCCAGGGTAGCAGCTGGCTACTCACAGGCAGCATCACTGACACCTCCCTCTTCTTTCTAGAGCTTGCTAGAAAGATCTGGAAGGAGAGGAGGAGAGGAGAGGAGAGGTGAAGCTGTCTGGGGTCTTTTAGGGAGCTCTGACCAATCCCAAACATGGATTGGCAGGCCTCCTTAAATATCTGGGTTCAGCCCAGCTGGGGAGGAGTTATCAGGTGGAAGAGCTGGAGTGAGAGAGTGTGGTGGCTATCGTTGCCCATGGGGAGCTCTCCATTTTGGAGGGGGGTGGGGGGAATGACTCTGGGCCGGGCTTGGATGCATCCAGGAGGAGTGACGAGATCCTGGAAGGAGAGGCTTATGAGAGAGCCAGTAGAGGATAGCAGGAGAGAACACTTCTAAAGCCCCATACACACTATCAGATGTTCTGCTGATTTTTTCCTTCAGATTAACAAAAAACATATAATATGAGGGCAAACCTTATGAGTTTCAATTTGTATGCAATCAGGCAGGCCCTTGCACTACATGGTTTTGGTAAATCTGAAGACAAAAATCTGCAGAAAATCTGATAGTGTGTATGGGGCTTTTGATTCTCTAGGGAGGACTACTGGAGAGCTGGTGAATGAGCACAGTCGGGAGGACCTGAGAGAACTTGGAGATTGCAGTTTGAGAGATGGGTGCAGAACCAGGAGTGAGGACTGTGGGAAGCGACAGTGGAAAGAGGTTTTTGCAGCCAGGCTGGCTGGCAGGGCTCGAAGAGAGCTATCTGGGAGTGGTAGCTGAACAGAGGGCAGCTAGCATCTGAACTATTTCTACACCACAGGGGCCCAAAATTCCTGCCTGCAAATGGCAGTTCATTAAGGCCTGTTACATAGTTACATAGTAGGTGAGGTTGAAAAAAGTCTATCAAGTTCAACCTATGTGTGTGATTATATGCCAGTATTGCATTGTATATATCTGTATGTTGTGGTCTTTCGGGTGCTTATCTAATAGTTTCTTGAAACTATCAATACCCCCCGCTGAGACCACCACCCGTGGAAAGGAATTCCACATCCTTGCCACTCTTAAGCCACGTACACACAGGCGGATTGTATGGCCGCGTACACACGGGCGGATTGTATGGCCTACTTAGTCCTTCATACAATCCGACGGACAGTCCGTCATACTTTCGAATGAACGGACTTGACCACACACGGATGCACAAACAGTCCGTCGAAAGCTTGTGCGATGACGTGTACAGCACGTACGACGGGACTAGAAATAGGAAGTCCAATACACAGCAATGCAACCTTCCGCCGTGTAAATCCTTTCTGAGCATGCGCCATTCTTAGTCTGTAGAACTAGCCTACTGACGAGCGGATTGTCCGCTGAAACCAAAGTATGACGGACAATATTACGGAAATTCCGAAATACTTAGTACGCCAGACTGCACGCTGAAAAAGTCCGCTGAAGCCCACACATGAGCGGACTGTCCGCTGAAATGTGTTTCGGCGGACTACCGTATATACTCGAGTATAGGCCGACCCGAATATAAGCCGAGGCCCCCAATTTACCACAAAAAAACTGGGAAACTTATTGACTCGTGTATAAGCCGAGGGTGAGACACCCTGTGTCCATCCCTGTGTCCAGTCCATCCCTGTGTCCATTCCTGTGTCCCGTCCATCCCTGTGTCCATCCCTGTGTCCCGTCCGTCCCTGTGTCCATCCCTGTGTCCCGTCCGTCCCTGTGTCCATCCCTGTGTCCCGTCCGTCCCTGTGTCCCGTCCGTCCCTGTGTCCCGTCCGTCCCTGTGTCCCGTCCGTCTCGGTGTCCCGTCCGTTGCTGTGTCCCGTCCGTCGCTGTGTCCCGTCCGTCGCTGTGTTCTGTCCATCCCTGCCTACCTGTGCCGATCTGCAGCCTCTGTGTGCCATGCTCTCCTCGTCCTCGGCGGCCATTCCTCTGTTCAAAAGCCGCGCCTCTCTGTCTGTGATAGGCGGAACACTCAATTTCCCAGCAGTCAGTGTTCCGCCTATCACGGACATCCGCTCATTCTCATACTACGGACGAGGATGAGAGGATGTCCATGATAGGCGGAACACTGACTGCTGGGAAATTGAGTGTTCCGCCTATCACAGACAGGGAGGCGCGGCTTTTGAATAGTAGAATGACCGCCGTCTGTCTGCTCGACGCGCTGATCGGGCAGGCAGACGGCGATGACTCGAGTATAAGCCGAGGGGGGCACTTTCAGCCTCAAAAAAGAGGCTGAAAATCTCGGCTTATACTCGAGTATATACGGTAAGTAGGCCATACAATCCGCCCGTGTGTACGCGGCTTCACAGTAAAGAACCCTCCATGTAGTTTAAGGTTAAACCTCTTTTCTTCTAATTTTAAGGAGTGGCCACGTGTCTTGTTAAACTCCCTTCTGCAAAAAAGTTTTATCTCTATTGTGGGGTCACCAGTACGATATTTATTTATTAATTTAAATCATATCCCCTCTCAAGGGTCTCTTCTCCAGAGAGAATAAGTTCAGTGCTTGCAAACTTTCCTCATAACTAATATCCTCCAGACCCTTTATTAGCTTTGTTGTCCTTCATTGTACTCACACCATTTCCAGTACATCCTTCCTGAGGACTGGTGCCCAGAACTGGACAGCATACTCCAGGTGCGGCCGGAGAATTATCGTTTTATCTCTGGAGTTGATCCCCTTTTTAATACATGCCAATATTCTGTTTACTTTGCTTGCAGCAGCTTGGCAATGAATGCCATTACTGAGCCTATCATCTACTAAGACCCCCAGGTCCTTTTCCATTCTAGATTCCCCCAGAGATTCTCCCCCCAGTGTATAGATTGCATTCATATTTTTGCCCCCCAAATGCATTATTTTTCCTTTTTCTACATTGAACCTCATTAGCCATGTAGTTGCCCACCCCATTAATTTGTCCAAATATTTTTGCAAGGTTTCCACATCCTGCAGAGAAGTTATTGCCCTGCTTAGCTTAGTATTGTCGGCAAATACAGAGATTGAACTGTGTACCCCACCCTCCAGGCTGTCTATGAACAAAATAAATAGGATTAGTCCAAGAACAATAATAAATCAACACCAAAACCCGGTAAAAAAAAACAATAATGTATTTTTTTTTATTTGCTGTTAGGGTTGGGGTGTTTAGTTATTTATTATTATTATTTTTGTTTATTTTATTTTTTTAGGGGTTAAGGTTATGGGTCAATTATTAATTTATTATTACCTAATATTAATTTATTGAATTATTTTCTATGTATTTATGGTTATTTTTATTTATTTGTGTATTTATTTTCCATGTATTTAGTCATTTATTAATGGTAGTAGTAATAGCATAGGTGTACACACAGTGTGTGCTGGATGTGCCTGGGCACACCCTAATCACCCCATGTGCATTAGCATTATTACTCTGTGTGCCAGCAGGAAGATGCAAAAGATCTTCCTCTTACTGGTTCTGCCATAAAAGAAGTGTTTACGTACTTCTTTCACTGTGTTGGCAGGGAGATCAATATACCAGGGTCATATATATATATATATATATATATATATATATATATATATATATATATATATGTAGACACACACAGTCTTGTGTTTGAGCATTAGGGTGCACACCCTAATGCAATAGGCTGCACACAACTATAAGTAGTAGTATTAACACCGTAACAAAAAAAAATGATATTAAATATCGCCTAATCCTAACCCAAAACCCAACTCCTAATCCTAAACCTAACCTCACCTTAACTCCCCCCTTACCCGAAAAAATAATAATATTAAAGCGGGAGTCCGCCGGGAGTCCGCCGTTTTTTTTTTTTTTTTAAAAGCCAGCAGCTACAAATACTGCAGCTGCTGACTTTTAAAATAATGACACTTACCCGCCCAGCGCGCCTGCGATGTCGGCATCCCGAAGCCGATCTCTCGATCGTCTCTCGGGTGCTGCCGCCGCCATCTTGGGTATGGGAATCAGGAAGTGGAGCCTTTCGGCTTCATTTCCCGGTCCCCTACTGCGCATGCGCGAGTCGCGCTGCGCAATAAGGATGGTCCCCGCTGTCTCTGGGATCCCTGTGTTTCCCAGCAGGCAGCGGGGGACCTTGGGAAAAGGGGCGTAGATTCTGCGGAAAGGGGCGTGGCTTCTGCAGAATCTACGCCGGAAGTGGGTGCAGAATACCTGTACTGTACAGGTACCCGCACCCCCCTCCCCCCTGAAAGGTGCCAATTGTGGCGCCGGAGGGGGGGAGGGTTCCAATGAGCGGTAGGTCCACTTTAGGGTGGAGCTCCGCTTTAAATGAGTAAGAAAAATAAAAAACGAAATAAAAGCTGATGGAAATGCTGAAATACCTAGCAACAAATGACGCAACAGATGAGTTTTCTCTATTGGCTAATAAAAAATGCTCAAAATCGTGCATTAAAAACGTGCCAAAATTGCACATAAAAACGTGTAAAAAAACAACAACAAAAAACACACTGGGAAAATGATCATAAATGCTATGCTCAGGAGTGAATGCAAGCTGGTATTTGCTGCAGCAGCTTCACATTTTAGAAAAGAAAGGGTGCAGCTAGACCGAATCCCGTCCTTCCTCTATAAACAACTTGGGAAAGATTTAGAAGTTTAAACCCTTCAATTGTGCGGGAACGAACCTCTCCCAGGAGAGAAATGCTGTATCACAGAAGCCATTAGCTGTAATAATCCCCATGTCCTCATCATGTCCCCAGCAGTAAGTTGTGCTCCTCGTTTGGAGCGATTCCACCGCTGTATCTCAGTTAATGATAGACTTAGTTATCCGCTGTTGTATTGCTTCACGGCCCAACGGATCAGCATCGGCTCTGACTGCAAATGACTCCCATCTTATTCTCAGGGTTGTTTACTAAAAACGGAATCAAAGACGTGAAAAGTCTTTAGATAGGCAGATCTTTTAGGCAGCCACAAGGTCTGTCTGCCCTCAAAGTGATGGCCAAATGCTGCAAGAAACACTGCAATTACTCCGAACTCATTTTGAATATGAGCATTAAGAGGACAATTTCCTTCTCCTGATTGAACATGGTGGTTTCCAGCATGGCAAATATGACTTTGACCGACCTCAGGATTGGTTGCGTGCTGCACCATACACTGCGATGTGATCATTGCTAAAAATGCTAAAGGAGGCATCATCTCCTAAAAATAGCGCATGGTGAATGGGTAGCCTACAGGCTTAGAATAGGCAGCACATGCTTATTGGTCATTCTGGCCATGTAGAAACCTACACTATATTACCAAAGGTATTGGGACACCTGCCTTTACATGCACATGAACATTAATGGCATCCCAGGGTTCAATAATGAGTTGGCCCACCCTTTCCAGCTAGAGCAGATTCAGTTCTTCTGGGAAGGCCGTCCACAAGGTTTAGGAGTGTGTCTATGGGGGTGTTTAACCATTCTTCCAGAAGCGCATTTGTGAGGTCAGGCAGAGATGTTGGACGAGAAGACCTGGCTCACAGTCTCCGCTCTAAGTCATTCCAAAGGTGTTTTATCGGGTTGAGGACAGGACTCTGTACAGGCCAGTCAGGTTCCTCCTCCACTCCAAGCTTGCTCATCCATGTCTATATGGATGAGAAGGCCTGGCTTGCAGTCTCCACTCTAATTCATCCCAAAAGTGTTCTATTGGGTTGAGGCCAGGACTCGCTCATCCATGTCTTTATGGCACTTGCTTTGTGCACTGGTCCAAATCATTTTGGGGAAGGGGGGATTATGGTGTGGGGCTGTTTTTCAGGGGTTGGTCTTGGCCCCTTAGTTCCAGTGAAGGGAACGCTTCAGCAGGGCCGGATTAACGTAGGGGCTATTAGAGCTGCAGCTCCAGGCCCTTATCATAATATCGTCCCAATTCAGTAAGTCTAGACACAATGACCAGCCGCCGGTCGTCGGGCCGCTACATTGTCCAGGCAGCTGCATTATAGGCACAGTACGAGTCTACATTTTTGGTTGGTTCAGTGCTCACCCCATTTTTCAGGCGGTGGTCTTTTCATTGGAGCTTTTCTAGTTTGGTAATTTTCACCTCCTTTCCTAGGGCAAACGTGATGACAACAACACTTTGTTCCCTGCTATTTTAACAATGTTACTCTGTATGCATATGTAATTTTTGTTTTTGCTTTTGCTTTTCAAGTGTTGTTTAATCTGTATTTCTTTATACTTTCTGTAAAGTATCGTGAAGTTTCTATTTCGTTTGTATATCCCCTGATGAAGCAAATATGCGAAACATGTTGGGTTAACATCCTCAACTAAATCGATACAGCCAGATTTGTGTTTACTATGACCATCTAGCCTATGATGTGTTATTCTGTAACTGAATCTGTGTGAGCTTTTTAATTGTGTACTTTTTTAAATTTTGTTATACCCTTTTCTTATATATTTTTTCTTATTATCTAAAAGCACTGCAAAAATCTCCTATCCCTCTACTCTATGAGTCTACATTGTAATTGCCGCTACATACATTGCCTTGCAGAGCGTGAGCGATGCATAGCCTCTTGCGGCGCTGTACAAATGCGCAGAGGCTGAGTGCGTTCCTCCCCTTGGACTCCTGCCAACACACTTTCCTGTAGGGTGGAGCTTGATGTCCTGGCTGGCGTGACGTCATCCAGAGGCCGGGCCGGGATGCTCGATGAGGAAGGTGTGCGGGCAGTTCTGTGAGCGAGGAGGAAGCTGTACAACTTCAAGTAAGGTCTGCATGGGCTGGGGAAGTCAGGCAGATAAGTTGCTATCCTATACTGTGCAGAAGTGTGTACTGGCTGAAGTGGGTTAACTCTTGGGGAGGGCGGCTACCAGTGCAGCTCATTAGTGCAGCCCATCAGTGCAGCCCATCAGTGCCCATTAGTGCAGCTCATTAGTGCCACCTAACAGTGCCCAGCAGTGCTTCCTGCCAGTGCCACCTACCAGTGCTGCCTATCAGTGCCACCTATCAGTGCCAGTGCCACATATCAATACTCGCGATCGGACTCCGTGAACTCCGTGGTTCTGACCGGCGTGCACGTGATGGCGCGGCGGCAAATTTAAAGGGACGTACGTGTATGGCCATTTGCCTGTCCGTGCCATTCTGCCGACGTACATTGGTGGTTAAAAAAAAAAAACTGGCTCCAACTTTTTTAGCTGGCTCCTAGATTCAAAGCAAATTTGTCAAGCCCTGGGATAGTGTATATGGAGGTTTAATATGCATGTTTTTTTTTTTTAATTGGTTGAACTAGTTGGATTTGTGTCTTTTTTCAACCTGGCTAACTATGTAACTACCCTGTTTCTCCGAAAATAAGACCTAGCGTGATTGTCGTTGATGGCTGCAATATAAGCCCTACCCCCCAAATAAGCCCTAGTTAAAGTCCTTGTAGGTCTTATTTTCAGGGTAGGGCTTATTTTCGGGGAAACAGGGTAGGAATTATTTAGGGGGTAGGGCTTATATTGCAGCCATCACCGACAATCACGCTAGGTCCTAATTTCGGGGAAACGGTATGTATCTCTATTTATGGATTTTTTTTTTAACCTGTGCTCAGTTCAAAGTTTTCTGAGTTTGAGACAGGTTCTCTTTAACAAGAAAAACATACTGTGTAAGAAAATCAAAACTCTGAGTAATTATTAATTAACCAGTTGCCGACCGCCGCACGCCGATGTACGTCGGTACAATGGCACGGGCAGGCATAAGGACATACATGTACGTCCCTTGCCTCCCGCGGGTCGGGGGCCCGATCGGGCCCCCGCCCGGTGCCTGCGGCGGTCGGTATTCGTACGGGAGCGATCCCGGACGAGGGGACGGCCATTCATTCATGGCCACCCCCTCGCGATCGCTCCCGACGAATAGAAATCCCCGGTGACATCACTTCCTCTCCTGTAATGTAAACACAGGAGAGGAAGTGATGTATTCTCTCCTCCGTGTCGGTATTTTTCGTTCCGACACGGAGGAGAGCGGATCAGTAAGTTGCACCAACACTCTACACACACAGTAGAACATGCCAGGCACACTCACACCCCCCCTTTACCCCCCGATCACCCCCCCAATTACCCCTGCCCCCCAGTCACAGTGACACCAATGTCATTTATTTTTTTTTTTTTTTTTTTGCATTGGTGTCATTTGTGACTGTAATAACTGTTAGGGCAGTTAGAGTTAGCCCGCTTTAGTTCTAATGTACCCCCCTAACCCCCCCAATAAAGGTTTAACCCCGTGATCACCCCCCGTCGCCAGTGTCACTAAGGCTGGGTTCACATTGCAGCGGTTTATGAGAACGAATGTGATTCGCACCGCACTGCAGTGCAAATCACATCCGATCTCTGTGCGATTCGAGTTCAGCCATTCGCCACACCTGCCGCACCCGCCGCAAATTCGCACGGGACCCTTTTTTTGGCCCGCAGCAGAATCGGATCGCATGGGTGTTCACACCATGCGATCCGAGTTTGCAGATCGCACTGCGATATGCGAACTGATCTGGGGGTGTCAGTAACATTTCACTGACACTCCCAGCAGTTCGCATAGGGCAGTGTGAACTGCCGCCGGGAGGCATGCGATGCGGGAACCCGCCGCGGATTCGCGGCGTTTCCGCATCGCTCCAGTGTGAACCCAGCCTAATAAGCGATCATTTTTCTGATCGCCGTATTAGTGTCACAGGTGACGCTAGTTAGGCAGGTAGGTATTTAGGTTCGCCGCAGCTTTTTATAGCGCCAGGGACCCCCATATACTACCGCATAAAGCCCCCTAATTGCCCCCTAGTTAACCCTTTCACCAGTGATCACCATATAACTGTTACAGGTGACGCTGGTTGGTTAGTTATTTTTTTATAGTTTCAGGGCACCCGCCATTTATTACCTAGTCTCACTAGTGTACCCCTAAATTTAGGGGTGTCTACTTTCCAAAATGGGGTCATTTGGGGGGGGTTTGTGCCATCTTGGCATTTTATGGCCTTCAAAACTGTAACGCCCTTAGAAAGCCTGAAGGCGGTGCTTGGTTTTCGGGGCCCCGTACGCGGCTAGGCTCCCAAAAAGTCCCACATATGTGGTATCCCCATACTCAGGAGAAGCAGCAGAATTTATTTTGGGGTGTCATTTCACATATGCCCATGGCATGCGTGAGCAATATATCATTTAGTGACAACTTTGTGAAAAAAAAAAAAAAAAAAAAAAGTTTGTAATTTTCCCGCAACTTGTGGCAAAATATAAAATATTCCATGGACTCAACATGCCTCTCAGCAAATAGCTTGGGGTGTCTACTTTCTAAAATGGGGTCATTTGTGGGGGTTTTGTGCCATCTTGGCATTTTATGGCCTTCAAAACTGTAATAGGTAGTGAGAAGTGAACTCAAAAATTTACGCCCTTAGAAAGCCTGAAGGCGGTGCTTGGTTTTCGGGGCCCCGTACGCGGCTAGGCTCCCAAAAAGTCCCACATATGTGGTATCCTCGTACTCAGGAGAAGCAGCAGAATTTATTTTGGGGTGTCATTTCACATATGCCCATGGCATGCATGAGCAATATATCATTTAGTTACAACTTTGTTAAAAAAAAAAAAAAAAAAAAAAGTTTGTAATTTTCCCGCAACTTGTGGCAAAATATAAAATATTCCATGAACTCAACATGCCTCTCAGCAAATAGCTTGGGGTGTCTACTTTCTAAAATGGGGTCATTTGTGGGGGTTTTGTGCCATCTTGGCATTTTATGGCCTTCAAAACTGTAATAGGTAGTGAGAAGTGAACTCAAAAATTTACGCCCTTAGAAAGCCTGAAGGCGGTGCTTGGTTTTCGGGGCCCCGTACGCGGCTAGGCTCCCAAAAAGTCCCACATATGTGGTATCCCCATACTCAGGAGAAGCAGCAGAATTTATTTTGGGGTGTCATTTCACATACGCCCATAGCATGTGTGAGCAATATATCATTTAGTGACAACTTTGTGTAAAAAAAAAAAAAATTTTTTTTTTTGTCATTATTCAATCGCTTGAGGCAAAAAAATAAAATATTCAATGGGCTCAACATGCCTCTTATCAATTTCCTTAGGGGGTCTACTTTCCAAAATGGGGTCATTTGGGGGGGTTTTGTACTGCCCTGCCATTTTAGCACCTCAAGAAATGAGATAGGCAGTCGTAAACTAAAAGCTGCGTAAATTCCAGCAAACGTACCTTAGTTTGTAGATGTGACAACTTTTGCGCAAACCAATAAATATACAATTATTGACTTTTTTTTACCAAAGACATGTGGCTGAATACATTTTGGCCTAAATGTATGACTAAAATTGAGTTTATTGGATTTTTCTAATAACAAAAAGTAGAAAATATCATTTTTTTTCAAAATTTGCGGTCTTTTTACGTTTATATCGCAAAAAATAAAAATCGCAGAGGCAATCAAATACCATCAAAAGAAAGCTCTATTTGTGGGAAGAAAAGGACGCAAATTTTGTTTGGGTACAACATTGCATGACCGCGCAATTACCAGTTAAAGCAGCGCAGTGCCAAAGTGTAAAAAGACCTCTGGTCATTTACCAGCAAAATGGTCCGGTCTGAAAGTGGTTAACATGTCAAATAGTAATTGTATCACCCACTGTTCAGTTTATTGACTGCTGATCTCATCCTAAATGGTTCTAGGACTAGATTGGCGCTTTGGGAAATATGCTGCGCTCAAGATTCCCCCTAAAAGCGGACATACATAGTCATTATTTAGACAATTACAACTCATCAATGGAGACAAATTACTTTGAATGAGTAATAATGGGTAGTGTGCTTTATTGAACAAAAGATAAAATGAACATTTTCCCAGGTGACGCTGCAAGGCACTCTGGGTAACATTTGACACCTCCTAGACCTTTTTTACTCTTGAGCTTTTAATTATAAAATACTTTTTTTTTTTTTTTCTAAATTTAGGTTGTAAATGTTTTATAGCAGAAAGTATTATTTTTTCCAAAATTTTTGGTCTTTTCTTTTATATCGCAAAAAATAAAAAAACCCAGTGGTGATCAAATACCACCAAAAGAAAGCTCTGTGTAAAAACAATTATACATAGTTAGTTTGCATAGAGCGCTGCAATTGGTAGTTGACCACTTCAGCCCCGGAAAGGTTCTTCCCCCTTAATGACCAGGCCATTTTTTGCAAAGCGGCACTGCGTTACTTTAAATGACAATTGCGCGGTTGTGCGACGCTGTACACAAATAAAATTGATGTCCTTTTTTCCCCCCACAAATAGAGCTTTCTTTTGGTGGTATTTAATCACCTCTGAAGTTTTTATTTTTGCGCTATAAACAAATAGCGATAATTAAAAAAAAAAAAAAATATATATATATATATATATATATATATATATATATATATATATATATATATATATATATATATATTTATATTTATTTATTTATTTATTTTTTTTTACTTTCTGCTATAAAACATATTCAATTAAAAAAATGTAAAAATCTAATTTGTTCATCAATTTAGAGAAATATGTACTCTGCTACATATTTTTGGTAAAATAAGCGTATATTGATTGGTTTGCACAAAAGTTGTGGCGTCTACAAACTATGGGATATTTTTATGGAATTTTTATTTATTAATTCTTTTTACTAGTAATGGCAGCGATCAGCGATTTTTAGCGGGACTGTGACATTGTGGTGGACAAATCGGACACCTAATGCCGCGTACACACGGGCGGATTGTATGGCGTACTTAGTCCGTCGAAACACATTTCAGCGGACAGTCCGCTCGTGTGTGGGTTTCAGCGGACTTTTTCAGCGTGCAGTCCGGAGTACTAAGTATTTCGGTTTTTTCGAAATTCTGTCCGTCGTACTTTGGTTTCAGCGGACAATACGGTCGTCAGTATGCTAGTTCGATGGACTAAGAATGGCGCATGCCCAGAAAGGATTTACATGGCGGAAGGGTGCTTTGCTGTGTCTTGGACTTCCTATTTCTAGTCCCGTCGTACGTGCTGTACACGTCATCGCGCAAGCTTTCGACGGACTGTTTGTGTATCCGTGTGTGGTCAAGTCCGTTCAGTGGAAAGTACGACGGACTGTCCGTCGGATTGTATGACGGACTAAGTACGCCATACAATCCGCTCGTGTGTACGCGGCATTACTGACACTTTTGACACTTTTTTGGGAACCAGTGACATTACTACAGTGATCAGTCCTAAAAATATGCACTATTACTGTACTAATGACACTATCAGGGAAGGGGTTAACACCAGGGGCGATCAAAGGGTTAAGTGTGTCCCTAGGAGGTGCTAACTGTGTGGGGGATGGACTGACTGAGGGAACACAGAGATCAGTGTTCCTGCTTAGCAGGAATAGAAGAGCTCTGTGTCCTCCCCTGTCAGAATGGCGATCTGTCTTGTTTACATAGGCAGATCGCTGTTCTGCCTCTCTGGGCAACGATCGTGGGTGGCAGGTGGACATCAGGTCCACCAGATCCACTGATTGGCTTCCCATCTGTCCAATGGGTGTGTGCGAGCCCACAGAATCTATTGCACGAAACGACAAATAGGTACGGAATTTTGCACAATAGAGTCACCCTGCCGCAGTAAATATGCGGTAGACCATCTTTAATTGGTTAAAGTAGCGCAGTTGCAAATAGCAAAAAATAGCCTGGTTATGAAGGGGATAAAATCTTCTGGAGCTGAAGTGGTTAAATCAGGGATAAAATGCTGGTATATGCCTAACTTTTATTTTATCTATGGGGATTAGGGTTGCCACCTTTTTTTCAAGGCAAACCTGAAAACTTTATTGGCCTGGGACACCTTTGGGTGCCCCAAGAAGAGTAGTGATGCAGTGCACATAGCGGGCCGCAGCGAACAGTGGGCGCTGACAAATTTCTCTTGCTGACATCATCGCCCTGCCCCCCAGTGATGCCAAACCTTCCCCCAGACAACCGCCCGCAGTTCCTGGACAGCAACAGATTTTTGTCTGACTATCTTGGTTACTTGGGGAGCCACAGCCCAGTCTGAAATATGTGTCCGAGTTTCAGTCTTCCTGAAACCCAGACACAAAATTCAAAGCCCAGACTGTTCGGGTGAATCCCGAACAGGTGGCAACCCTAATGGGAATAGGGAGGGGCAGTGAATGTGAGCGATATAATGTGAGATGGTTTACATGCACACTGTTCTTGCTCAATATTTTTTGCTTTCAAACAATCCCTGAACCCCCTGGGGCACAAGACTCCTGACAGAGGCAAGGTACTCTGGTCTACCTAGGCCAAAACCAGTTGGACTCTGCTCCTTAAGGACCTGCGAAGCTGGTCCTCCAAACAGTGGTGTAGCGTGGGGGGGGGGTGGTCAGGCTGGGCTACAAATTTTGGGGTGCCAAATTTTCAGGGGTGCTGTCCCAAGTGCGGTGCACAGAGAGTCCAGGTTCGGTGGCGGCAGCAAACAGCAGCATCCTTGGGGAGCGTACGGGGGACTGGGCATCTATCTCCACATGGTGGTGATCAGCAAGGGACTGGGAGCAGATAGAAGAGCTCTACTGCCTCCTCCTTGACCTCGCCCCCACCCCCGAAGAGGTGGGAAGCGCAGGCATAGCATACCCCACGCTTCCAGAGCATGGACTCCTCTAACTTCCTATCTGCTCTAACATGAGGACAGGCTGACTGAGGGCCCAGAGGACATGCGGGAGGCGCAGGCTGCAAGGGAACAGCTGGAAGGATCAAAGCGCCCCTGGGATCAAGAAGGAGACAGACTGGCATGGAAGGTACCCTACAATGGTCATCATACACAGACCTATCTGCAGACAGAGACTGGGACAATAGGACCGAGGAGGGACTGCAGAAATAGACAGGGCAAGGGGTCTCTCTCATCACCTCCCCACTCCCCCCCTCTCTCTCTCTCTCTTAACCCCCCCAACTTTTAGCCCCCCTCTCTCTCCCTCTCAGCCCCCCCGAAAAAACACAAAATTGTGCAAATATATAATCATTAAAAAGTTCATCCATAACCATGAAGTTCATTCATAGCCATGTTTTATGAATGAACTTTTTATTGATTGTTATATGAAATGAGTTTGTTTATTTATTTATATATTTGCACAATTTTGTGTTTTTGCAGGGGGCTGAGAGGGAGAGAGAGGGGGGCTAAAAGTGTTTATTTATTTATATATATTTGCATAATTGTGTATTTTTGCAGCACTGATGATTTGGATTCACTACCCAGCAGGGTTATCTTAGAATCATTTTATTTGACGAATTGTTATATGAAATTTTCTCTACTTTATTTATTTGCACAATTTTGAGGTTTCTTGCAGCACCAGCGATTGGGACTCACTATCCAATCAATGCTACATATGTCATATTCACACTATAATACTTGTTGCAGCACCATAAGGGTGGGATCAATACCCAGTAGGGTTTTGTATTATATTTAACGTTTTATGTGGACAGCATTTTTCTTCCTCCAAACACGGCGAGTCCCCATGCTCAAGAAGGCACATGTACAGTCATGCCAATGAATATCTAAATGATTCAGAGAAGGATTGGGAGAAAGTGATGTGGTCAGATGAGACCAACATTGAGCTTTTTGGTCTTAAAGAGGGATTCCACCTAAAAAAAAAAATATTAAAAGCAAGCAGCTATAAATACTACAGCTGCTGACTTTTAATAAATGGACACTCACCTGTCCCGGGTTCCAGCGATGCCGGCAGCCGAAGCCGATCGATCGCTCGGCTCTCGGCTGCTGCCGCCGCCATTCTAGGTGAGGGAATCAGGAAGTGAAGTGAATCGGCTTCACTTCCCGGTTCCCTACTGCGCATGCGCGAGTCGTGCAGCGCAATAGGAATAGTCCGCGCTGTCTCTGGGACCCGTGTGTGTCCCAGCAGACAGCGTGGCAGGACAGGAAATGACATAGACTCCCACGGGAGTCTATGCCCGGAAGTGGGTGTAAATACCTGTCTTTGACAGGTATCTCCACCCCCCTCCCCCCTGTAAGGTGCCAATTGTGACACCGGAGGGGGGGAGGGTTCCGATCAGTGGAAGTTCCACTTTAGGGTAGAACCCCGCTTTAACTTGACTCACCGTGTTTGGAGGGAGAAAAATGTTGACTATGACCCTAAGAACACCATCCCTACAGTCAAGCACGGAGGTGGAAACATTATGCTTTGGGGCTGTTTCTCTGCTAAAAGTACAGGCCAACTTTGTCACATTGAGGGGCCAATGGACAGGGCCATGTATTATAAAATCTTGGATGAGAACCTTCTTCCTTGAGTCAGAACACTGAAGATGGGTCATGGATGGATCTTCCAGAGGACAATGACCCAAAAGATACCACCAAGGCAACAAAGGAGTGACTCAATAAGAAGCACGTTAAGGTCATGGAGTGGACTAGTGACATTATGCTTTGGGGCTGTTTCTCTGCTAAAAGTACAGGCCAACTTTGCCACATTGAGGGGCCAATGGACAGGGCCATGTATTATAAAATCTTGGATGAGAACCTTCTTCCTTGAGTCAGAACACTGAAGATGGGTCATGGATGGATCTTCCAGAGGACAATGACCCAAAAGATACCACCAAGGCAACAAAGGAGTGACTCAATAAGAAGCACGTTAAGGTCATGGAGCGGACTAGTGACATTATGCTTTGGGGCTGTTTCTCTGCTAAAAGTACAGGCCAACTTTGCCACATTGAGGGGCCAATGGACAGGGCCAAGTATTATAAAATCTTGGACGAGAACCTTCTTCCTTCAGTCAGAACACTGAAGATGGGTGTGGATGGATTTTCCAGGATGAAAATAATCCAAAACTTACCACCAAGGCAACAAAGGAGTGACTCAATAAGAAGCACGTTAAGGTCATGAAGCGGCCCAGCGAGCCTCCAGACCTTAATCCTATAGAAAGTTTATGGAGGGAGCTGCAACGTCGAGTTGCCAAGAGACAGCCAAGAAACCTTAAGGATTTAGAGAAGATCTGTAAAGAAGAGTGGATCCAAAATCCCTCCTGAGATATGTGCAAACCTGGTCACCAACTATAAGAAACGTCTGACCTCTGTGCTTGCCAACAAGGGTTTCTCCACCAAGTACTAAGTCATCTTTTGCTTGGGGATTAAATACTTATTTTACTCACTGAACTGCAACTCAATTCATAACATTTGTATTGTGTGTTTTCAGTTTTTTTTTTTGGTTCATATTCCGTCTTTATCATTTAAAATAAACCTATGATAAAAATTATAGACCCTTCATTTCTTTGTAAGTGGGAAAACTTCTGCAGAGGATCAAATAATTATTTCCCCCACTGTACTTACCTTATCAGCATTGAATATATCTTGTTTTCACAGTGGTTGCACCAGTATCAAGTGATTCACCCAAGTCATATGCCAAACCAGTGGTTAAGTCACCCCACCAGTTTCCACCCGTAACTAAAATATATACCTTCCAGTTGATGGTGGAGCCCTAAGTACTGTAGCAGTTAATAGCATGCAGCTCCCCCAGGCAGTTTCTGCCCGGTGACACAGATGTTACAGTGTCCAGGGAAAGAGAGGGGGCTCGCGCTTTTCAGATTTACATTTCTGTCATGTTAATAAATAAGCTATGAAACAGCCGACTGCTCTCCAATTGCTGGTTTGGAGTTATTTACACTCTAATCCTTTTGCTTTCAGCTGACACTGGACAGGAATGAGAATGACCATGGAGCCCAGTATCAGGAGGCTGGGGGATGTGAAGGAGCCAATTTGCAGGGTTCCACTTGGCTAGTTTTCTTCATTTGACTCCTATTAGCTCCCATAATGTAGCTCTGCCATTAATCAGCTGCAAGAAACGCCAGGACAGGTGTATCTGGCCGACTTCCAGAGAGAAGGTGACTGCCTGTGCGTGTATCCTTCCCCGAAAGACAAAGGAAGGGAGAGGAGGCATGGAGGAAGATGGAATCAACAGAAAGAGGAAAAATAGAAACATATATAACTTTTCTGAAACAAGAATGTCTTATATTTACCAAAGCAGCCAATGAAATGCTCCCCTTGATGTTTTCAAACCTAAAAAATGGTGGTCCTACCAGTGTCTTGGCATCTCCAACACTTTCTGTTTTATGCTGACAATGCTAATCATGAGCTGGAAATAACATAATAGCATTGTCAGCCATCCAGGCGTGTTCTCAGGACACTGCCCAAGCATGGCATGCCTAAATTCCAGTTACCAGCCCGCGACATCACAGGCTTGCATGCCCAGTGTCCAACCCTGAATTCTATGGCTGGATTTAAGACTTAAAGTGTTATGCACACGATTGGACTTTTCGACGGACTAGGTCCGACGGTCTTCCCGACGGACATTTTCGGCAGAGTTCTGACGGACTTTACGAACTAACGGACTTGGCCACACACAAGCACACCAAAGTCTGATGGATTTGAACGTGATGATGTACAACCGGACTAGAATAAGGAAGTTCATAGCCAGTATCCAATAGCTGCCCTAGCGTCAGTTTTCGTCCGTCGGACTAGCATACAGACGAATGGATTTTTTCGACCGGACTCGAGTTTGTCGGAAAGATTTGAAACATGTTTTAAATCTAAAGTCCGTCTGATTTTTAGACAGCAAAGGTCAGATGAAGCCCACACAGGATCGAATTGTCTGGCGGATTCGTTCCATTGGACCTTTGCTGTTGAAAAGTCTGGTCGTGTGTACGTGGCATAAGTAAACCCCCCTATCAATTTCAGCCAAGGAAGCTGCCATCTTTGCCTCTGTTTAATCTACAACTGCTATGATGCTGTACATGTGATCAGTTATGACACCAGCTATATCTCCATAAGTTGGTTTGACTTAAGAAGTATAAGCCCCTTTAAATCCATTACTTCCAGGAAGCATTTATGCAATTGGTGGTGGTTTCTTCTACAAGCTTCTACTCACCAAGTCTCTTCACATTTGATGTCACTTACTTATCGATGCTTTTTGGACATTTATTTTTCTGATATTATTCACTGATACCAGGACTTTTTGAATTTCATTATTCATCATTTTTTTACTTGGTGGATATCATTTTACATTTATATTCACCCCATTTTTTTCACTTGGTGGACTATTGGTGGACTATTTTTAGTGTGTGGTCACAGCATACATTGTCATTATTATATATTGTCATTATATATATATATATATGATGACACCAGCCATTGGATGGTTTGACAGTTTGGTTGAGAACACCACCAATGGGAGTGTTACATTTCCAGCTGGATGGGTTTATTTCCGCTTTAAAGTAGAACTATAGGCAAAACTTTTTTTTTTTTTCATTTTGGATAAAGTAAGTGATGGTTATAACCCCCATCAGATTTTTTTTGCCATCTGTATCCCAATGCAGAGATTTACCTTCAATTCCTGTCACATAACCAAACAGGAAGTCAGAGGAAATCTCTGCAAATTAAGGGAATTCTTTGGGAACCCCCAGGGCACCAGAACTAGTGCCCATTGGAAGATTTCCCCTCTTTTACTTTTCTAGGGGACAACCCAAAATGTGGGATTTTCTTTCACTTTCAATGATAACGGTAAACAGGACAGATAGAGAGGGGTGAATCTCCCTAATGGGGGCACAGACAGAAATAAAAACTGGCAGGTGTTCTAATCTCTCTTCACTCTATCCAAAATATATAAAAAAGAAAAAGAAAAAAAGCTTTGCCTTTAGTTATACTTTAAGCACCACACTAAAAATTACCTGTCCTGTTCTTGATTTATTACAATATCAATTAAGATAAAGGGTGGAACCAATGCATTTTAGAGGCCTCAAAAATTGCCCCTTTCATCAGGGCGTCAATTTTCCATGATGTAGAGGTGATTTTGAGGTCCCTGAAATGCATTGGCTCCATCCTTTATGCTAATTCATCTATTCCTGGTCTGGAAAATTCATTCTTGGTGTGGCACTTTAATTTCAGATTCATTCAGGTGCAAGCCCAGGAAAAGTCTCTTCTACCAGAGGCTTATTATATTTGTATCCTGTCTTGTTTAAAAAAATCAGTATATAACTCTATGTTGGAAATTGGGCTTGTTGGGCCTTCTAGAACAGTGTCCAGTCTTCAAGTTGCCCTAACAGGGCATGTTTTCAGGATTTCCCTCAGATGAAACGACTGTGGTAATTACTAATGATGCATACACATGACCGGACTTTCCGGCAGACTAGGTCCGACGGTCTTCCCGACGGACTTTCGGCGGAGTTCCGACGGACTTTCCGAATGAACGGACTTGGTCACACATGAATGGACTAAGTCATTCATTTTGAACGTGATGACGTAAACGGGACTAAATAAGGAAGTTCAATAGCCAGTAGCCAATAGCTTCCCTTGTGTAGTATTTGGTCCTTCGGAGCAGCACACAGACGAACGGTTTTCCCGATTTTAGTCCGTCGGAATTGAGTCCGTCAGATAGATTTGAAACATGTTCTATTTCCAGGTCCGTCTGATTTTTTATTTTTTTTTGAAAAACTATGGGACTAGCCCACACACGATCGGATTGTCCGACGGACTAATCCCTTCGGAACTAGTCTGCCGGAAAGTCTGGTCATGTGTACGTGGCATAAGGCAGTGAAACTGAACAAATCACCTGTGCAAACTAATGTGAATCCTGAAAACATGACCTGTTGGGGCGCCTTGAGGACTGGAGTTGAGAAACAATGCTCTAGAACACCATGTGGTCAGGGTCGGATTTACCATTGGGCTTGACTGGGCTCAAGCCCATGGACCCATGGCCTGGCTTGTTTGCCTGTTATCACTCTTTTAATCAACGGGGTCTTATAGAGCTTAGGCACTTTTAAGGATACTTCCAAAATAGGGCCCAATTCAAGGTATGGCAATTCTTGGTTTGGGGATATTTTTTAATGGATATTCTTAAGCCCAGCACAGGACTGTCCATGTCTGAGGTTTTCTGCCACTCTTACAAGTTATTGGTGTCTTCAAAGACTCTAATCAGAAATTATCATGCTTTCTGCTGATTAGAGAGTTCTTGCTCTGACTCATTAAGGAGTGAGTCAGACCTCTGTAGTTAGTCAATCAATCAATCAATCAATCAATCGGACCTGTTCTGTAATGTTAAAGATATTTTGACGCTTCTCCAAGCCACATTTCAGCCACTTGGAGAGGCTACAAAATGTCTTCAACATAACAAAGTCCAGTTGAAATCGACTTAATGCTTCTAGCCTACCATGGTCTAGATAGGAACCTTCACAGACAATTGTACTTTATGTATTTGAATAGCCTTGGAGCTCACCATCATTGTTATTTATTTCCCTACCATATCCTAATAAAAATTTAAACTTAGATCTAACCCCAAGGCCAGTTAGTTATTATCACCCCCAGAGCATCCCTACTCTTACTTAGCATATTTTGCCAGGTTACTTCCCTAGTCAATGACTTGCCGAGTCCTAACTGAACGTTGATCTTGAGAAACCTGTCGTCCAACTTCAGATTAGTCTGTATTATGAACTGCCAGTCCACAGATTTTCTGCCAAGGTTACTCTCTGTTCCTACAAGGTCAACCAATGCTCTAATCATGCTCCATCGTCAGAAACATCTGTGGCCCTGACAGGACAAGATAACACGGCAAAGTAATGGAGGGAAATCAGATTTCTTCGAGAGATAATCCAAAATGAATGCCTTACAGCTAAATTCATCATCTTCCGAAAGGTCAGCACTGAAAAGGTTTGCAAATTAAAGACTTAAAGGGACTTTGTAGTTCAGGATTGCCATGCAACCCCCTGCATGCTGCATAGCGGGCAGGCATAACTCCGTAGCTTTCGACATGTCTCTTGATCATGGAAATCATTTTCAACTTAAGCAAACCTGTCACTGTCCTGCGCAATTCAAACAGAGTATTTGATGAAAGAGAATGCTTAAGTGAGGTTACCATCGGGGAAAACTACATGTCAAGAATAGCAGTATTTCCAGAGATAAAAGCAGCTACAGTTCATATTTTCTTACCAAGCCTTGTCCTGCCATTTCCCATTAGGACTAATGTGATGGAAAGACTTGGTGACCAATATGAAAGCTTATTAGGAGGGGCGGGGCCAAGCTCAATTTCCAAGTGAAATGGAAAGATTTACAGTTAACGTAACTACCTGCATTCTTCACTTTTGGTGTCCTCTGTTCTGTGCTCAGTATGGCCTATCAAACAAGCACTGTTTGTATCTAAATCCACCAAAGAACCTATACAGTATCTTTTAAAGATCTGTCAGAGAATTCATATGTTTGTATTTAGCCTAAGATGGGCTAAGAATCATTGCACACTAAATTGCATTCAAGCAATGCATTTTGAATGGGCCCAAGGCAGGACAAAATGCACCTGCTCTATTTTTTTTCACCGCAGTGCACCACAATGCACATTATACTGTACCCCAAGTGCACAGTAGATGTGTTGGGTGCCATTCAAAATGAATAGCACTGCAATACTTTGTGTTAAAGTAACATGTGCTACCACAATGCGATGGTGTAAACTGGTCCTAAAAACCCTTTCACGCCTAATGTCGCGTACACACGACTGGACTTTTCGACGGACTAGGTCCGACGGTCTTCCCGACTGACTTTCGGCGGAGTTCCGACAGACTTTCCGAATGAACGGACTTGGCCACACACAATCACACAAAAGTCAGACGGATTCGAATGTGATGACGTACGACCGGACTAGAATAAGGAAGTTCATAGCCAGTAGCCAATAGCTGCCCTAGTGTCGTTTTTTTGTCCATCGGACTAGCATACACACAAGCAGATTTCTCGATAGGAACTGGTTCCGGCAGATTTCCTGCGAAAAAATTTGAAACATGTTCTATTTCTAAAGTCCGTCAGATTTTTGGACAGCAAAGGTCCGATGGAGCCCACACACGATTTAATTGTCCGACGGATTTGTTCCGTCCGACCTTTGCTGTCGAAAAGTCCGGTTGTGTGTACACGGCATAAGCCTATTTCTGACATTTGGTGTTTACAAGTTAAAATCCATTTTTTTTTTTGATAGAAAATTACTTAGAACCCCCAAACATTATATTTCTTTTTTAGCAGAGGCCCTTGAGAAAAAAAATGGTGATTGTTGCAATATTTTATGTCACACGGTATTTGTGCAGCGGTGTTTTAAACGCAAATTTTTGGGAAAAGGGACACTTTCATGAACTTTAAAAAATGAAACAGTAAAGATAACTCAATTTTTTTGCATATTGTGAAAGATGATGTTATGCCAAATAAATAGATACCAAACATGTTGTGCTTTATAATTGCGCACACTTGTGGAATGGCAACAAACTACGGTACCTAAAAATCTCCATAGGCGTCGTTTAAAATTTTTTTTTATGGTTACCAGGCTAGAATTATTGCCCTTACTCTGACAATCGCGGTGATACCTCACATGTGTGATTTGAACACTGTTTACATATGCAAGAGCGACTTCCTTTTTCTTTGCTGCGCAAACTCGCAGGGACGGGGGTGCTTTAAAAAAATAATTTTTATTTATTTTTATATCATTAAATTGTGTTTAAAAAAAAAAAAAAAAAACTGATCACTTTTATTGCTGTCACAAGGAATGTAAACATCCCTTGTGACAGTAATAGGTGGTGAAAGTTACTCTTTATGGAGGGATCGGGGGTCTTAAAGACCTCCAATCCCTCCTTTGCACTTCAAAGTATTCAGATCGCTGAAAACGGCGATTCTGAATATTGTATATTTTTTTAAAATCTGGTGCCACTGGCAGCCGAATAAACAGGCATTCAGGAGACTGGAACAAAGCCGTTTCTGGCTTTGTGCCAGTCTCTCTCTAGCCGCTTGAAGTGGCGGATCGAGTATCGGGTCTCCTGGTGGGACGGGAGGCCCATCATTACAGCGGGAGGCGGCGGGAGGGGGGATGTCCCCTCCCGCTCCTCCAGGATAACAATGGAGCAGCTTTTAGCCGCATCGGTTGTTGTCCCTGGATAGCCGATCGCCCGCATTAAAAAACGGTACCGGGATGATGCCTGCAGCTGCGGGCATCATCCCGATATAACCCCCGGAAAGTGGAGGCCGCAAAATTTAATTTGTAACATAAATTATAAAAATGAAATAAAAATGAAAATGTCATTAAACCCACATCATTAAAAAAAACTATCAATAAATGCTGTTACATGCTGTTCATACTATGGAATTTGTTTACTGTATTCTTCAGAAAACCTGAACAAACCCACCAGCCCTGCACTTACCCCATCCAGGTCGTGGGCAACTTCCCCACCTGCTTCTGCTCCCAGCCAATATGACTGCTTCTCCTCTCGGCCAATCGAGTCTTAAGACTAATGCCGCGTACACACGATCGGAATGCTCGTCGTAAAAAGCTCTGATGGTTTTCCCGACGGAATTCCGACGGAATTCGGCTCAAGCTGTCTTGCCTACACACGGTCACATCGAATTCCGATCATTTATAACACGGTGACGTACAACACGTATGAGGTGACTAGAAAAAGAAAGTTCAATACCCAGTAGCCAATAGCTTCTGTCTCGTAGTTGAATCTGAGCATGCATGATTTTTGGCGTGTCGGAATTGCATACACACGAACGGAATTACCGATAGAAAGTTTTTCCGTCTGGAAAATTGAGAACATGCTATCAATTTTTGGCTGGCGGAAATTCGGACAGCTAAATTTTGATGGAGCATACACACGGTCGCATTTTCTGATGAAAAGCTCTCATTTGTCTTTTTCTGGCCGGAATTCCGATCGTGTGTACGTGGCATTACTGATTTACCGGGAGGAGAAGCAGAAAGACAATAGCGAATAACAGCTTGCTATTGTCACACAACTGGTTGGGCTCAGGGCGTAGTTCCCTGATCCCGAAGACCACCCTTTTTAAAGCCCATTAGAGCCTCAGGCTCTAAACATGTGCTTAAAAAAAAACTCCATTGAAAGCTATGCCCTACATGTAGATTAGGGGCCAGGCACCGGATTTAAAGGGATCCCTTGAAGAAGCCAGGTGATCTGTGACGCAACACGTCGGGAGGAGCCGGTGACGTCACTTCCGGTGTCTCAGCAACCTGGTAGTAGTGGTAAGGAGCACAGTTCTGCATCTCGCCTTATATTTAATGCAATATACAAGACGATTGAATATGTGAGTGGAATATTGTTACATTTAATAAAGACACACTTACATACATGTTTGAGCAATGAAAGTTTTTCTCTTTTTTCCTTTTTGAGTCACTCCAGGACAGTGGTTTTCTATATACTAGAGGATATCCTGGATACTTACCTCCAACAGCAGTACCAAAACATCTAAAGATTATATATTTTGAAGGCACGGTCTGACCCATTTGAGGGTCACTCCTTAAGGTGAGCAGACATTTTACTCGGTGGTGGAAGTGGTGGTATGTATCACAGTAAAATTCCCAGTATTGGAGGAGCACTTTATGGACATTTTAAGAAGTCACTTTTAATCTACTTAAAGAGGACTTTATATGCACAGATTGATATTCATTGAATTATTTTATTCATTTACAGTGCCTTGCGAAAGTATTCAGCCCCTTTGAACTTTTCAACCTTTTGCCACATTTCAGGCTTCAAACATAAAGATATAAAATTTTTATTTTTTGTGAAGAATCACCAACAAGTGGGACACAATTGTGAAGTGGAACGAAATCTATTGGATTTTTTAAACTTTTTTAACTAATAAAAAAATGAAAAGTGGGGCGTGCAAAATTATTCGGCCCCCTTGCGTTAATACTTTGTAGAGCCACCTTTTGCTGCGATTACAGCTGCAAGTCGCTTGGGGTTTGTCTCTATCAGTTTTGCACATCGAGAGACTGAAATTCTTGCCCATTCTTCCTTGCAAAACAGCTCGAGCTCAGTGAGGTTGGATGGAGAGCGTTTGTGAACAGCAGTTTTCAGCTCTTTCCACAGATTCTCGATTGGATTCAGGTCTGGACTTTGACTTGGCCATTCTAACACCTGGATACGTTTATTTGTGAACCATTCCTTTGTAGATTTTGCTGTATGTTTGGGATCATTGTCTTGTTGGAAGATAAATCTCCGTCCCAGTTTCAGGTCTTTTGCAGACTCCAACAGGTTTTCATCCAGAATGGTCCTGTATTTGGCTGCATCCATCTTCCCCTCAATTTCAACCATCTTCCCTGTCCCTGCTGAAGAAAAGCAGGCCCAAACCATGATGCTGCCACCACCATATTTGACAGTGGGGATGGTGTGTTGAGGGTGATGAGCTGTGTTGCTTTTACGCCAAACATATCGTTTTGCATTGTGGGCAAAAAGTTACATTTTGGTTTCATCTGACCAAAGCACCTTCTTCCACATGTTTGGTGTGTCTCCCAGGTGGCTTGTGGCAAACTTTAGACAAGACTTTTTATGGATATCTTTGAGAAATGGCTTTCTTCTTGCCACTCTTCCATAAAGGCCAGATTTGTGCAGTGTACGACTGATTGTTGTCCTATGGACAGACTCTCCTACCTCAGCTGTAGTTCTCTGCAGTTCATCCAGAGTGATCATGGGCCTCTTGGCTGCATCTCTGATCAGTCTTCTCCTTGTCTGAGCTGAAAGTTTAGAGGGACGGCCAGGTCTTGGTAGATTTGCAGTGGTCTGATACTCCTTCCATTTCAAAATGATCGCTTGCACAGTGCTCCTTGGGATGTTTAAAGCTTGGGAAATCTTTTTGTATCCAAATCCGGCTTTAAACTTCTCCACAAAAGTATTACGGACCTGCCTGGTGTGTTCCTTGGTCTTCATGATGCTCTCTGCGCTTTCAACAGAACCCTGAGACTATCACAGAGCAGGTGCATTTATACAGAGACTTGATTACACACAGGTGGATTCTATTTATCACCATCAGTCATTTAGGACAACATTGGATCATTCAGAGATCCTCGCTGAACTTCTGGAGTGAGTTTGCTGCACTGAAAGTAAAGGGGCCGAATAATTTTGCACGCACCACTTTTCAGTTTTTTATTTGCTAAAAAAGTTTAAAATATCCAATAGATTTTGTTCCACTCCACAATTGTGTCCCACTTGTTGGTGATTCTTCACAAAAAATTAAAATGTTATATCTTTATGTTTTGAAGCCTGAAATGTGGCAAAAGGTTGAAAAGTTCAAGGGGGCCGAATACTTTCGCAAGGCACTGTATATATTGAATTTTATTTATGATTTGGGGGATTTTTTGTGCAATTATGTCTTGTAAGATATGTTCTGTGTTGGAATAAGAGCACCATCTTTTCATAATACTATTCCTAGACCATTGTTGACTGGTATTTGGGTATTTGGGATTGCCGTTGAAACAAAAAACATGGGTATGGCAAAAAAAAATTAAAAACTCTGATGGAATCTCAGATGTGGAAGATCATTTTCTCTTACAGACAAGGCTCCTCTCAGTTGAAAGTTTTATAAAAAGCTTATGTGTGCCAGAAAATCCCTTTTGTGCAAAAAAAAAAAAAATAACTCGATTCATTACCTTTGAGGCTCCTTCTTCCAGGTGGCTGGAGACAAGGTTGATATGAACAGCTTTCTGTAGCTGCCTCGATTGAAATCTCACATTTTGATGACCAAGATGACCAAGACATGCCTTTCAACTGGAGCCAAGCTTATTGTTAAGGGGCAAGTTCGGGCTAGGAGGAAGATCAATCCAAGAAACGCTATCAAGGAAACAGCATGGCTTTGCCGGTCAGGAAGTCCACTCAATTTACCTTTAATCTGCTTTTCATATCATTCTTTGGAGCCGAATGTGTGAGTAGGCACAAAGAGTTTGCACTTGAGGATGAAGATAGACTTCCTTTAATTAGGTGCAGAAATGAATGTGGGTTCAGAGGCGATTGTTAGTGTTAGACGTTTGCAGTAAAAGATTTTCATTGCACATTTTTTATTTTTTTTTTGCATTGTGGAAAATGGTGTGAGAAAATGTAGATATTGTACCAACAGCATTATAGGCGTGATAGTTTAATGTTCATTGTGATAGTACCATTTTAATCTTGATAACACAGAAGCTGAATCCCCAACCAAACAACTGAATACACAGATAAAAATACATATAATGGCCCGTACACACGATCAGAATTTTGGTCGGAAATAACTCTGATGGGTTCCCCGATGGAATTCCGACAGGTTTTCGCTCAAGCTATCTTGCATGCACATGGTCACACCAAATTCCGACCATCAAGAACGTGTGACGTACAGCACGTATGACGGGACTAGAAAAAGGAAGTTCAATACCCAGTAGCCAATAGCTTCCGTCTCGTAGTTGAATCTGAGCATGCGTGAGTTTTTGTGTGTCGGAATTGCATACACATGGTCGGAATTTCTGATAGAAATTTTTTCCATCTGGAAAATTGAGAACCTGCTCTCAAATTTATGCTGGCGGGAATTCGGCCAGCTAAATTCCGATGGAGCATACACACGGTCGCATTTTCCCATGAAAAGCTCTCATCGGTCTTTTGCTGGCTGAAATTCCGATCGTGTGTACGCGGCATTAGGGAACTGTTTTATTTGCCAGAGGTTTATACAGCCTTATACCATGCCTCTAGTCCAGTGTTTCTCAACTTTTTTTCAGTCAAGGCACCCTTTAAAATTATGGACAATCTTGAGGCACCCTCCAAAATTATTGACAGTCTTGGGGCACCCTTTAAAATGATGGACATTCTTGGGGTACCCCATCCTAAAATATAAAAACCATTCTTACATAATGCAGCAACAGCCACACACGTAGGAGTCCCAACGTTAGAGGTGCAAACTGGTACTGACTAGTATTCCGATGTTTCTCTTCTTGCTCAGTTTTTCTCCATCATCAGCTAATGTGACCCAAAAGTTGACGGAGAGGGGCAAGGGATTGGGTGCCCCATAGCAAGCTGCTTGCTGTGGGGGCACTCGGCAGGAAGGAGGGGCCGTGAGTGATAAAAAAAGAGAAGGATCTAGGCTGCTCTGTGCAAAACTGCTATATAGTAAGTATGACACAATTATTATAAAAAAGAAAAAAAAAACAAGACTTTAAATATAACTTTAAGTTAAAAGGAGACTAGACATGTGCGATTCATTTTGTTGCAAATCAAAATTCGGACGAATATTTTGTTATCCGGAATTTTTGGATCACAAAAGTAACAGATTTCAATGAATCAAAAATAAATTATAATGAAATGAATTATCTGAATTTGAAAATGAACTCGAAATAGAAACATATTGGAATACATACAGTAAGGTATAAAAGTGAAATAAGATTAAGATTCCGACGTATGCTGCTTTATAGAATATATTAGAGTAGAGTAGATTAGAATAGAATATAAAATGAAATGAATAGAATACAATAGAAAAAATAGAATACAATAGGCTAGATAGAAAATAATAAAGCAGGATATAATAGAGTAAAACAGAATAGAATAGAAAATAAAATAATAGACTATAATAGAATAGAAAAGAGTATAATAGAATAGAATAAATTAGAAAAGAAGATTATAAAATAGAATTGAGTAGAATAGAAAAGAATATAATAGAATAGAAAAAAATTGAATAGATCTGAATAGAATAGGACAAAATAGAGCGAAAATAGCCGTCTTCCAAAATTCAAATTTCGATCACAAAATAACGAATATAGGAAACAAATCCAAATATATTAAATTAATTCCAAAATCGAAACATTCTAACATAATGAATATGGCAAAACTAAATTATTAACTTACCAAACAGATCTGAAAAGAAAGAAAACACATTTTTCTGTCTTGCCCTAGACCCAACACATAAATCAATCTTAATGTTTCTCTTTAAGTTAACAGGAGACCCAACACTTAAAGTGGTTATAAAGCTTTGTTTTCCTTAAGTCCATTTCCTTAAAGGTAATGGAAGACCAAACACTTAAGTCCATCATAAAGTTTCCTTTGAGTTAGCATGAGTTATACTGTTAACACGATCGGACTTTCCAGCAGACTTGGTCCGGTGGACCAGAGTCCGTCGGACAATTCGATCGTGTGTGGGCTCCAACGGACTTCTTCTTCCCAAAAGTTTAGCAGACAATCTGTTCGTCTTCGTGTGCTATTCCGACGGACTAAAACTGACGCTAAGGCAGCTATTGGCTACTGGCTATGAACTTCCTTATTCTACGTCATCACGTTCGAATCCGTCGGACTTTTGGACGGAACGGACTCGTGGCTAAGTCCGTTCGTTTGAACCTCAGCTGCAAAGTGTCAGAAACCATGAAACAGACTGAGACAGAAGTACAATCAAATCACACTTGTTTATTAATAAAAATAAAAAGGTAAATAGGAAAAAGCGTAGTCAAGCATAGCCAGAGTCCAGTAGCCAGATTGGGTAGTCAGCCAGTCCAAAGTTCATAAGCCAAATCGGGTAATCAGCCAGTCCAGACGTCAGGGATCCAAGGTGAGCAACTGCAAGCAGGATAAGAAGCCACGAGGGATGTCAGCAAGCCGGTCTTGAAACAAACAACAGGAGATGGTTCCTTGTGATCTGAAGAAAAAAAAAAAAAACACCGCCATTACTAGTAAAAAAGAAATAAATACTAAAAATTCCATAAATCTATCCTTGATTTTGTATACGCTATAACTTGTGCTCAAACCAATCAATATACGCTTATTTCGATTTTTTTATATAAAAAAAATGTAGAATACATATTGGCCTAAACTGATGAAGACAATTTTTTTTGGTATATTTATTATAGCAAAAAGTTATAAACATTGTTTTTTTTTTTTTTTTTTCAAAATCATTGCTTTTTGTTTGCTTGTAGCACAAAAAAAAAAAAAAAAAAACTGCAGAGGTGATCAAATACCACCAAAAGAAATCTCTATTTGTAGGAAAAAAAAGGACATACATTTTATTTGGGTAAAGGATCGCACGACCGCGCAATTGTCAGTTAAACGATGCAGTGCCGTATCGCAAAAAATGGCCCGGTCATTAAGGGGGCAAATCCTTCCGGTCCTTAAGTGGTTAAAGCATGACATGTTAGGTATCTATTTATTCGGCGCAGCATTATCTTTCACATTATACAAAACAATTGGAGTAACTATTGTGTTTTTTTTGTTTTTTTTAATACATGAAAGCTTTTGTTTTGTTTTCCAAAAAAATTGCGTTTAAAACATTGCTGCAAAAATACCATGTGACATAAAAAGTTGCAACAACTGCCATTTTATTCCCTAGAGTCTCTGCTAAATATATATATATATATATATATATATATATATATATATATATATATATATATATATATATTGTTTGGGGGTCCTGAGTAATTTTCTAGCAAAAAAAAAAATAAATTATGATTTTTTACATGTAGGAAAGAAGTGTCAGAATTGGCTTGGGAGGCAAGTGGTTAATTTCATGTTTAGTGTGTCGTTGTCTCTTTATGACCACCCTTTTTATTTTTTTTGTTTTATTTTGCTTTGACAAGAGAACCTATTGCTGCTAGCAGTCATAGTAAATGAATAATTCTATTTACCGTACTTAGCAGTGGCCCCTGCCATTTTTTTTTTTTACCCGTGACTATTGAATTTTTATTTATTTTTTTGTTTTTAAGCTTTTTTTACTTTTCTTGTTTTTAATTGCTTTCACAAGAGAACCTATTGCTGCTAGCTTGTGACGCGGCAAATTATGAAATCTCGAAATGCAGCGCACAATTCTCTTCTTCTTTACTGGAATGATAATGAAGCTGCTTTGCTGGTGATACTGATGGAGTTATTGAAAACTCATTTTCAAACTGTCATTTGAAGTAAAACACATAGCCAAGTATTATTCTCCCCAATTTATTTATTGTGCATTAAAAAAATAAAAAAAATAAAATTAGGCATGCTATCTGCAAATAGAACTTAATTAAAAAGGGCATTCTATGCATCCAAAAATATGGAAAATATAACAAAACATATCATTATTATTCAAACAAAAAATAAAATAAAAATTCCTCATACATGTGTCCTGCTTCTTAATATGGGGGGTCAACAATGCCAAGAGTTGGTGAAAGCAGGGGTCCGTCATCCGGAGATAATTCCGAAAATCATCCGGATTATTCTCCTGGAGCTCCCGCAGCAAAGGCATATCACATAATTTGTCACGATTAATAAAGCAAACAATTTTTGGTCCAAGAACTCCTCGTCCTCTGTTCCTGGACTGGACTTGGGTCAAAGCAATAACTCCAAGGCCAATAATAAATAACACGTTATCTCCTCCTATTCCGCAACGTGGCTGGTTGACGAACGGCTGTTCAGAAACGAACTGAAAAGCGCAAACTGAAAAGTACGAAATGAAAAGTGCGAACCAACACTCACCAAACCTCTACTAACACGAAATTAGCAGAAGGAGCCCAAAAGGTGTCGCTAAAGAGCTTAAAAACCACCTAGTACGTTACTACGTTCGTGTTTGTTAATCGACAATTCCTTGCCATTGGTATGCAAGACAAAATCCAGGCACACGCCTTCGGACAAAAGTCTGAGGTTTTGTCTGCAGAAAATTTGATCGTGTGTACGAGGCTATAGTAAAATAATAATTCTATTTACTTAGCAGTGACTATATGTTTTTATTGTTTTTAAACTTTATTTTGCTCTTTTTGTTTGGAGGAACCAGCTTTCCTTTGTGTTAATTGTATAACCAATTAAACTTTGTAGAGCTAAACCGAATCATTGTGGTAAGTAATGATCTATGCACTGTGATGGAAGGCTCTGTGGTTTAAGCTTTTGCAGTGTTGCCCTCTTAGCAGAAAACAGTTGGCAAGCGACCCTGGCAATCAGAGGGATGTGTCTGATGAGTCTCAACAGCCAATAATAGATTTTTAAACTCGGATAATGTTCTAGAACACAGGTAATTGCCAGACAAGTTTGACCCTGACAAGTATCTAAAGTAAATGGCAAAATACAAGCGTGTCAGCATATAATACTATAGTTTACATGACACAAAAGGCAGGATGTATTTCAGTTTGGCTGCCTTAGTAATTGAATTGTATAAATATTGAAAGCCTAGTTAACATGGCATAGGTATACAATACATACAGTCACATAGACATTGGGGTTGATTTACTATAAACTGGGGAGTGCAAAATCTGGTGCAACTCTATATAGAAACCAATCAGCTTGCATTTTTTATTTTTTTTGGTCAAAACGTAACCGTTTGCCGACCAGCCATCCCCATTATACTGCGGCAGGTTGGCACGATTCCATGAATCGCCGCCATTGTACGTTGGCTCGTGGGATCGGAATAGCAGGCGCGCATGCGCCACCGGACCGCTGCACTGCGGGGTTGCTGATGTTCGTGGCTGATGGTCACGATGACTGCCGGTCACAAGCGATCGTGGGCACGAGAGGCAGAAAAGGGACGGGTGTATGTAAACAAGAAAAGAGAGCTTGAGAAATGACAGATCGTGTGTTCTTAATAGCTAGGAACCACAATCTGTCATTCCCTCTAGTCAGGCCTTCCCCATACAGTTAGAACACACACAGGGAACGCAGTTAACCCCTTAATTGCCCCCTAGTGTTAACTCCTTCACTTCCAGTGACATTTATACAGTCATCAGTGCATTTTTATAGCACTGATTGCTGTATAAATGACAATGGTTCCAAAAATCTATCAAAAGTGTCTGATGTGTCCGCCATAATGTCACAGTCCCAATAAAAATCGCATATCGCCGCCATTACTAGTAAAAAACAAATAATAATAATAAAAATGCTATAAATCTATCCCCTATTTTGTAGACACTATAACTTTTGCGCAAACCAATCAATATAAGCTTATTGCAATTTTTTTACCAAAAATATGTAGAAGAATACATATCGGCCTAAACTGACAAAAAAAAAAATAGCTTAAAAAAAAAAATGGGGACATTTATTATAGCAAAAAGTTAAAGTTACAGCAGATACAGTGCCTTGCAAAAATATTCACCCCCCTTGGCATTTTTTGTGTTTTGCTGCCTCACAACCTGGAATTAACATGGATTGTTTGAGGATTTGCATCATTTAATTTACAGAACATGCCCACAAGTTTGAAGATTTTTTTTTTTTTTTTTTTATTATGAAACAAACAACAAATAGGACAAAATAACAGAAAAAGTCTCAAAATAACAAGAAAAAGACTTGTTAAGACATTTGAATCACTCTTCAGAGAGCATTTGACAGGTGGTGTGGAGGCATTTTATCGCCTCCTCACTACTTGCCTTAAGGTGATTGTAAAGTCTTGTTTATTTTATTGTTTTTAAATAACAAACATGTTATACTTTTCTCCTCCTTACCAAAAATCATAATTTTTTTCCTAGAAAATTATTCAGAACCCCCAAACATTATATATATATATATATATATATATATATTATATTTATATTTATATATATTTATATCTCTATATATATACATACATACATATATATATACATATATATATATATATATATATATATATATATATATATATAATTTTTTTTTTTTTTAGCAGACATGGTAGGGAATAAAATGGTGGTCGTTGCAACTTTTTATGTTACACAGTATTCGCATTTTCAAACGCGTTTTTTTTAAATAGAAAAGAAAAAAAAACACTAAAGTTAGCCCAATTTTTTTTTTGTTTTTTGGCCAGTGACCTCACCGCACGTTCCTGCTATCTGCTGATTCTGAGGAGGAGTAGGGAGAGACATAGCAGAAGCTAAATACCATATCATATGGCACTTATGACTTCTCTTTAACTAGAGGGTCATATGTGTTTGGTAAGCCTGCATTTTGTTACCATTTGGTGGAGGCTTTGGATCTATCTTGGCACTGTTTTCAAGATCTTTTGGTGCAACATTTGTTATTTTTACTCTTTATGGACTTTAACTGTGGGGAATTTTTTTTTTTTTTTTTCATTATTGTGATTATTACAGGTACTTATATAGTGGTGTCAATATACGCAGCGCTTTACACATATACACTATATTACCAAAAGTATTGGGGCGCCTGCCTTCACACGCACATGAACTTTAATGGCATCCCAGTCTTAGTCCATAGGATTCAATGTTGAGTTGTCCCACCCTTTGCAGCTATAACAGCTCCAACACTTCTGGGAAGGCTGTTCACAAGGTTTAGGAGTGTGTCTATGGGAATGTTTGACCATTCTTCCAGAAGTACATTTGTGAGGTCAGGAACTGATGTTAGACGAGAAGGCCTGGCTCGCAGTCTTTGCTCTAATTCATCCCAAAGGTGTTCTATCGGGTTGAGGTCAGAACTCTGTGCAGGCCAGTCAAGCTCCTCCACCCAAAACTTGCTCATCCATGTCTTTATGGACCTTGCTTTGTGCACGGGTCCAAATCATTTGGTGGATGGAGGATTACAGCATGGGTTTTTTTTTTCAGGGGTTGGGCTTGGCCCCTTAGTTCCAGTGAAGGGAACTCTTAAGGCGTCAGCATACCAAGACATTTTGGACAATTTCATGCTCCCAACTTTGTGGGAACAGTTTGGGGATGGCCCCTTCCTGTTCCAACATGACTGCGCACCAGTGCACAAACAAGGTCCATAAAGACACGGATGAGAGCGTTTGGGGCGGAGGAACTTGACTGGCCTGCACTTTGGGATGAATTAGAGCGGAAATCACAAGCCAGGCCTTCCTGTCCAACATCAGTGCCTGACCTCACAAATGCGCTTCTGGAAGAATGGTCAAACATTCCCATAGACACACTCCTAAACCTTGTGGACAACCTTCCCAGAAGAGTTAAAATTTTATAGCTGCAAAGGGTGGGCCAACACCCTTAATATTGAATCAATAGTCCGTAGGGGTCAATATTGAACCCTACGGACTAAGACTGGGATGCCATTAAAGTTCATGTGTGTGTAAAGGCAGGCGTCTCAATACTTTTGCCAATATAGTGTATATTGTACATTCACATTCAAATATTACCATTGGGTGGACTTCTAAATAATCAATTGTGGGTTATTTCTTATCAAATTTGTAACTGAATTCATGCGGGAACGCATGGGAACGGAGTTCCTGTACTTTTTCCACAACAGGAACCCAGTTCCCATTAGCAGCCGCGTCCTGCAAGACTTTGAAGTATGCGAGCCGTGTGGCAGGTGCTACACCAGCAGCCGCCCACACAGCACGCAATAGTAAGTGCCACACACCTGACGATTCAGGCATTGCCAGTAGGGGGCCCCATGACAGCTTCCGCTTCGATCTACCTGTCAATCACATTTAGCTGACGGGTAGATCAGCTATTCTGCTCACAGGACATGCAGGGAGAGAGGTGAGCTGAGGGAGGAACATCAGTTTGGGGTGGGAAGCTGAGCACAATACCTGGCAAAGTTTAATGCCAGGAGGGAAGTTTATGTGGAAATATGTGAAGGGTTGGAATAGCAGCGAGTGTGTGTTGGAGCCCCTGCAGAGTTTGCAGCCCCCCCAAGCTAACATACATCTCCTAAGCAGGAACACATCACTATCTCCCCAAGCATTCTGTCCAGATAATGTGCAGTTCATTTATGACCTTTCCGTTTAACCCTGTGTTATCCAAACTCTGTTCAATGAAAAGTGTAAACTCACCACATAAACACTCTATATACAAAATAACATTCCCCAATAAAGATCAGAACATGATGTTCACATTTGTATGGAAGCACAATTGAATGAATGCTGATTATTCAGAGAATTACCGTATTTATGTTTATTGAGGATTTATTTATATTTTTTTATCTACGAACAGTTAAGCTTCATACACACAATATACTTTTGAAGCATTGGTGCATATGAGCGTATCATTTTTTTTTGGTTGGGGAGTGGATCTTGGGTGGGAGTTCCCACACTTTTTCCCCCAGGACTTGACCCCTGAATTCATGTATGTTAGTTTTTTACTTGAAGCACAAAGCAGTTTATGTATTTATGATACTTGTTTACAATGTACAGTATTTCACCATATGCCTAGTGTTCAGCTTTAAAGGGCACCTGTTATAAGGGATATACTGGGGCTGGCGCTGCCAGTCAATCCATAATAGATACTTCAGGTTTTTTTCCTTTGAACTCCAACTTTAAGAAAGCCTGTGATGGAATGTCTTAGATTTTCCATTCCACTCACATAAAAAGACATGCATAAGGTAGAACCCCGAGCAACTATCTTTGTTCCTTAATTATATTTTGGTGAAAAATAATTGCCTGGACCTCAGCCTCCCCTTGTGTCCTCACTGTCAGGTGTCTGATACATCTGCTGCTCTTGGTGGACTTAAATAGGATCAGTGTCTTCAAAAACGCAGCTTTTCCACAGCATAAAATAATCAGTACAGCAATTAAACATTACAAGGTTTGCAGAAATAGCTCCAATGCTTTCTGGGAACTGGCTTAATAGACTGACATGTCATCTGTAACCTTTTTTTAATTAGCAAACTATTTATTTTCTCCATCAAGGTGCGCATATTAATGAACGAGACAGAAAGTAAAAATTCTGCATGTATCACATAGAAAAATGGTGTCCTGACACTTACGCGTCAAAATAAAAATGGTTTACTTTGGATGTAACAACCAATGGAACTTCTGAATTATTTTTTATGGCACCTTGGAAAGGGGATACATCTACATAAAAATATTTGCCCCCTTCCTGATTTTTTTTTGGGCATATTTGTTACACTTAAATGACCGCTCAGTGTCTGCCAACCCTCTCCTCCAATCCCTACACCTGGCTCCCAATCACCCAGTGAATTAAATTCAAAATACTATCCACAACATACAAAGCCATTCACAACACTGCCCCGAGCTACATCACCAATCTTGTCTCCAAATATCACCCAAATCGTCCTCTCCGTTCTTCTCAAGACCCCCTACTCTCAAGCTCTCTCGTCTCCTCCTCCCATGCTCGTCTCCAGGATTTCTCTAGAGCCTATCCCATCCTTTTCTCTAGAGCCTATCCCATCCCTCAAAATACTAACCACAACATACAAAGCCATTCACAACTCTGCCCCGAGCTACATCACCAATCTTGTCTCCAAATATCACCCAAATCGTCCTCTCCGTTCTTCTCAAGACCCCCTACTCTCAAGCTCTCTCGTCTCCTCCTCCCATGCTCGTCTCCAGGATTTCTCTAGAGCCTATCCCATCCTTTTCTCTAGAGCCTATCCCATCCCTCAAAATACTAACCACAACATACAAAGCCATTCACAACTCTGCCCCGAGCTACATCACTAATCTTGTCTCCAAATATCACCCAAATCGTCCTCTCCACTCTTCTCAAGACCTCCTACTCTCAAGCTCTCTCATCTCCTCCTCCCATGCTCATCTCCAGGATTTCTCTAGAGCCTATCCAATCCTTTTCTCTAGAGCCTATCCCATCCCTCAAAATACTAACCGCAACATACAAAGCCATTCACAACTCTGCCCCGACCTACATCACCAATCTTGTCTCCAAATATCACCCAAATCGTCCTCTCCGCTCTTCTCAAGACCTCCTACTCTCAAGCTCTCTCGTCTCCTCCTCCCATGCTCGTCTGCAAGATTTCTCTAGAGCCTCGCCCATCCTTTGCAACTCGCTACCTCCATGGCTATCCCCTACTCTTGTAAGCTCTTTTGATTGTAAGCTCTTTTGAGCAGGGCCCTCTTATGCCTTGTACACACGGTCGGACATTCCAACAAAAAATCCATCGGATTTTTTCTGACGGATTTTGTGCCAAACTTGTGTTGCATACACACGGTTGGTGTGCGAGGTGACGTTCGTTGCGTACGACAGGACTATGTAGAGGCTAGTAGCCAATAGCCAATAGGTCTCGCAATTTGATCTGAGCATGCGTGGCACTTTGTCCGTCGGAATTCTCTACAAACAATCAGAAAAGGTCCGATCTGATTTTGTTGTCGGAAAATTTTAGATCCAGCTCTCAAACTTTTTCCATCGGGATTTCCGACTGAAAAAGTCAGATAGAGCCCACACACAATTGGATTTTCCAACAACATAATCCGATCGGACCTTTTCCGTCGGAAAATCTGACCGTATGTACAGGGCTTTAATCCACTTGTTTTTTATTGTATTATAACTGTATTGTCTCCTTTTTATATTGTAAAGTGTTGCATAAACTGTTGGCGCTATATAAATCCTGTATAATAATTATAATAATAATAATAATTCATATCATCAATTACAAAGAGATAACCAGAGTAAATACAAAATACAGTTTTTAAATGATGATTTAATTTAAGGGAAAAAAGATCCCTGCCTGGCCCTATGTAATAAAGTAAGTGCCACCTAAACCTAATAACTGGTTGTGCCACCCTTGGCGGCAACAACTGCAATCACGCCCACTCTTCCTTGCAGAATTGTTTCAATTCAACCACATTGGAGGGTTTAAGGTCATGCCACAGCATCTCAATCGGATTGAAGTCTGGACTTTGACTAGGCCACTCCAAAAACGTCATTTTGTTTTGTTTTTTAGTCTATCAGAGGTGGACTTGCCGGTGTGTTTGGGATCCTTGTCCTGCTGTAGAACTCAAGTGCACTTGAGCTTGAGGCCAGGAACTGATGGATTGACATTATCCTTCAGGATTTTCTGGGAGGGTGCAGAATTCATGGTTCCACCAATTATGGAAAGTCTTCCAGGTCCCGAAGCTGCAAAGTAGCCCCAGACCATTACACTACCATCACCATGTGTGAACGTTGGTATGATGTTCTTTCTTAAAATGCTTTGTTAGTTTTTCACCAGATGTAACAGGACAAACACCTTTCAAAAAGTTAAACTTTTGTCTCATCAGTCCTCAGAATATTTGGTCAAAAGTCTTGGGGGTAATCAATATGTTTTTTTGGCAAATGTGAGACGAACCTTTGAGTTCTTTTTGGTCAGCAGTGGCTTTTGTACACTGATACATGGCAATTACTTTGTTTCTCATTTGTTCTAGAATTTCTTTAGATTACAGCATGATGTGTTGCTTTTTTAGATCTTTTTGCTTCACTTTGTCAGACAGCTTCTATTTAAGGGATTTGTTGATTCAACAGGTTTGATATTAATCAGGCCTGGGTGTGGCAAGTGAAATTTATCTCCGCTTTCCAAAAACTTTGGTTAATCACAGTTCATTAATGATTTAGCAAAGGGAGGGCAATTAATTTTTCACAGCACTGTATATAAATAAATAACACCTTTGAGCTTAGTGTAAAGAAATACCACAAATGTATATAAATGTGAAAAAAATCAACATAAAACTAATCTCAAAAGCTTAAAGATCCTTTTAAAGTGGAGGGCCACCCTAAAAAAAAAAAAAAAAGCATTATTATTCGTAAAAAATAAAAAAAATAAAATTATATATATTTTTTTTTTTACCTGTCCAGAAATCCCTGTTGCTAGGCAGTCTTCCTAATCTGCCTTCTTCCTGCTCTTCGGTGATCTTCGATCTTCTCCCCTCCTCCGCGCTGTCTTCTGGGTAATGGGGCGCGCTGTGTTCTGGGAACTGTGTGTTCCCTAACATAGGGTGTCCCATTTATAAAGCGCCACGTGACTCGCGCATGCGCAGTAGGAAACGGGCAGTGAAGCCGCAAGGCTCCACTGCCTGTTTCCCTTAGTTGGAATGGCAGCGCTTGGAACCGAGAGCCTCGGCGGCCGACATCGCGGGCACCCTGGAAAGGTAAGTCTCCTTATTAAAAGTCAGCAGCTACTTTTGTTTCAGTTGCTGACTTTAAAAAAAATAATGTTTAAGGCTGAAACACCGCTTTAAGTTTTTGAGATTAGTTGTATGTGGATTTTTCACATTTATATACATTTGTGGTAATTCTTTACGCTGAGCGCAAAGGTATTATTTATTTATGTACAGTGCTGGGAAAAATGAATTGCCCTCCCTTTGCTAAATCATTAATGAACTGTGATTAACCAAATTTTTTGGAAAGCCGAGTAAAATTTCACTTGCCACACCCAGGCCTGATTAATGTCAAACCTGTTGAATCAACAAATCCCTTAAATAGAAGCTGTCTGACAAAGTGAAGTATTTTTGGGAACATCTTAAATCATGTTCCACCCGTTTCAGGGTGGAACATGTAACATGTTCCCAATGCTGTAGCCGCTGCCCGATTCCCCCCTCCCTGTGATAGCAGGACGGGGAGAAGTTCCCCATACTAGCTGTCACTTTTTGAAATTCATTCACACAGCTCTGCTGTTGAGTTGCTGCCATGTGATTGGTGTACCTAAAAAAGTGGCCGATGAGTGTATAACTCATCTATACACAGGCAGAGTTGGAGAGAAGGATGAGGACTCGGATTCAGACATTCCAGCAATGGAAGAGCAGATGGGCACATGCCTCATTGTCTTTTCTTCTCAGCGAGAATCCTGTTGATCTATGATCACACCGGTTCAAGTGTTCCCTTATCAGTACGATCAGATAACAAGATGGATAATGCACATTGTTTACAGGTAATGAAAGACTTCCACTCTACCTAAATATTTAGCATGTTTTCTATCTTTCTATGTAAAATAACACTAATTACTGTGCTTTAGACCTGTCATTATCTCCTTAAAACATTTAGAGAGAAGTCTAAGCCCTTGTACACACGGTCGGAGAATCTGTCGGAATGTGTCCTATCGGACCGTGTTGTCGGATAATCTGACTGTGTGTGGTATGCATCGGACTGATTCCATCGGAATATCCGTCGGACCCAATTTTCCAACTTGTTGGAAATATTTTCCGAACAACTGGTTCGATCGGACATACTCCGATCATGTGTAGAGAATTTTGATCGGACCAAGTGCCACGCATGCTCAGATCAAATTCCTACATCAAAGCTATTGGCTACTAGCCTGAACGTAGTCCCATCGTAATGAAATTACGTCATCACGTTCTGAATGATCGGGTTTTTCAACAACTTAGTCCGACCGTGTGTATGCAACAGTTTCGGACAAGATCCGACGGACAAAATCAGATGGACAAAATCCGACGGATTTGGTTGTCGAAATCTCCGACCGTGTGTACAGGGGCTTAAGAGTGACATCTCACACAATTGAAGCTCTAATTGGAGAGAATGTGAGGATAGGTGCATCGGTGCATTCTGTGAGGTAGATGCTGCTAAAGAAAAGAACAAAATTGAGATTGTACATCTGTGTGTGTCTGGCTCTACAAAAGTTGCATAGTCACATAGCTGGTAAGGTTTTATAAAGACACCAGTCCATCCAGTTCAACCTGTGTAGGTGTGTGTATACATTTATGTCTCTACCACTTCCCATATCCCTGTATATTGGGTTTGCTAAGATGCCCATCTAAAAGGTTTTTTTTTGAATAGCAGCTCTTCTCGCTAAAACACCACCAATTGTGGAAGGGAGTTCCACATCCTTACCCTTCTGACAGCAAAAAAATCCCCTACGCCAGTGATGGCAAACCTTGGCACCCCAGATATTTTAGAGCTACATTTCCCATTAAGCTCATGCACTCTGCAGTGTAGTTGAGCATCATGGAAAATTTAGTTCCAAAACATCCGGGGTGCCAAGGTTCTCCATCACTGCCCTACGAAGTTTAAGGTTGCACCACTTCTCATCCAACCTCCCTGAGTGACCACATGTCCTCTTGAGTGACCTTAGATGAATAGTTTCCTCCCCATGCTAGAATCATTACCATTTAGATAGTTACTGTAAATATTACTATAATCTTCTCTTAAGCATCTCTTCTCCAGGGAAAATAAGTTAATAACTTAATGTGTGTAGCCTCTCCTCATAGCTCCATCATTCAGCCAACTTATTCGTTTTGTTGGCCTTCTCTGGACTCTCTCCAGTTCCAGCACATCCTTCCTGGTAACCAGACTTGGATGACATTCTCAGGATGTGACAGAGTTTTGTAAATTGGTAGAATTATTGATTTATCTCTTGAGTAAATACCTTTTTAATGCATGCTATTATTATTATTATACAGGATTTATATAGCGCCAACAGTTTGCACAGTGCTTTACATTATGAGGGCAGACAGTACACTTACAATACAAATCAATACGGGAGGGATCAGAGGGCCCTGCTTGTTAGAGCTTACAATCTAGAAGATAGTCTACTGCCCTTGCTGCAGTTTGGCTTTCAATGCTATTGCTGAGTCTCTCTTCTACAAGGACTTCCAGATCCTTTTCCATCCTCAATTCCCCCAGAGGTTCTACTCCTCCTAGCTGCCTTCCCTGATAAATTGAGGGAGTCCATAAGGGGACAATTCCTTTAACATGCTCCTTTTCACCTTTACTGATGACACATTGCCACCTACAGGTTGGAGGAACACCTAGACTTGCCTACATGCCATCTTGTGGATACTTCTTAGTGTAGTTTGCTGTCATCTGCTGGAAACGTCACACACAATCAAAATGCAAATTACATTTTTAAATAAAACCCTTTTGTTTTGTTTTTTTACATACCTTATGTAATGCTGGTACTCCTAATGAGTACGCGCTATGTCTGTAAATTTAGTTTTTGCCCAAAACTATAGTTAAGTTTTGGGGCTAATTGTTCTAAATTATGCTTTGGCATCAGTTTGGCTGGGCTGTATTACGGATCTGCCTGGTCATAGGTGGGGTTTGCACCTGTGAGAGGCTTTAGAACGCAGTCTGGTTGGACGCATTGGGTACCAATCTTTCTCTCGAGCCAATCAGTGGGCGTTTGTATCGCTATGTATTCCGGCAGAGGGTACTTAAGGTGCTAAAGTCATGTGGTAAGGGGTTCCGGTCCTGAAGTTGTTGCTCACTCCGTGGTCCTGGCCCTCCTGATCAGCCCCCAGGGGCCCTCATGGCCTGGAGTGCGAATCCATCCATTTCCGAGCCTCGGAACTGGCTAGTTTAAGGCACAGTAACTGAAAGGAGGATTCTAAGGTGTTCCGGTACAGTCTCGGATTTGGAGAGGCCCAGGAACTCTACATGCAACCAGGGGAGGACTCTTCAGTAAGATGGCCACGCACGAGGCTGGCTGCTAAGAGCCTAGAAGCTGAGCTGCCATGGACATTGATTGAATCCGCATTTCTTACGGTATCGACGGACCGGCTGCAAGATTCTGGTACAGTAAGAAAAGTTCCTACCACTATCCTTCCGGTTACAACTAAGTTTGTGTGAGAGACTTTGCAAAGCTAGAATTACCTGTTGGCTGCTAAACCCAAACTTAAGGATTTATCCGACAGTTAAAGAATCCAGTTGCGAGTGGCTATTCCCTGGATTATGTACAGAGAGAGACTCTTATTGAAGTCAGCAGTTCCAAGCACCTGAGCTAAGCTTTATCCTGATACCCTCTATTCCCAACTTAGAGACTGAGTTTGTTCAACTGTTTTATGCAAAATAAAAATCCTAATAAGGAATTCAAGGGGTCTCTACAATTCAGCCCAGAAATATTCAGCCGCTCCTTCGGGGTAAGTGCTACACTTATATTAGATGCAGTGAAGTGATTAATGAATAGCTGTGCTTCTCTATACAATGCAGATCATGCCTGGTGAGAGGGTTGGCAGGGTGCTGTACATAATTTGCTATAAACATCACAACACCCTGCCTCAGTACTCCTCTCAAGAGCCCTAGGCCCTGATGCAAGCAGTGGGTGGGCTCTTGGGAGTAATTAATTACAGTGGCCTCGCTAGGGGTGTGTGGGGGGTGCAGACCGCACCCAGGTGACACCCACCAGAGGGGCAACACCTGTGGGCAGTGACACCGCTAACACTGCACCACTTACACTGATTGGCTGTTTTCCTGTATCTACAAAGCCAAGCAGACTGAAGCCGCCTCCCCCCACCTTGCTGTTTACATCTACACAGGAGGAGAGACACCGCTGTGCATGTCCTACGCCGATCTGATATCTGTATATTATAATTTATATGGACAGAGGAGGGGGACAGTGACCAGGAAAGGGGCAAGTTAAAAAAGATGAAGGAGTGTTTGGGGGGGTTAGAGGACATGTGCTGGGGGCGCTATGGGAGGGGAGAGAAAGATCCCAACAAGAGGACAAACCCCAAACCCTCTCCTTTCCCAAAGCACCCCCCCCCCCCCAGCACATACCCGACAACCCTACCTCCTTACTAGCACAAGTGGAGAAGGTGGTCTGCACTGAGGAGGGGGGGTCTGCACTGAGGGAGGGGGTCTATACTAAGGATGAGCTCAATGTTCAAGACAAACCGTAGTTCGACTCGAACATCGGGTGTTCATCCGTCGCCGAACAGTGAATATTATGGGACATTCCCTGGAAATTTGAGCGCCGAACACCCCATAACGCACTTTGCAGTGCATTGCTATATGATGATTGGCCAAAGCATGCACCTGACCTGCATGCTTTGGCCAATTACAGCGCACTCTGCTGAGAGAGCCATAAGGGTGCCTTTGACCAGTCATGGCTCAGGGGGACTAAGTCCACACCTCAAACTATATAAGGCTGCTTACATAGCGGCCGTCTATAGTGTGTGGATGGAGATAGATTGAGTTAGATTAGGCAGGCAGGTTAGTTAGTAGCGTGCAGGCAGTGTATTTTATATATATAGACTAGATATTGGGTAAGCAGCTATGCTCCTTCTCCCCCTTATATTTACATAATTATTTTGTCCAATCATTATGTTGCATATTTAATTTTTTTATTGTGTATGCCTTCAGACAATTATTATTGTTTCTCTGATCAATGTGCTAATTAAATTACAGACACCCTCCTGAAGAAGCGGCTATAACCCTTCTGGGGTTAAACTATTTTACTGGTTATATATTTTAAATGCTACCATGTTTTAACCTGTAATTGATACCATTTTGCATCAATAAAATCTTTTGCATTTTTTATATTTGTTACATGTTTAAAACTATATTGCTTTACCATACCGCGATAGTCTAATTGCCCCCATGTCCTTTTGGCAGCCTGGTTGGGGACTAGGCTCCCAAGCCCCTTATTTCTAGATTGCTGGATGATGGTACAACCTTATAACAAACTTACATCTCTATATTCAGTCAGTGCAGGCAGTGTAGTTTATATAACAATCTATTGAAGTGGTTAAGGGGAACCCTGTGCCAAAGAAAAAAAAGGTGTGGGGGTCAACCCCCAATCCATACCAGGCCCTTCAGGTCTGGTAAGAATTTTAACGGTAAATCCAAGCCAAAATTTAACAAAAAATGGCGTGGGGTTCGCCCCCCCCCCCAATCCATACCAGGCCCTTCAGGTTTGGTATGAATTTTAAGGGGAACCCCGTGCCAAAATTTTAAAAACAAAATGGCGTAGTGGTCCCCCCTAAAATCCATACCAGACTCTTATCTGAGCATGCAAACTGGCAGGCCGCAGGAACGGGGGGCGAGCGAGCACGCCCCCTGAACTGTACCAGGCCGCATGCCCTCAACATGGGGAGGGTGCTTTGGGGTCCCACCCAAAGCACCTTGTCCCCATGTTAATGGGTTATCCCCATAACCCTTGCCCAGTGGTTGTGGGGGTCTGTGGGCGGGGGGGCTTATTGGAATCTGGAAGCCCCCTTTGACAAGGGTTCCCCCCAGATCCCGCCCCCCCATGTGAATGGGTATGGGGTACATTGTACTCCCACCCATTCACATAAAAAAGTTTCAAAAAATAGTTTTTGACAACTGCTTTACAAAAAAAAAAAAAGTGTCCCGTGATGTCCATCCATCTTTAATCATGGCACTGACGCACCCAAAAAATCAAAAAGAAAAAAAGCAATGGGAGACATCTCGCTGACTGCTGGCTTTTCGTGGTGACAGCTGTTATATACCCGGAGACGTAACCTGGTAACCCCGCCCCTTATGATGTCATGTGACATCAGAGGGGGCGAGGTCACCTGTTTCCTACCTGGGTAGCCACGCCCTTGCCTATACAACAGCTGTCAAAGTGAAAAGACAGCAGTCTTAAGCTTTATTAAAATCATTAAAATTGCTTTAACCACTTTCAGACCGGACCATTTTGCTGGTAAATGACCAGAGGTCTTTTTACACTTTGGCACTGCGCTGCTTTAACTGGTAATTGCGCGGTCATGCAATGTTGTACCCAAACAAAATTTGCGTCCTTTTCTTCCCACAAATAGAGCTTTCTTTTGATGGTATTTGATTGCCTCTGCGATTTTTATTTTTTGCGATATAAACGTAAAAAGACCGCAAATTTTGAAAAAAAATGATATTTTCTACTTTTTGTTATTAGAAAAATCCAATAAACTCAATTTTAGTCATACATTTAGGCCAAAATGTATTCAGCCACATGTCTTTGGTAAAAAAAAAGTCAATAATTGTATATTTATTGGTTTGCGCAAAAGTTGTCACATCTACAAACTAAGGTACGTTTTCTGGAATTTACGCAGCTTTTAGTTTACGACTGCCTATCTCATTTCTTGAGGTGCTAAAATGGCAGGGCAGTACAAAACCCCCCCAAATGACCCCATTTTGGAAAGTAGACCCCCTAAGGAAATTGATAAGAGGCATGTTGAGCCCATTGAATATTTTATTTTTTTGCCTCAAGCGATTGAATAATGACAAAAAAAAATTTTTTATTTTTTTTTACACAAAGTTGTCACTAAATGATATATTGCTCACACATGCTATAGGCGTATGTGAAATGACACCCCAAAATAAATTCTGCTGCTTCTCCTGAGTACGGGGATACCACATATGTGGGACTTTTTGGGAGCCTAGCCGCGTACGGGGCCCCGAAAACCAAGCACCGCCTTCAGGCTTTCTAAGGGCGTAAATTTTTGAGTTCACTTCTCACTACCTATTACAGTTTTGAAGGCCATAAAATGCCAAGATGGCACAAAACCCCCACAAATGACCCCATTTTAGAAAGTAGACACCCCAAGCTATTTGCTGAGAGGCATGTTGAGTCCATGGAATATTTTATATTTTGCCACAAGTTGCGGGAAAATTACAAACTTTTTTTTTTTTTTTTTTTTTTCACAAAGTTGTCACTAAATGATATATTGCTCACGCATGCCATGGGCATATGTGAAATGACACCCCAAAATAAATTCTGCTGCTTCTCCTGAGTACGGGGATACCACATATGTGGGACTTTTTGGGAGCCTAGCCGCGTACGGGGCCCCGAAAACCAAGCACCGCCTTCAGGCTTTCTAAGGGCGTTACAGTTTTGAAGGCCATAAAATGCCAAGATGGCACAAACCCCCCCCAAATGACCCCATTTTGGAAAGTAGACACCCCTAAATTTAGGGGTACACTAGTGAGACTAGGTAATAAATGGTGGGTGCCCTGAAACTATAAAAAAATAACTAACCAACCAGCGTCACCTGTAACAGTTATATGGTGATCACTGGTGAAAGGGTTAACTAGGGGGCAATTAGGGGGCTTTATGCGGTAGTATATGGGGGTCCCTGGCGCTATAAAAAGCTGCAGCGAACCTAAATACCTACCTGCCTAACTAGCGTCACCTGTGACACTAATACAGCGATCAGAAAAACGATCGCTTATTAGGCTGGGTTCACACTGGAGCGATGCGGGAACGCCACGAATGCGCGGCGGGTTCCCGCATCGCATGCCTCCCGGCGGCAGTTCACTCTGCCCTATGCGAACTGCTGGGAGTGTCAGTGAAATGTTACTGACACCCCCAGATCAGTTCGCATATCGCAGTGCGATCTGCAAACTCGGATCGCATGGTGTGAACACCCATGCGATCCGATTCTGCTGCGGGCCAAAAAAAGGGTCCCGTGCGAATTTGCGGCGGGTGCGGCGGGTGCGGCGAATGGCTGAACTCGAATCGCACAGAGATGGGATGTGATTTGCACTGCAGTGCGGTGCGAATCACATCCGTTCTCATAAACCGCTGCAATGTGAACCCAGCCTTAGTGACACTGGCGACGGGGGGTGATCACGGGGTTAAACCTTTATTGGGGGGGTTAGGGGGGTACCTTAGAACTAAAGGGGGCTAACCCTAACTGCCCTAACAGTTATTAGTCACAAATGACACCCGCCGGGTGATCAGGGGGTTAAACCTTTATTAGGTAATAAATGGCGGGTGCCCTGAAACTATAAAAAAATAACTAACCAACCAGCGTCACCTGTAACAGTTATATGGTGATCACTGGTGAAAGGGTTAACTAGGGGGCAATCAGGGGGCTTTATGCGGTAGTATATGGGGGTCCCTGGCGCTATAAAAAGCTGCGGCGAACCTAAATACCTACCTGCCTAACTAGCGTCACCTGTGACACTAATACGGCGATCAGAAAAATGATCGCTTATTAGACTGGGTTCACACTGGAGCGATGCGGAAACGCCGCGAATCCGCGGCGGGTTCCCGCATCGCATGCCTCCCGGCGGCAGTTCACACTGCCCTATGCGAACTGCTGGGAGTGTCAGTGAAATGTTACTGACACCCCCAGATCAGTTCGCATATCGCAGTGCGATCTGCAAACTCGGATCGCATGGTGTGAACACCCATGCGATCCGATTCTGCTGCGGGCCAAAAAAAGGGTCCCGTGCGAATTTGCGGCGGGTGCGGCGGGTGTGGCGGGTGCGGCCAATGGCTGAACTCGAATCGCACAGAGATCGGATGTGATTTGCACTGCAGTGCGGTGCGAATCACATTCGTTCTCATAAACCGCTGCAATGTGAACCCAGCCTTAGTGACACTGGCGACGGGGGGTGATCACGGGGTTAAACCTTTATTGGGGGGGTTAGGGGGGTACATTAGAACTAAAGGGGGCTAACCCTAACTGCCCTAACAGTTATTACAGTCACAAATGACACCAATGCAAAAAAAAAAAAAAAAAATTTCATTGGTGTCACTGTGACTGGGGGGCAGGGGTAATTGGGGGGGTGATCGGGGGGTAAAGGGGGGGTGTGAGTGTGCCTGGCATGTTCTACTGTGTGTGTAGAGTGTTGGTGCAACTCACCGATCCGCTCTCCTCCGTGTCGGAACGAAAAATACCGACACGGAGGAGAGAATACATCACTTCCTCTCCTGTGTTTACATTACAGGAGAGGAAGTGATGTCACCGGGGATTTCTATTCGTCGGGAGCGATCGCGAGGGGGTGGCCATGAATGAATGGCCGCCCCCTCGTCCCGGATCGCTCCCGGACGAAAACCGACCGCCGCAGGCACCGGGCGGGGGCCCGATCGGGCCCCCGACCCGCGGGAGGCAAGGGACGTACATGTATGTCCTTATGCCTGCCCGTGCCATTCTACCGACGTACATCGGCGTGCGGCGGTCGGCAACTGGTTAAAAAAAAAAATTGCATTGATACATGCCCCCAAGGGCAGTACCCAGACCCCATATTGTCAGGCCTGGGCTCAGCCCTTCCTTCTCTGAGCTGGATGCTCAGCTGTGGACTAATTGCCAGCTCCTATCTCTCCACAGTTACTCAGCTGTTGATGATATCCTGCCTACCTTAACCACTTAAGGACCAGGCCTCTTTTTCGGACTTGGTGTTTCCATGTTTAAAACAGTTTTTTTTGCTAGAAAATTACTTAGAACCCCCAAACATTTCATATTGTTTTTTTTCTAACACCCTAGAGAATAAAATGGCGGTCATTGAAATACTTTTTTTCACACCGTATTTGCGCAGCGGTCTTAGAAGCGCACTTTTTTTGGAAAAAATTCACTTTTTTGAATAAAAAAATAAGACAACAGTAAAATTAGCCCAATTTTTTTTTATACTGTGAAAGATAATGGTATGCCGAGTAAATCGATACTCAACATGTCACGCTTCAAAATTGCGCCCGCTCGTGGAATAGCGTCAAACTTTTAGCCTCAAAAATCTCCATAAGCGACATTTAAAAAATTCTACAGGTTGCATTTTTTGCGTTACAGAGGAGGTCTAGGGCTAGAATTATTGCTCTCGCTCTACCGATCGCGGTGATACCTCACATATGTGGTTTGACCACCGTTTTCATATGCGGGCGCTACTCACGTATGCGCTCGCTTCTGTGCGCAAGCTCATCGTAACGGGGTGTTTTTAAAAAAAAATTTTTTTTTTCTTATTTATTTTAATTTATTTTATTTATTTTTACACTTTTTAAAAAAAATAAATAAAATGGATCACTTTTATTCCTATTACAAGGAATGTAAACATCCCTTGTAATAGAAAAAAGCATGACAGGTCCTCTTAAATATGAGATCTGGGGTCAAAAGGTCCTAAGATCTCATATTTGGGCTAAAATGCAAAAAAAAAAAAAAATAAATAAAAGAAAATCTGACATTTAAAAAAAAAAATATACCTTTAAGAGGTATGGGCGGAAGTGACGTTTTGACGTCGCTTCCGCCCTCCTATGGTATAGAGACGAGTGGGGGCCATCTTAGCCTCACTCGTCTCCATACCCAGCAGACTGAAGGACCCGATCGCCTCCGCCGCTACCGACGGCTCCGGTAAGCGGCGGAAGGTGCGGGAGGGCGGCGGGAGGGGGGGTGGCACCTCTCCCGCCGCCGATAGCGGTGATCTCACGGCGAATCCGCCGCAGAGACCACCGTTATCGTACAGCCGCCTGCCGCCTGAAGAGATGGATATCTCGGTTGTGGCAGCAGCTGCTGCCGTTACCGAGATATCCCTCTTCAAAAAATGGACGTACATCGTCGTGCGGCGGTCGGCAAGTGGTTAAGCTGTCCAGTCCAGAGGATCTCTGCCTTCGGCTTGGTCAACATTACAGAATCTCCTGCAATCCTGTTCAAGACTTGCTTTGCTGACATCCCTTCTGGCTCCAGATCCTGCTTGCTGTTCCACTACATTGATCCCTGACATCTGGCTTGGCTGACTAGTTACTGAACTTTGGCTATGTTTTGACTATGTTTCTTCTTTTTACTTTTATTATTAAACAAGTGTGATTTAACCGTACTTCTGTCTCAGTCTGATTCATGGTTTCTCACACATACCCCTTGTATGGCTATCTACTTGCATATAAGCCTTCAAAATGGGCCCTTTTGATTTTTCCTATTCGACTCCCATAGATTTCAATGGGGTTCAGGTTAGAACTTCCCCCTGCTTGGGAGTTCTGCAGCGTGCTTGGCCAATCTCTACAAGCTGACAACACTATTAAGAGCAATTTATCTACTAAGGTTATCCAGTAAACACAGTAAGGGGTGGCGTAGATACCCACTTAAAAGGCCATTTTAGAACCACCTATGTAGAACGTAAAGTAGTGCTCAGTGAAATAAATCTCACCCACATACTGCTCACAGGGATTATTAAACTCTATTACCAGTTGTGCTGAGTTCAGAGCAAGGCATCTCAGTAGGATTATTTCCTATTGAAATAATGTACACTAAACTGGTGTGTTCCAGGATCACCAGATTAAAAAAAAACAAAGGAAGTAGGGTAGACTCAGGCCTGCTGTTAGAAATCCTGGGGCCCTGTACAGCCTTTCTGATGGGACACCCCCCCAACCCTCCCCCTCCCCCAAGGTACAGCAAAATATCCTCTGTTGACATGATGGGGTTCAGGAAATTCAATTTAAGCCCTGGTAAGCAAGTAGGGGTGGGGGTGTGGTGTAGGTCTGTTTATTTACTTAGGCACAAATGCATACAGCTGCCCCTGCCCCTCCCTGTTTAGCTGATGAGGCCTGGCCCAGTACAATAGGACCATTTGTCCTGTCTTATCAGCGGCCCTGGGTAGACTGACGCACTAAGGCTGGGTGGACACTGCTACGACACTGGGAGCTCATGTCGCATGACGTGTGAAAATCAATGTTTCCCTATGGGAGCCATCTTAACTGGTCCGACACAAGTCGGTCTGACTTTGAAAATGCTCCATGTACTACTTTGCCCCGACTTTGATCCTACTTCCGCCCATTGACTACCATTAAAGTAGGATCAAAGTTGGATCCTTGTCCTAACCATCCAACTTTGGCATCCGACCTAGTGTTATTTCCTGCCCCCTGCTGTAGCCCCTCCCATTGTGTGTTAGTTTTGATTGGTCAAAGAACAAGTCGTACTATCTGAAAAGTCGGATCAAAGTAGTATCCTATTCATGAAAGTCGGATGGATGTAGGACCAATATAGGACTAATGTCGCAGAGAAAAGTAGGATGAAAGTCGTACTACTGTTGTGTAGTATAGTGTGAACCCAGCCTTAAAGTTGAACTCCAATTAGCAATAAAACATAAGTATGAAATACCCCACTTCCCCACCAGAGCAGGGGTTAAATGTTCATTTGATCGAGCGATAAAGAATAAACAGAAATATTAATGTAATTTTTTGTACCCCTCTGGTGCTCTTCTCACCCCTGAGAATATTGTATCTGGAATTCCAGGAGAACGAAAAACTTTCAATTTAGAGTTTCTCATTTGTGAATCTGTTACTACCTATTCTTCTATCACATGCCTTCTCATTAGCACATATGACTCTTTTTTTGGCACTTTCTAGTACATACCAAGGTATTATTTTTCATGTAAGCTGACATATATATGGAAAACATCTTCAGCAGCTAAATTATTTAGCAGCCTTTTCAGGATAGAAAATATATTTTTCACAAGACAAATATACGTTGTGCAGTATAAGAGGAATTAATAAATAGGAAATTGCAGAACAGATTTAAAACCACTAAGTTATTTGCGAAAGTGAATTATTTATACATCGATGAAATAAATGTTTTCCTTTTGAATACATGTTGAGAATCCTGGTAGCGAACTCATATCTAATGACAATATGAGGTCTAAGGCCAGGTGAAGGACTCCTTTACCACCTTACCTGTTGAGGGGGTAACATGGTTCACTCATAGGATTGAGAAATATTTGTAATGCCGCATACACACGACCGGACTTTTCAACATCAAAGGTCCGACAGAACAATTCAGGCAGACCATTCGATCGTGTGTGGGCTGCAGCGGACTTTTGATTTGCAAAAATCCGACAGACTTGAGAAATGGAACATGTTTCAAATTTTTCCGCCGGAACTCCGCCGGACACAGTTCCTACCGAGAAATCCGCTCGTGTGTATGCTAGTCCGACGGACAAAAACCGACGCGAGGGCAGCTATTGGCTACTGGCTATGAACTTCCTTATTCTAGTCCGGTCGTACGTCATCACGTTAGAATCCGTCGGACTTTGGTGTGATTGTGGGTGGCCAAGTCCGTTCATTTGGAAAGTCCGTCAGAACTCTGTCAGAACTCCGTCAGAACTCCGCCGAAAGTCCGTCGGACCTAATCCCTTGAAAAGTCCGGTCGTGTGTACGCGGCATAAATATTCAAGTATCAATGAAGTTGGCTGTGCCTGGTGTCCAGTGTACCCATGTGCCTTTAAGGAAGGATGGGCTCTCTCCAGGCTCACCTGCCCTCTACAGCAGTGGTCCCCAACCTTTTTGGCACCGAGGATGGGCATTGTGGAATAAAATCCTCTGCCTCAACGCAGTGTAGCGGCCCCGCCATGTGGGCAGAAGAGCGGTGATCTGGACGGGTGGTGACAGATGATGTCATCTCTCTGCTTGCCCCCCGCCGCACGTCGGACAGTGCAGCCTTCGCAACCTGGCTACAAACAGTGGCCCGGGGATTGGGGAACCCTGCAGTATCTACAATGCCTCTACAGTATCTATACATGTGCTTCTACTATGAAGGTTCTCATAAATGTTTGACAGTTAGGACTGAAGATAATATTGGGGTGCCTTGGAGTGGCTCTGCAGCTTATGCACGTATTTACAAACGTGTACTAACTAAACCCCTGTTTTTAATGCAAACTGTTAGACAGAATAATTTGGTTGATTTGCAGACTGGTCGGTGAGTTGAGCTGGGAATTTTTTGAGGTTTTGTTTTTCTTGTGTTGCCCTTCCATGTGCTCCTTGCTGTGAAGGCTAGTTATAGGTGGGGGCAGGGGCCAGCTGTTTGTTAATGAAGGTGACTATCCTGGTCAATTTTATGTTTTGGGATTCAATTATTCCCTTATATTTCATTTCCATTGGAAACCTTTAAACTCATTAAGGGCATGAATAAGGTTCCATAAGGCACTATCTTCAACATGAAGTCAAGATCAAAAACATGGGGACATGACCTCAATTTTGCAGGAGGAAAGTCCCCCAAAAAATATATAAATGGAAAAATTGGGGAAGACTTGATGGCCGCTTGATCTTTTTTCTACCATGACTTTTCAATGTTTCTATGCTTCATCTCACAGATATAATAAATCAAATATATGAAACCTGATATTATGTACATGTAATGGTAATTTTTTTTATTGTTGTTTCAAAAAGTTTTATTGTTTTTTTTTTTTATGTTTCAACATATTGGAAATCAGCAATCAGGTCATTCAAAAAGTAACCACTGAAAGCTGTCAGCTGGTAATCTTTCATTTCTATTCTTGCAGGGTGGCACTATCCAGCTTATAAATAGAGGAGCATGTACAGTATGTGAATCTCCACATATAAGGCTGAAGAATGACTAGGTGTCCCAGGAGCCACACATTAAGTCAAGACCTGCTGTATGATAGTGAATGGCAGTTTCAGCCTTCAACCCCACTAGGCCACGCCTCCAACATGTTTCATTCCCCCCCACCGGATTTTACTTGGGGGGATGGACACCATACATCATACAGCAGGTCTTTCTTGACTTGATGTGCGGTTCCTGGGGCACCTAATCACTCTCTACCATTGCCTGGAACATAGACAAGCTCCCTTCCAGGCCAACACTCAAAGTGAGACTTTATTCCCATACAGCCTGAGTGGCTCACACTCATATCGTTGGTTCATACATGGTTGAAGGCCACAAGGGTTTTTGGAAAATAAATGCCATAGATAAAGCTAGAAAGGGGGAATAAGGCTCAAATACCCTCAGATCCAGGAGTGAAGAGGGGGAAAGGGAGTTGCAGATGAAGGTAAAAGAGAGATGGTGGCACGGGTTAGGATTCAGGATTAGGAAGCTGCTAGACTCTCCATAACCCCTTGACCTCAGCCATCAATCGTTTCCTCCCAGGTCTAGCTGGCCATTTGCATAAAGGGTCACCAAGGATATGTTTACAATGCCTATTTCCTTATGGTAAGATTTAGTCTTGAATGGATTTCTTATTAATGTGTATTTAAAGCGAAAATGTATATATTTTTGTTTATGTTTTGGACAAAATTTGAAGGTCAGAACCTTTGCCAGGCTCTAAAACATTCAGTGGAACCTTGTATTACGAGCATAATCCATTCCAGAAGAATGCTTGTAATCCAAAGCACTCGCATATCAAAGTGAGTTTCCCCATAGAAGTCAAAGGAAACGAAGATAATTTGTTCCTCATTGACTATTATTCCATGCAATACCTTGTGTGGCCAGAGGTGGGGGGGCACTGGAGAGCCTCGGAAATACTCGGGGACAGCTCGGCTGAACTCGGAAAGGCTCAGAAACACTCCGGAACAGCTTATTTCCGTGTGTTTCCAAGTATTTCTGAGTTATTCCGAGTATTTTCTAACAGCTGCGAACAGCTCCAAACCATTCTGAGTGTCCTCGGCGCCCCCGCACCTCTGGCCAAATGTGGTACTGCACCACCATTCGCTTGAATTCTGCTCGTTTTGCGAGACAACACTCGCAAACAGAGTCAGAATTATTTTTTCAAAAAGTTGCTGCTCTTTCAAAAAGCTTGTTAACCATGTTTTACTCGTAAACCAAGGTTCCACTGTATCTAAATCTGTATCTAAACCCAAAAAACACCATGTAAATACATTGCAACTTACCAGCTTGGATTTGGTGGCTGCATCACTTTTCAGGCATTTTTTTACATTATTTTTAACCTGGTGATCCTGCCAGTAACACACCTCTTGTCACACAATGACAATATTTGTTCACTGCACTGTATCTACAGAGGAAGTGATGTTGCCATAGGACAGGAAAAGTGTTAGGACTACAGAGCACTTTCCCATGTCCTCATCTCAATAATATATGCAAAGGTATTCTGTAAAGAAGTAAAGTTTCAGGATGGATAATAATACAAAGTGGACAGCAGCTAGGGAGCTCACTGGATTTCTGGAAAAATTATTTTTGCACCTGTCGAATTGATAGTAAAAAATGCTTCCAATGGTACACTTAACAGACCAGAAGAGAGCAAAAAAAAAAAAAATATGTTATGGTTTTAGACACTTTAACCCCTTCCCACAGAGCATACATGTATATGGGGGCCTCACAGAAGTGAGCCTTTATCCATGGGGCTGCATTTATGCGCTGCTGTGTTTGTGCTGGGGGGGGGGGGGGGGGGCAAGCTGCTTAGTGCCCTCCCAGCACAGAAACCAAGCTGTTAGTGACAGCTCCAGGTCTCACACTAACCATCAAGAACTGGAAGTCATGGTTCCCGATCACCTGATCGCTGTGATAGCTTCTGATTGGCTATCACAGCGATCAATCACTGTGCAGCCTGCCCATGTGTTAAGTTCTCCTCTTGAATATCCTTTTTCTCCTTGCTAGAGGAGAAAATTGTAAACAAAAAAGTGTGGAAAAAAAAAATACCTAGATCAGGGTTTGATCTAGGTCAGTTTCGGGGTTAGAATTAGGGTCAAGGTTAGGGTCAAAGGTCATGATCAGGATCAACGAGAGGGTCAAAGGTCAGGCTCAGTATATTTTAGCTAGGATTTAAAAAAAAAACATTTTAGTTTTAGTATTATTGCCAGTTAGTGCTCATGCACACGGACGTTTTAAAAAACTGGCTGCAAAGCTAGCTCCGACACCTGGAAAAATCGGCGTTAAAAACTTGATTTTTACCGCATTTTGCATTGGGGTTTTTGCGCGTTTTTTAGCGTTAGCGTTAAGTAGCGTTTTTTAAAGAAACACATCTTTTGGCTATAGCACTCAGAAAACAAAGAAAATATGTTATGCGTTTTTTCACGATTCGCGTTTTTACAGCTCTAGCTCCGCGCCACGGAACGCACTGGTCCTGGGTTTTTTTTACAGCTTAAAAACGCCTATGCCATTTGCAGCTCAAAAACACCTAGGTGGGCATGAAGCCATAGACTAACAAGCTGCAAAAAACGCTCAAAAAAGCGGCTGTAAAAACGTCCGTGTGCATGAGGCCTAAGGCCGCGTACACACGGGCGGATTGTCTGTCCAACTTAGTCCGCTGAACTGTGTTTCAGCGGACAATCCGCTCGTGTGTGGGCTTCAGCGGACTTTTTCAGCGGACAGTCCGACGGACTTTGTCTTTCGGAATTTCCGTAATTTTGTCCGCTGAAACTTGGTTTTGTCCGTCCAAACTTGGTTTCAGAGGACAGTCCGCTCGTGTGTAGGCAAGTTGGACGAACTAAGTATGGCGCATGCTCAGAAAGGGTTTACACGGCGGAAGGTTGCATTGCTGTGTATTGGACGTCATTTTTCTAGTCCCGTCGTACGTGCTGTACACGTCATCGCGCAAGCTTTCAGCGGACTGTCTGTTCATCGTGTGTGGTCAAGTCCGTTCATTCAAAAGTTGAACGGACTGTCTGTCGGATTGTCTGACGAACTTAGTTGGGCGGACAATCCGCCCGTGTGTACGCGGCCTTAGTGTCATTGTCGAGGATAAAAAAAAAAAGCAAAACGCGCACCATTGTTTCTGGGCCCTACTATGGGCACAAACAACAAATTAGTAAGAATAAACGGAAGAAAAAAAACAATATGGTTCACTAAAGTAAGAATAAACGGAACAAAACAAATATGGTTAACTAAAGTAAGAATAAACAGAAGAAAAAATACAATATGGTTCACTAAAGAGGTAAGCAGGATAGTAAAAGAAAAAAAAAATGGAGGCATAGCTGACAGAGAGGAGTATGAAAATAGACAAAAGGAGGCCAAACATATTATTAGTGCTGCCGAAGCAAAGGAGGAAATTGCTAAGTCTATTAAGAAAGGAGATAAAACCTTGTGTAGGTACATTAGCCATAGCAGGAAAAAATACAATGGGATCACTAAAAAAATAAACATATGTTGAGGGAGACCAGGGTGTAGCAAAAACAAAACAAAACAAAACAAAACAAAACAAAACAATAACAAACACAAAAAAAAAAAAAGGGGGCAAACTCGATGGACTACACAGTCTTTTTCTCCTGTCACTTTTCTATGTTTCTACGTTTCTAACAAATCATTTACACCTATGTGGTATCGCTGTGATTGTTAGGAGCAGGAAAAATTATTTTGGGTTGTTTTTGGTGATAGATTATGGATCTAATAGCAAGACAAATGTAGCTAAATGTTTTTAAAAAAATTACAGTGCCTTGCGAAAGCATTCGGCCCCCTTGAACTTTTCAACCTTCTGCCACATTTCAGGCTTCAAACATAAAGATATAACATTTTTATTTTTTGTGAAGAATCACCAACAAGTGGGACACATTTGTGAAGTGGAACGAAATCTATTGGATTTTTGAAACTTTTTTAACTAATAAAAAAATGAAAAGTGGGGCGTGCAAAATTATTCGCCCCCCTTGCGTTAATACTTTGTAGAGCCACCGTTTGCTGCGATTACAGCTGCAAGTCGCTTGGGGTATGTCTCTATCAGTTTTGCACATCGAGAGACTGAAATTCTTGCCCATTCTTCCTTGCAAAACAGCTCGAGCTCAGTGAGGTTGGATGGAGAGCGTTTGTGAACAGCAGTTTTCAGCTCTTTCCACAGATTCTCGATTGGATTCAGGTCTGGACTTTGACTTGGCCATTCTAACACCTGGATACGTTTATTTGTGAACCATTCCTTTGTAGATTTTGCTGTATGTTTGGAATCATTGTCTTGTTGGAAGATAAATCTCTGTCCCAGTTTCAGGTCTTTTGCAGACTCCAACAGGTTTTCATCCAGAATGGTCCTGTATTTGGCTGCATCCATCTTCCCCTCAATTTTAACCATCTTCCCTGTCCCTGCTGAAGAAAAGCAGGCCCAAACCATGATGCTGCCACCACCATGTTTGACAGTGGGGATGGTGTGTTGAGGGTGATGAGCTGTGTTGCTTTTACGCCAAACATATCGTTTTGCATTGTGGGCAAAAAGTTTGATTTTGGTTTCATCTGACCAGAGCCCCTTCTTCCACATGTTTGGTGTGTCTCCCAGGTGGCTTGTGGCAAACTTTAGACGAGACTTTTTATGGATATCTTTGAGAAATGGCTTTCTTCTTGCCACTCTTCCATAAAGGCCAGATTTGTGCAGTGTACGACTGATTGTTGTCCTATGGACAGACTCTCCCACCTCAGCTGTAGTTCTCTGCAGTTCATCCAGAGTGATCATGGGCCTCTTCGCTGCATCTCTGATCAGTCTTCTCCTTGTCTGAGCTGAAAGTTTAGAGGGACGGCCAGGTCTTGGTAGATTTGCAGTGGTCTACTCCTTCCATTTCAAAATGATCGCTTGCACAGTGTTCCTTGGGATGTTTAAAGCTTGGGAAATCTTTTTGTATCCAAATCCGGCTTTAAACTTCTCCACAACAGTATTACGGACCTGCCTGGTGTGTTCCTTGGTCTTCATGATGCTCTCTGCGCTTTCAACAGAACCCTGAGATTATCACAGAGCAGGTGCATTTATACAGAGACTTGATTACACACAGGTAGACATGTGCAGAGTAAAATATTTCGTTTCGGAATTTCGTTTTCGTCCGAAAACTTAATTTATTTAGTTACTCCCGAAATTCGTTTTTATTTATTTCGTTTTTCGTTCAAAAATTGCATTCGTCCGAAAATCCACATGAATTGTGGTCGAATCTGTCTTGGAAGGCTTATGGTGTCTGTCGAATGTATAAAGAAGATTCGACGGAGCTAACTATATAGCATACTTTAGAACCCTATTAAAGTCTATGGGACTCCAACGTTCAAAATCTAAAGTGCTAATTTTAAAGGCTAATTTGCAAGTTACTGTCCTAAAAAGTGTTTGGGGACCTGGGTCCTGCCCCAGGGGACATGTATCAATGCAAAAAAAAGTTTTAAAAACGGCCGTTTTTTCGGGAGCAGTGATTTTAATAATGATTAAAGTGAAACAATAAAAGTGTAATATTCCTTTAAATTTCGTAGGGGGGGGGGGGTGTCTATAGTATGCCTGTGAAGGGGCGCATGTTTCCCGTGCTTAGAATTGTCCCTGCACAAAGTGTCATTTATGCAGGAAAAAAAGTCCTTTAAAATCACTCGCAGCTATTATGAATTGTCGGCTCCGTAATACAGAGAACACTCATTGAAAGTCATTGATAAAAAAATAAATAAATAAATAAAAAAAAAAGCGTGGGGGTCCCCCAAATTCAATTACCAGGCCCTTCAGGTCTGGTATGGATATTAAGGGGAACCCTGCCTCAAATTTAAGAAAAAATTTGACGTGGGGTTCCCCCTAAATATCCATAACCAGACCCTTCAGGTCTGGTATGGATATTAAGGGGAACCCCGCGTCAAATTTAAAAAAAAAATTGACGTGGGGTTCCCCCTAAAAATCCATACCAGACCCTTTATCCGAGCACGCAACCTGGCAGGCCGCAGGAAAAGAGGGGGGGACGAGAGAGCGGCCCCCCTCCCTCCTGAACCGTACCAGGCCACATGCCCTCAACATTGGGAGGATGCTTTGGGGGTCCGTGACCCCTCAAAGCACCTTGTCCCCATGTTGATGAGGACAAGGGCCTCATCCCCACAACCCTGGCCGGTGGTTGTGGAGGTCTGCGGGCGGGGGGCTTATCAGAATCTGGAAGCCCCCTTTAACAAGGGGACCCCCAGATCCCGGCCCCCCCTGTTTGAAATGGTAAGGGGGTACAAAAGTACCCCTACCATTTCACAAAGAAAGTGTAAAAAATGGTTAAATAAAACAAACACACTTTTGAAAAATTCCTTTATTAAAAATAAAAAAATAAAAAAAAGATTCCAGCGGCGGTAATCCACTCTTGCTATCCAGCGACGGACGATCATCTCTCCAGCGCAGCGATGTCTCATCTCATCCAGCGCAGCGATCCTCCATCCTTCTTCTGTCTCCTCCACGGAGACACTGCAGGCATTCCGGCGGCTGACGTTTCTTATATACGGAGGGCGGGGCCACCCGTCACCTGACCCCGCCCCCCTCTGACGCAAGGGGAAACCCGGGGTTCCCCGTGACGTATGGGTGACCCCGCCCCCCTCTGATGTAACGGAAACCTGCCTGTGTTACATCAGAGGGGTGCGGGTCACCCCTACGTCACAGGGAACCCCGGGTTTCCCCTTGCGTCAGAGGGGGCGGGGTCAGGTGACGGGTGGCCCCGCCCTCCGTATATAAGAAACGTCAGCCGCCAGAATGCCTGCAGTGTCTCCGTGGAGGAGACAGAAGAAGGATGTATTCGCTGCGCTGGATGACATGAGACATCGCTGGAGAGATGACCGTCCGTCGCTGGATAGCAAGAGTGGATTACCACCACTGGAATCTTTTTTTTATTTTTTTATTTTTAATAAAGGAATTTTTCAAAAGTGTGTTTGTTTTATTTAACCATTTTTTACACTTTCTTTGTGAAATGGTAGGGGTACTTTTGTACCCCCTTACCATTTCAAACAGGGGGGGGGGCCGGGATCTGGGGGTCCCCTTGTTAAAGGGGGCTTCCAGATTCTGATAAGCCCCCCGCCCGCAGACCTCCACAACCACCGGCCAGGGTTGTGGGGATGAGGCCCTTGTCCTCATCAACATGGGGACAAGGTGCTTTGAGGGGTCACAGACCCCCAAAGCATCCTCCCAATGTTGAGGGCATGTGGCCTGGTACGGTTCAGGAGGGAGGGGGGGCCGCTCTCTCGTCCCCCCCTCTTTTCCTGCGGCCTGCCAGGTTGCGTGCTCGGATAAAGGGTCTGGTATGGATTTTTAGGGGGAACCCCACGTCAATTTTTTTTTAAATTTGATGCGGGGTTCCCCTTAATATCCATACCAGACCTGAAGGGTCTGGTTATGGATATTTAGGGGGAACCCCACGTCAAATTTTTTCTTAAATTTGAGGCAGGGTTCCCCTTAATATCCATACCAGACCTGAAGGGCCTGGTAATTGAATTTGGGGGACCCCCACGCTTTTTTTTTTATTTTTTTATTTATTTTTTTATCAATGACTTTCAATGAGTGTTCTCTGTATTACGGAGCCGACAATTCATAATAGCTGCGAGTGATTTTAAAGGACTTTTTTTCCTGCATAAATGACACTTTGTGCAGGGACAATTCTAAGCACGGGAAACATGCGCCCCTTCACAGGCATACTATAGACAACCCCCCCCCCCCCTACGAAATTTAAAGGAATATTACACTTTTATTGTATCACTTTAATCATTATTAAAATCACTGCTCCCGAAAAAACGGCCGTTTTTAAAACTTTTTTTTGCATTGATACATGTCCCCTGGGGCAGGACCCGGGTCTCCAAACACTTTTTAGGACAGTAACTTGCAGAATCTTTTCTCTCTGTCAAATCTTTTTTCTCTGTCGAATATTTTCTCTATATAATCTTGGACTAATAGAGGTAAGGTTAGGCACATTCGACCACAGGTTCTATAGACACATTGTTGTCAGAGTCATGTCGAATCTCCTATTCTATATCGAACTGTTGTAACAATGAAAATGAAAATAAATCATTTATTTATGTCGGATCTTTCGTTTTTCGGATTTTGTGCTTTCGTTATCGTTTGTCAAAACGAAAATGAAAATTGCTGAAATTCGGACGAAAACGAATGCACATGTCTACACACAGGTGGATTCTATTTATCACCATCAGTCATTTAGGACAACATTGGATCATTCAGAGATCCTCGCTGAACTTCTGGACTGAGTTTGCTGCACTGAAAGTAAAGGGGCCGAATAATTTTGCACGCACAACTTTTCAGTTTTTTATTTGCTAAAAAAGTTTAAAATATCCAATAGATTTCCTTCCACTTCACAATTGTGTCCCACTTGTTGGTGATTCTTCACCAACAATGTAAATTTTATATCTTTATGTTTGAAGCCTGAAATGTGGCAAAAGGTTGAAAAGTTCAAGGGGGCCGAATACTTTCGCAAGGCACTGTATATATTTTTATTATAAAATTATATATTTTTTACTATTTTGGGCTGGTATTCCTTTAATAATAATAATAAAAAAATAAATAAAAATCAGGAGATATCTATTACTATTTAGCACCAAATGACAGCCGAAACTTGCCGATGATATATACAGTTTTACTAATGTGTGTCAAGTTTTCAAAACTGTGGTCGGGTGTTTGTTTTACCTTCGTCGTGAAGGAAATAAAATGGTGTATATAATAACTTAAATGTAATTATTTATTGAGCGTAACACAAATAACATTGCTCATTTTAAAAGCTTGCTTACTCTACCTGTGTGATTTTCTGAAATTCGTCATCAGCCGAAATCGTGAAGCTTAAAGCCAGCGTTAGAAGAAGGGGGAAAACTGGGCTTTTATATATTTTTTTATTCTAATTCTAACGTAGTTCCTTCAGATTCCTCGTATAATGTATTGTAACAGCCAACATCACACTGGTTTAA